>NC_091119.1:136951126-137282793 GCF_040183065.1 Periplaneta americana
GAAAGAGTGGGTGAAGGAAGAATGATGCTGAAACTGATCAGAAAGCGAAAAAGGAATTGGTTGGGTCACTGGCTGAGAATAAACTGCCTACTGAAGGATGCACTACAAGGAATGGTGAACGGGAAAAGAGTTCGGGGCAGAAGAAGATATCAGGTGATAGACAACATTAAGATATGTGGATCATATGAGGAGACAAAGAGGAAGGTAGAAAATAGGAAAGACTGGAGGATGCTGGGTTTGCAGCGAAAGTCCTGTCCTTATGCAGAACACTATGAATGAATGAAACGAATTAGAAATGATTTAATATGAGAAAAATTAATCAAACTGGATCGGTAACTGAAAGACTAGAAGGTAGAGCATTGCGACGGTACGGCCACATTCAAAGAATGCCAGAAGAGAGATGGCCAAAGCAGATCTTGTCACGGTACCGCAAGGAGGCAGAAAAAGACAAAGACCACGCATCACATGAAGAGGAGGAATTACCAGGGCTATATAAGAGCGGAATTTTGATTTTGTCCAATTGATGGAGTGACGTGAGACTGTGATGTCAAGCAATAAAAGACAACCAGTGAATAGTGGAGAATCTTTAAAAATATAAATGATATATTTTTCCAACAGAAGTAGAGTTTTTGATCCTGATCAAGATTTCTTTATTCGTGCCACAGGAAATGTGTAGCCTACAATAGATAAACAGGCTCACCTATCTATAATTGGACGAAGATACGCAATAATAGACCAACCGACAATTTAAAAAAATGAGATATATGCATAAATCTGTTGACGGCAGGCTAATTTAACTCAGAAAAAATCAACAATACGATATTTGAATTTTGCTGCTATTTATAAGCAAAAATTCGTTTATTGCATAAAATTCATTTATTTATTTTGCTTTGAAATATTAATTCAAATTCTAAACTCTTATTAAAAATCGGTTGGCCTTTTTCGGTATTATTTGTTCTATTTCTGTAATAGTATGAATGTTATAAAAAAACATTTTTTTATTTCAATGTCCAATATCTCGAAACAGGTTTTTGGCGCTTGGTCTCTTACTGCGTAACTCCATCCAATTATTATATTTCCTTTGGCCATCCTTCTACTTATTCGAATAAGAAATGTAATATTGTAATTATCAAAATTATAGGACTTGTCAATACTGCCATCACGCATGTACGAATACAAAATTAGATACTAAATACACAATAATCAAGAGTTCATTGTTCAGTAATTATATGGAATTAATGTGTACATCTACTAATTGTTTAGGACATCAATGTTTAATCTATAGTGCTCCATATCACTTATTGAGGTATAACTCATTCCAATATTAAACTTTTAAATAATGAAATTATAGATTTCTTCACAGAAGTGTTTGAATTAGGGTACACAAATTATGTTAATCTATTGATATAGGAATGTTAAATAGTTCCATTCTTGTCCATTAAAATAAACATTGCTTGTAGTAAAATGCGTACCATTCTTCTGTCTATCAATCACTCAGTTATTTTATTGTATACAAGAGATTACTTCACAGTATTGAAGTCTACACGTCCAGTGAAATTGTGTTGGGTTTCTTTGCTGCCATGGATAGTTTTCAAGCGGAGGAAGATATTTATTCTGCTTATTCTCCTGTCCTATATTTATACAAATTACAGTTTGTGGACTAAAAACTGTATTAACACCCACGGGTAAAATCAAATAACAACATCGCTTAAAACATATTTCTACTTGCTGGAGCACAATATTGATTTGCTTCAATTTAGCAAGTTTGGTTTTGCAAATTGTTATGGAATACATTTACGATATCTCAGTGACATTCAAGGTCCTAAACATTCTGGAGATTTCTACATTTTATTCAGTCGCAATAATTGCTCAAGCTGTTTCTTTACTTAATAAAAATCACAATTTATCATACATTTTTTCAAAATTCTCCGACGTTGACCGGATACTTTACAATACGGAGGAAACAAATGTAATATATACTAAAAGAACAAAATTCATTAAATATTATCACGGATTACACTTTATGTTTTTCCTCTTGCTTGGAAGAATATACATGTACATAAATGGTTTCGAAACGAATTCAATTATACATGTTTCTAGTAAGTTGTGTTATATTATACTTATAGCGGTGATGTCTTCTTTTATTTCCTTGGTACTGGACGCAAATGAAAGTTATAAACATTTCAACAGTGTAATAAAGTCATTATCAATAACAAAACTCAAGACAAAAATCTCTGATAAACGTCGAGGACAAAGTAAGATCTGCGTCATCGACACGGAAGAAGCATCCAACAATAAAATTGTAACAAAAAATTGCAATAAGTTTTACTTAATCCACGAGTTAAGAGTGGCTCACTATAAACTATATGAAATCGTTAAATTGATTAACTCCTCTTATGGCTTCTTTCTTCTTTTTTTGAGCTTCTAGATATTTGTGGAATCTATCGAAACTTTATACTATATAACATACTTCATCAAAGATATTTTCGGTTCTAATTATAATTTCAGGGACTACACGCATTTTAGTGTGTTTTTAATATATGCATCTTACGCTTTATACCATTTGTTTATAATTTCGTGGGTTGCTCATATCACAGTAGAAGAATCCAATCGAACAGCAGTCGTTGTTAGGAAGCTGTTATTGCATAATGATATTGAGTCTGAAACCGCAAGGGAATTGAAGCTATTCGTTACAGGATTTAAAGAGGGAAAGATCAAGTTCTCAGCCTGTGGTTTCTTCACTATAAACTTGTCTTTCGTTTACACAACGCTGGGAGTCATTTGTTAATATTTCATAGTTATACTTCAAACCATATAAGACAAATACCAATTTTTCTCTTACTTCTGCAGCGCGTAAAATAATTCAAGACATTCCTTTGTATTAGTACTTCATTACATGATATAAGGTGTATTAGTTATTTCATAAACATTAAGATGAAGTTTTATCACTTTTACTAGCACTAACTAGAAGAAATTAATAAGATACTTGAATTGTGAAACAGTAAGTTTGAACATAACATAGAAATGTTACCCAATTATTTGATATAACATAATTTTTAATGTTGTAAATAAATCGGTGTAATATACAGTAAATTTTCCTCCTTTATCTTTTTACCCCACAGATCAGTTTGATATTATTAACTAAACATTGTAGGTTTGTAAACAGAAGTATGACTTTGTGCATTTGATTATAAATGGGTCTAATTTATATTGACACCTTAAGTGGCTCTTGGTTTTCCCTCGTTTCAGAAGTTTGTTCTATTATTACTGTACCATGGTCTATGTTGATGTGTTAATATTTTGTGTTGATGTGAAAATATATTTTCAAGACAGACAGTAACTGTGTTCGTCCATTCATTCATAGTGTTATGCCCAAGGTCAAGTCTTTCACTGCTAGCCCAGCAATCTCCACTCATTCCTATTTTCCGTCTTCCTCTCATTCTCAGTGTATGTCCTAACTGAAAGCATAACACACAATTATACGGAAAGTAGCCTAAATTATCACGTTTTCAAAGTTGTAAATAAAATATTATTTGCACTGCTTATATTATACATACATTTTCAGAACATGAGAGGAGTGATAGTAGGGTTAAGGTACAAATTAGTTTTACTTTAAATATTATTTTAAGTGATCCTGCTTCATTTAATTTAGACTACTACTACTACTACTGCTACTGCTACTGCTACTGCTACTGCTACTGCTACTGCTACTGCTACTGCTACTGCTACTGCTACTGCTACTGCTACTGCTACTGCTACTGCTACTGCTACTGCTACTGCTACTGCTACTGCTACTGCTACTGCTACTGCTACTGCTACTGCTACTGCTACTGCTACTGCTACTGCTACTGCTACTGCTACTGCTACTGCTACTGCTACTGCTACTGCTACTGCTACTGCTACTGCTACTGCTACTGCTACTGCTACTGCTACTGCTACTGCTACTGCTACTGCTACTGCTACTGCTACTGCTACTGCTACTGCTACTGCTACTGCTACTGCTACTGCTACTGCTACTGCTACTGCTACTGCTACTGCTACTGCTACTGCTACTGCTACTGCTACTGCTACTGCTACTGCTACTGCTACTGCTACTGCTACTGCTACTGCTACTGCTACTGCTACTGCTACTGCTACTGCTACTGCTACTGCTACTGCTACTGCTACTGCTACTGCTACTGCTACTGCTACTGCTACTGCTACTGCTACTGCTACTGCTACTGCTACTGCTACTGCTACTGCTACTGCTACTGCTACTGCTACTGCTACTGCTACTGCTACTGCTACTGCTACTGCTACTGCTACTGCTACTGCTACTGCTACTGCTACTGCTACTGCTACTGCTACTGCTACTGCTACTGCTACTGCTACTGCTACTGCTACTGCTACTGCTACTGCTACTGCTACTGCTACTGCTACTGCTACTGCTACTGCTACTGCTACTGCTACTGCTACTGCTACTGCTACTGCTACTGCTACTGCTACTGCTACTGCTACTGCTACTGCTACTGCTACTGCTACTGCTACTGCTACTGCTACTGCTACTGCTACTGCTACTGCTACTGCTACTGCTACTGCTACTGCTACTGCTACTGCTACTGCTACTGCTACTGCTACTGCTACTGCTACTGCTACTGCTACTGCTACTGCTACTGCTACTGCTACTGCTACTGCTACTGCTACTGCTACTGCTACTGCTACTGCTACTGCTACTGCTACTGCTACTGCTACTGCTACTGCTACTGCTACTGCTACTGCTACTGCTACTGCTACTGCTACTGCTACTGCTACTGCTACTGCTACTGCTACTGCTACTGCTACTGCTACTGCTACTGCTACTGCTACTGCTACTGCTACTGCTACTGCTACTGCTACTGCTACTGCTACTGCTACTGCTACTGCTACTGCTACTGCTACTGCTACTGCTACTGCTACTGCTACTGCTACTGCTACTGCTACTGCTACTGCTACTGCTACTGCTACTGCTACTGCTACTGCTACTGCTACTGCTACTGCTACTGCTACTGCTACTGCTACTGCTACTGCTACTGCTACTGCTACTGCTACTGCTACTGCTACTGCTACTGCTACTGCTACTGCTACTGCTACTGCTACTGCTACTGCTACTGCTACTGCTACTGCTACTGCTACTGCTACTGCTACTGCTACTGCTACTGCTACTGCTACTGCTACTGCTACTGCTACTGCTACTGCTACTGCTACTGCTACTGCTACTGCTACTGCTACTGCTACTGCTACTGCTACTGCTACTGCTACTGCTACTGCTACTGCTACTGCTACTGCTACTGCTACTGCTACTGCTACTGCTACTGCTACTGCTACTGCTACTGCTACTGCTACTGCTACTGCTACTGCTACTGCTACTGCTACTGCTACTGCTACTGCTACTGCTACTGCTACTGCTACTGCTACTGCTACTGCTACTGCTACTGCTACTGCTACTGCTACTGCTACTGCTACTGCTACTGCTACTGCTACTGCTACTGCTACTGCTACTGCTACTGCTACTGCTACTGCTACTGCTACTGCTACTGCTACTGCTACTGCTACTGCTACTGCTACTGCTACTGCTACTGCTACTGCTACTGCTACTGCTACTGCTACTGCTACTGCTACTGCTACTGCTACTGCTACTGCTACTGCTACTGCTACTGCTACTGCTACTGCTACTGCTACTGCTACTGCTACTGCTACTGCTACTGCTACTGCTACTGCTACTGCTACTGCTACTGCTACTGCTACTGCTACTGCTACTGCTACTGCTACTGCTACTGCTACTGCTACTGCTACTGCTACTGCTACTGCTACTGCTACTGCTACTGCTACTGCTACTGCTACTGCTACTGCTACTGCTACTGCTACTGCTACTGCTACTGCTACTGCTACTGCTACTGCTACTGCTACTGCTACTGCTACTGCTACTGCTACTGCTACTGCTACTGCTACTGCTACTGCTACTGCTACTGCTACTGCTACTGCTACTGCTACTGCTACTGCTACTGCTACTGCTACTGCTACTGCTACTGCTACTGCTACTGCTACTGCTACTGCTACTGCTACTGCTACTGCTACTGCTACTGCTACTGCTACTGCTACTGCTACTGCTACTGCTACTGCTACTGCTACTGCTACTGCTACTGCTACTGCTACTGCTACTGCTACTGCTACTGCTACTGCTACTGCTACTGCTACTGCTACTGCTACTGCTACTGCTACTGCTACTGCTACTGCTACTGCTACTGCTACTGCTACTGCTACTGCTACTGCTACTGCTACTGCTACTGCTACTGCTACTGCTACTGCTACTGCTACTGCTACTGCTACTGCTACTGCTACTGCTACTGCTACTGCTACTGCTACTGCTACTGCTACTGCTACTGCTACTGCTACTGCTACTGCTACTGCTACTGCTACTGCTACTGCTACTGCTACTGCTACTGCTACTGCTACTGCTACTGCTACTGCTACTGCTACTGCTACTGCTACTGCTACTGCTACTGCTACTGCTACTGCTACTGCTACTGCTACTGCTACTGCTACTGCTACTGCTACTGCTACTGCTACTGCTACTGCTACTGCTACTGCTACTGCTACTGCTACTGCTACTGCTACTGCTACTGCTACTGCTACTGCTACTGCTACTGCTACTGCTACTGCTACTGCTACTGCTACTGCTACTGCTACTGCTACTGCTACTGCTACTGCTACTGCTACTGCTACTGCTACTGCTACTGCTACTGCTACTGCTACTGCTACTGCTACTGCTACTGCTACTGCTACTGCTACTGCTACTGCTACTGCTACTGCTACTGCTACTGCTACTGCTACTGCTACTGCTACTGCTACTGCTACTGCTACTGCTACTACTACTAGCTACTACTACTGCTACTACTACTACTACTACTACTACTACTACTACTACTACTACTACTACTACTACTACTACTACTACTACTACTACTACTACTACTACTACTACTACTACTACTACTACTACTACTACTACTACTACTACTACTACTACTACTACTACTACTACTACTACTACTACTACTACTACTACTACTACTACTACTACTACTACTACTACTACTACTACTACTACTACTACTACTACTACTACTACTACTACTACTACTACTACTACTACTACTACTACTACTACTACTACTACTACTACTACTACTACTACTACTACTACTACTACTACTACTACTACTACTACTACTACTACTACTACTACTACTACTACTACTACTACTACTACTACTACTACTACTACTACTACTACTACTACTACTACTACTACTACTACTACTACTACTACTACTACTACTACTACTACTACTACTACTACTACTACTACTACTACTACTACTACTACTACTACTACTACTACTACTACTACTACTACTACTACTACTACTACTACTACTACTACTACTACTACTACTACTACTACTACTACTACTACTACTACTACTACTACTACTACTACTCTACTACTACTACTACTACTACTACTACTACTACTACTACTACTACTACTACTACTACTACTACTACTACTACTACTACTACTACTACTACTACTACTACTACTACTACTACTACTACTACTACTACTACTACTACTACTACTACTACTACTACTACTACTACTACTACTACTACTACTACTACTACTACTACTACTACTACTACTACTACTACTACTACTACTACTACTACTACTACTACTACTACTACTACTACTACTACTACTACTACTACTACTACTACTACTACTACTACTACTACTACTACTACTACTACTACTACTACTACTACTACTACTACTACTACTACTACTACTACTACTACTACTACTACTACTACTACTACTACTACTACTACTACTACTACTACTACTACTACTACTACTACTACTTCCATGTATTATGGGTCCCTATCACCACGGCATGGCGCGTCCTCAGGTTGCGCGTCGAGGAGACGGCCTCAAGATATGGAGGGTAGCTGCGAATATATTGAATAATTAGTCGCGGACAGCCTATGAGGGGTGGTCCTCCAACTTGGGGGTTGGGCGAAGGACTAACAACCCATCACCGTAAAAAACAGCTTGTTACGAAACCTTCGGAATGGGAATGATTCACTGGCACGACCACAGCAACTTCACCTGACATAATTAGGAACATTAAATCCAGACGTTTGAGATGGGCAGGGCATGTAGCACGTATGGGCGAATCCAGATATGCATATAGAGTGTTAGTTGGGAGGCCGGAGGGAAGAAGACCTTTGGGGAGTCCGAGACGTAGATGGGGAGATGATATTAAAATGGATTTGAGGGAGGTGGGATGTGATGATAGAGACTGGATTAATCTTGCTCAGGATAGGGACCAATGGCGGGTTTATGTGAGGGCGGCATCTGAACCTCCGGGTTCCTTAAAAGCCAGTAAGTAAGTATTAATTATTATTGTTAGTATTATTATTAATAGTATTTTTATTAATTGTGTCTATTATTAATTGTCGTTATTGAGTGTAATTAGTTACCACCGCCACCGGGTATTTACCCATTTGCAGTGCAGGCTACATACATACATACATACATACATACATACATACGTACAACGTACGTACGTACATACATACATATATACATACATACATACATACAAACATACATAGTAGGAGGAATAAGAATAAAGTGCATAAGATTTGCTTATTATATGGCGTTATTAGCAGAAGAAGAGACGAGGAATAAGCTACTGGAGCTAGATGACAACTGTGAACAGCATGGGATGAAGATAAATACAAACAAGACGAACATAATGGTTGTTGGAAAGGAACGTACGAATACTAAATGAGACAGTAGAGTAAGAGGACAGCTACAAATACTTGGAGCGTAATATAAGCGGTACCATGTGCTGTTGGTAGGAATTCGAAAGGACAGCAATGGCAAAGGAAGCTTTTAATAGAAAAAGAAGTGTCCTCTGCGGATCTCTGGAAAAAAAAACTAAGGAAGAAAGTAGTGCAGTGCTTTGTGTAGAGTGTGACATTACAACGTATTGAAGAACATAGAAGCATTTCAAATGTGATTATGGAGAAGAATGGAACGTGTGAATTGGACAGACTGAATGAGAAATGAGGCTGTGTGGGAAAGTGTGTGTCAAGAGAGAATAATGCCGAAATTGATCAGGAAGAGAAACGGGAATTGGTTGGGTCACTGGCTGAGAAGAAACTGCCTACTGAAAGATGCACTGGAAAGAATGGTAAACGGGAGAAGAGTTCGGGGCAGAAGAAGATATCAGATGATAGACGATATTAAGATATATGGATCATATGCGGAGACAAAGAGAAAGGCGGAAAATAACAAAAATTGGAGAACGCTGGTTTTGCAATTAAAGGCCTGCCATTTGGCAGAACACTACGTATTTTTATACATAGCCAACTCTTACTACAAAAATAAGCTTGATTTATTTTGTATTAATAATCCTTGTTTTATCTCGGATTGAGGTTCTGGCTGATATGTACCTCTATTATCACTTCAGTACATCTCATTTAACAATATGCATCAGAGAAAGAACAATTGTTTGTATCTTACAGCTCATATCTCAAGCCTGTAACTAATCGGCGATGTATGTAGTGGAGGGGGAAAGGAATCGACCACTCTACCTCATTACCTCCTGGCATAGTTGCCTCATAAGTGGTGCCTTGTTGGTACCATTTTTGAGGTTCAGATCTGTCTTCGGATACTTGACTGAACAACAATCCTTGCTCGAACGATGGATAGATTTCACGCTAAAATAAAAACTACCTCAGACAGGATGAGTATACCTTATCCAATAATTAGATAATGGAGCAGGACTGACAGTTTGGAATGACGCAATGACTCGATAAAACAAGAAGAAATGAAATGTTAGTCTCATGTCAGGTTCGTTCTAAGTGGTTATTATTAAAATAATGACGTGCAGAAATGAGAAATCTTCTTGGCGTGGTCTTCACGTGTTACCATTACATTTTATGTACTTTTTTAATGAACTTTAATGAACTTTTGCCTGTTATGTTATGTACCAAATTAAAAAAAATACTGAAACAGTTTAATTAATTATGCTATGTGTCTCACAATGTTTACGTAATATTTTCATCACAATACTGCTAAAGATTTCATAAACATTACAACGGATCAGACATTTTCAAATTGATCCTTAATTCTTGTAAGCAATGTGTGTCAGTGTGAGGAGAACAGAAAATTGTACTTCTGTACTCAGTGCAAATAAATTTAAAACAACTTCCAACAAGACAAATTTATTATAACAGCAGTATACACCGATTATTTAGTCCTGACAGCTCTCGCGACGCGCAAGAGAGGCAGTAATAGGAGTAGTGGGGAGAGCTCCGGAGTAGAGGTAGTAGCGACCGGTCAGTAAAGAAATGCAGTACAGCTTAACTGTACTGCAAACACACAGCTCTAACGCACGTGTAACATCCGATCGCTCTGAAAGCAAGCGACTAACTCGAACACCCCTTGGTATAACTTCATGGACTCGCCTGACCCAGGCGCACATTGTTGGCGATTGTCAGGATTAAATAATCGTACTGTAGTCGAGTACAATACATAATCAGCGTCATGGGAATTCTCCATCTATACACGGCTATTTGCGTGCCGTAATTCTATGACATGGATCTCGTAACTTTACTTCCTTGTCTGGGAAAGCCATGCCAAGGCTTGAAATCCCATGGTCCTTCATCAAAAGAGAGCATGACAAACGTAAGGCCTCCTAGGACAATTACTTGGATTAACAGATAAAATAAAAACAAAAACGATAACATGGACAGAGAATGATTGAAGAACGTGTATCTTAACTGATCATTACACCATGAAACTTCATGCCTGAAAATATGCACGCAACTATGCAGTAAAAACTATTGAAATATGCTCTAAAAATTGAAATATATGCAGTAAAACATACATTTTAGAGGTTTAATGATGCTATATAAATTAAAATAATTTAAAGTAATACGTGTCAGGAAGACATATAGCACAGAAGACGCTTTTCCTATCAGTAAAAGAACATTTGTCTTCAGAAACTCATTTCTTCAATAAATCTTTTCTGCTACTTTTTTCTTTCAGCATGTCGGCGGTTAAACTCGTAAGCAGATTGATCTTGTATTGGTTATTCTCTTGGTTTTGCAGTAAAGCTTGTTGAAATGAAAATTTACGCTCCACGAGACATCATTGCCGGAGGTGTTTAAACATTGTTTTGTTTCTATGAAATCAGAGTAAAAGGTGGTAAAAATCTGAATGACATGTACTGTAGATGACCCGTATTTTCACCTTGGTTCCTTAAAAATTACAATTACACGCAGTAGCAGCTAGGCTCATGCTAAAGTGGAAAACGACTCAATTTACACACTAGGAACAAATATCCATAGTCGTCGAAGCAATTTCATGTCAACTGTAATTAAATAATTGTTGGTTTTATTTCACACATAATTTTAATATTTTTTGGAAATTATTCATACGTTTTATCAATGAGAAATTTTTAAATTAGACAATAAATCGGACGAAACAAGGAAAAACGTTAATATTTGCATTTAAATGTCCAAAATAAAAATATATATGCATTTAAAAGCGAAAACTCTGGAAGTAATAATTTATGCAAAATAAAGTTTGGCTTCATTCAAGTGTAACAACTACAATCGGCAAAGATCCACTTTTACTTTTACAACATGCCAAATCAATAAAAACATGCAATTGAATAAATTCCTCGGTCTACTGATCATTAATATAATAGGTGTGTGAGAAATAAAAATCAATGCATGTCAAAGTAAAGAGGGCTGGAACAATTTCAAAATACACTTACTTCAAGAGACAAGAAAAAAAACTGAAGAGCAAAGTGCTATTTTTTAACTTGAAATCGCTTTTTCGTTTAAGACATAAGTATTGCATATATAAATGTGTGAGAAGGTCATGAGTACACGGATTCGGAGCCATCCTGCACTACCCTTATTGGTATTAGGCCTAATATTTAGACCTAAGCATCAACTTTTTTGATGTGTACTCCTGTTATTTGCCGACGATCTAGTGATAATATCGTAGGAGAGAGAAGATGTAGAATGTATGGTACAAAACTGCATGATACATATTCTGTAATACAAAGTAGGTGCATTGATAATGCAAAGAAGACAAAGTATTTGGTAGTTTCTGGACATGAGGACATGGACTTAACAGGAATGGGGAAGATAAGATCTGTGGATCACTTCAAATATCTTGCCTCTATTACAGATAAATCTGGTACTTGTAAAAGAGATTCAGAGGACTACATTCGTACCGCAAGAGATGCAATGTGAGCTAGGATCTGTGGATCACTTCAAATATCTTGCCTCTATTACAGATAAATCTGGTACTTATAAAAGAGATTCAGAGGACAACATTCGTACCGCAGGAGATGCAATGTGAGCTAGGATCTGTGGATGACTTCAAATATATTGCCTCTATTACAGATAAGTCTGGTACTTGTAAAAGAGATTCAGAGGACTACATTCGTAAAGCAAGAGATGCAATGTGAGCTAGGATCTGTGGATCACTTCAAATATCTATCTTCTAATACAGATAAATCTGGTACTTGTAAAAGAGATTCAGAGCACAACATTCGTAAAGCAAGATATGCAATGTGAGCTAGGATCTGTGGATCACTTCAAATATTTTGCCTCTATTACAAATAAATCTGGTACTTGTAAAAGAGATTCAGAGGACAACATTCGTATCGTAGGAGATGCAATGTGAGCTAGGATCTGTGGATTACTTCAAATACCTTGCCTCTATTACAGATAAGTCTGGTACTTGTAAAAGAGATTCAGAGGACTACATTCGTAAAGCAAGAGATGCAGTGTGAGCTAGGATCTGTGGATCACTTCAAATATCTTTCTTCTAATACAGATAAATCTGGTACTTGTAAAAGAGATTCAGAGCACAACATTCGTAAAGCAAGAGATGCAATGTGAGCTAGGATCTGTGGATCACTTCAAATATTTTGCCTCTATTACAAATAAATCTGGTACTTGTAAAAGAGATTCAGAGGACAACATTCGTACCGCAGGAGATGCAATGTGAGCTAGGATCTGTGGATCACTTCAAATATTTTGCCTTCTATTACAGATAAATCTGGTACTTGTAAAAGAGATTCAGAGGACAACATTCGTACCGCAGAAGATGCAATGTGAGCTAGGATCTGTGGATCACTTCAAATATTTTGCCTTCTATTACAGATAAATCTGGTACTTGTAAAAGAGATTCAGAGGACAACATTCGTACCGCAGGAGATGCAATGTGACCTAGGATCTATGGATCACTTCAAATATCTCGCCTTCTATTACGGATAAATCTGATATTTATATTATATATGTAGAGGACCGCATTCCTACAGCAAGAGGTGCAATTCGAGCTAAGAGCTGTGGGTCATTTAAAATATATTTGGCACTATTACAGATAAATCTGGTACTTGCAAAAGAGATTGAGAGGACGACATTCGTACAGCAAGAGATGGAATTTGAGCTAGGATCTGTGCGTTATTTCAAATATATTTGACACTATTACAGATAAAAAACACCATCAGGACGACAAAAATATGATTTTGAAGACCATCAAGAAGACAAAAATATGGTTTTGAAGACCATCATTGAAAGTATCTTAATATACGAATTAGAATGGATGGTCACTGACCGAATGACAAAAACAAAAGCTGGGACGCAGAAAAATACACACGGTACCTGGAGAGGAGGAACTGCCAGAACTATGCAAGAGCGAATTTTTTATGAGGACCAATAGAGTGACAGACTACTGTCATGTCAAGCAATAAAAGACAACCCTGGCAAGTGGGGAAACCTTTAAAATCAAAATAACAGCTACATTTTTTCCAATACAAGTAGAGGTTTTGATTCTGAACTAGATTCTACATTCTTGGCACAGGAAATATTTAGCCTTCAATAGATAAACAGGCTCACATGTCTACAATTATTACGCTTCTTTGGCCATCCTTTTACTTATTCCAATAAGAACTGTCATATCCCTATTATCAACATTCTAAGACATGACAATACATCCAACACAAACTGACGAAAATAAAATTCGAAAATAAAAAATAGAATAATTAAGAGCTCAGTATTCAGAAACTTAATGGCGGTTATTGAGTACATCTACTTTATTCTTGTATAGGAGATCAATGTTTAATCTACCACTTACCACTTAATCAGATGATACTTACATTATTAAACATTTCAATAATGAAATTACACACTTCTTCACAGAGACATTTGAATTAGGTAGGATACTGGTACACAAATTATGTTAATTTATGGATATAGTTAAGTCACGTAGTTTCGCACTCGTCCATTTCAACAAAGACTGCCCGTACTTAATTGTGTTACGTTTTCTCTACCATTCTCTTAGTTACTCTATTCTATGCAAATAAGAGAATACAAGAGTTGATTGGACAGTGCTGAAGTCTACGTCCTCAGTGATATTGTGTTCAGTTTCATTGCTGCCATGAATAGTTTTCAAGTGAAAGAAGATATTTATTCTGCTTACTCCCCTGTACTATATTTATACAACTTATGTGGACTAACAACTATATTAAAATCCACGGGAAAAAACACTCAACAACATCGACTGAAACATATTGCTACGTGCTGGAGCACAATATTGATTTGCTTCAATTTTGTAAGCTTGGTTTTCTATATTGCATGGGAATACAATGAAGATAACGCAGTGAGATTTAAGGTCCTAGACATACTCGATTGTTTCACTTTATATTCGGTGTCAATAATACCCCAAATTGTTTTTCTACTTAATAAAAGTCGTAATCTATCAGATATACTATCAATATTCTCCGAAGTTGATGGGCTAATTTACAATACAAACGAAACAAATGTTATATATATTAAAAGAAGAAAATTCATTAAATATTATCACGGATTCACTTTATGTTTTTCCTCTCGCTTACCGGAATGCATATGTACAATTGTGACTTTCAAGTGAAAATGTTTATACACTTCTCTAGCCAGTTGTGCTATGTTATACTTATGGCGGTTACGTCTTCTTTTATTTCATTGTTACTGGACGCAAAAGAAAGATATAAACATCTGAACAGTGCAATAGAATCTCTATCACTATCAAAATTCAAGACAAGAATTCCTGCTAAACGTTTTGCACAAAATAAGATCTGCGTCATTGATACGGAAGAAGATTCCAACAAAAACATTTTAGTAAATAATTGCAATAAGTTATATTTAATCCACGAATTAAGACTGGCTCACTATAAACTATATGACATCGTTAAATTGATTAACTCCTCTTACGGCTTTTTTCTTCTTTTTTTGAGCTTCTGGATATTTGTGGAGTCTATCGAAACACTAGATTATATACTATACTTTACAAAAGACATTTTAGGTTCCAATCATAATTTCAAGAAATATGCGTATTTTAGTCTTTATCTAATGTACGGTTCTTATACTTTATACCATTTGTTTATAATTTCGTGGGTTGCTGATACCACAGTAGAAGAATCCAATCAAACAGCACCCATCGTTAGGAAGCTGTTATTACATAATGATATTGATCCTGAAATCGTCAGCAAATTGAAGCTATTCATTGCAGGATTTAAAGAAGGAGAGATAAAGTTCTCAGCCTGTGGTTTCTTCACTATAAACTTGTCCTTCGTTTACACTACGTTGGGTATCATTTGTTCGTACTTCATAGTTATACTTCAAACAACATAAATCATAATTATGTATATCCTCTTATCCACTTAATGATTTTGAATAGCATATATTACGATACAAGGTTGGGAAGTGCTGTTTACAAAACCGAGGGAAAGTTTAAAGTTTTCCGAGATGTTGTAATGCACTTCACAAATGTGTATTGTAAAAATATTTTGCACGGTCATATTTTTAAAATTGCTAATATAATTTATTTTGTATTGAAAATTTACAGTAATATTATTCCAAGCCTTCGCAATGTGGTTTAAACCACAGTCCCATTTGTCGCATTTTACTATTCGACTTCTAAAATTGAAACAAACTTTGAATGTAAATGTGCAAAAATGCGGTAACCACATTGGGCTTCAGCAACGAAGATAGTAATGAAGAACATGAAATCTGAGATGTGTATGAACTAATCAATTCCGGAGAATCTGAATTTAAATGAAATGCTAATAGAATGGGCAATATTCGAAAATGTATTGAGCAATTGATGTTTAGGAATGGATTTCAAAGAGTTGGTGGAAGTCATGTAAGTTACGTGAACAATATGTCTTCAGATTGATTTATGTAATTTCATCGCATTGGTCGACTGCAAATTGTGAGCGAGCATTCAGTTGCATGAATCTTGTAAAAACTGAAGTTAGAAACCGCCTTTCAGTAAAAAGAGTTATTACTTTGCCAGTAAGAAATCTTGAAGGGCCTACACATAAAGAATTTCAACGTTTTGAATAGCCATAAAATAACGTATTTTAATGTGATGTAAATTCAGAAGTAATTGATTTTAAACATACCTATATACGTCTAATAATTTACTTACATAAGTATATCTAGAGTGTAGTAAGATGGAGTGAAAATAATACAACTTCAAGAAACAAATTACATCAGTTTTTGTTTCTGCATATTTTATTAATTATATATATATCTGTATAATTATTTAGCCTATAATAGTGCACAAGACTTTCGCAATTTGCACAAATATAATTTTTCATTTCTACATTTTTGCAACAATTATTTATTTTCTAGCTTAAACCCTGCTTCGCAAGAATATAATGTGGTGGTAATTGAGTACAATAATTGCATTGTAATGGGTCTATTTCAGTATAGTGTTATGTTATGAAGAATTATTTCCCCAGCAACAAGTTTTTGTTTGGGAATTCTAACTTGTAATGTCTACCAAGAATAGTTGTAAATACAACAAAGAAATACGATCGTGCAAAAAGGTAATTTTAAGTCATTTCTTTGTGTTGGTAATTCATCACGTAAAACAAAAATTTAATATCGGTCAATTGTTTCATATACACAAATTAGTATAATAATTCGTGAATTGTAAATGGACTGATATCAAGGAAGTATAAAAACATTGAGCTACGAGCAATTATGAGAGAGCATAAATTCTAAATACAACGAAATTAATCTAAGAAAACACTATTTTCAATATTGTAAATAAAGAAATGTTATTCACAGTAAATTGTTTTTTTATTATTATTATTTTTCCCTACACATCATCAGAAGTAGTCTTGACTTACTCATTCCAAAAATTTTACTGCTGTAAGATGTAACGCCTTAAGTTACTTACTTACAAATGGCTTTTAAGGAACCCGAAGGTTCATTGACGCCCTCACATAAGCCCGCCAGCGGTCCCTTTCCTGTGCAAGATTAATCCAGTCTCTATCATCATATCCCACCTCCCTCAAATCCATTTTAATATTATCCTCCCATCTACGTCTCGGCCTCCCCAAAGGTCTTTTTCCCTCCGGTCTCTCAACTAACACTCTATAAGCATTCCTGGATTCGCCCATATGTGCTACATGCCCTACCCATCGCAAACGTCTGGATTTAATGTTTCTAATTATGTCAGGTGAAGAATACAATGCGTGCAGTTCTGCGTTGTGTAACTTTCTCCATTATCCTGTAACTTCATCCCTCTTAGCCCCAAATATTTTCCTAAGCACCTTATTCTCAAACACCCTTAACCTATGTTCCTCTCTCAGAGTGAGAGTCCAAATTTCACAACCATACAGAACAACCGGTAATATATCTGTTTTATAAATTCTAACTTTCAGATTTTTTGACAGCAGACTAGATGATAAAAGCTTATCAACCGAATAATAACACGCATTTCCCATATTTATTCTGCGTTTAATTTCCGCCCGAGTGTCATTTATATCTGTTACAGTTGCTCCAAGATATTTGAATTTTTCCACCCCTTCGAAGGATAAATCTCAAATTTTTATATTTCCATTTCGTACAATATTCTGGTCAGGAGACATAATCATATACTTTGTCTTCTCGGGATTTACTTCCAAACCGCCTTAAGTTATTGATATTAATATTTAAGCATTGAAGTTTTTCCAATATAAGTAAAAAATTTTAGTGTGAAGAGATTCTATACTCATGGCACAGAAAATATGTAGCCTTCAACAGATAAACAGGTTCACCGTAATATTCCAATTATCAGAAAAAAATTCGATATTAAAAACACTACAATTAAGAATTCATTATTCAGCAATTCAATGCCGTTATTGAGTATGACACATTTACTTTCTTCTTGTTTAAGACATCAATATTTAATCTACAGTGCCTCATAACACTCATTGAGATGTAAGTCATTACATTATTAAACATTTCAATAATGAAGTTACAGACATTTTCAGTCAACTATTTGAATTAGTGTAGACAAATTATATTAATTTATTGATATTGACAAGTAGCACCACCCTCATCCTTTTTAACAAAGACGGCATGTAGTTAAATTCGTTGTGTTTTCTCTACCAATGACGCAACTAATATATCCTGTACAAATAAGAATATACAAAAGTTTACTTGACAGTGCTGGAGTCTACGTCCTCAGTGATAGTTTGGTGTGTTTCTTTGCTGCCATGAATAGTTTTCAATTGGAGGAAGATATTTATTCTGCTTATTCTCCTCTCCTATATTTATACAATATATGTGGTCTAACTACTATATTAAGATACACGGGTAAAATCAAGGAACAACATCGATTAACATATATTTCTACATGCTGGAGCACAATATTGATTTGCTTCAATTTTGCAAATTTGGTCTTGTATATTGCTTTGGTGTACATTGAAGATATCTCAGTGACATTTAAGGTCCTAAACATGGTCAATTTTTGTACTGTTTATTCCTTGGTAATTATTACTCAAGCTGTTTCTCTAAGTAATAAAATCGCAATTTATCTTATATATTTTCAAAATTATTGGAAGTTGATCCCATACTTCACAATACAGAGGAAAGAAATGTAATATATAATGGAAGAAGAAAATTCATTAAATATTATCATGGATTTCACTATATGTTTTTCCTCTCACTCACAGGAATGTATTTGTATATATACGATTTTAAAATGAAATTAATTTTATATGTTTTGGGTAAGTTGTGCTATGTTATAGTTATGGCGGTTACGTCTTCTTTTATTTCCTTGGCGTTTGACGCGAAAAACAGATACAAACGTTTGAATAGTGTAATAAAATCTCTACCAATATCAAAACTAAACAGAAGAATTCCTGCTAAACATACTGCACAAAATGAGATCTGCGTCACCGATATGGGAGAATCTTCCAACAATAAAACTTTGGTAAATAATTGTAATAAGTTATATTTAATCCATGAATTAATAGTAGCTCACTATAAACTGTATGACATCGTTAAATTGATTAACTCCTCTTATGGGGTTTTTCTTCTTTTTCTCAGCTTCTGGATATTTGTGGAGTCTATCGAAACTCTGTACTATATAATATACTTCATCAAAGATATGTTTGGTTCTAATTATAATTTCAGGGAGTACACGCATTTCAGTCTTTATTTAATGTACGCTGCTTATGCGTTATACCATTTGTTTATAATTTCGTGGGTTGCTGATATCACAGTAGAAGAATCCAATCAAACAGCACCCATCGTTAGGAAGCTGTTATTACATACTGATATTGATCCTGAAATCGTCAGCAAATTGAAGCTATTCATTGCAGGATTTAAAGAAGGAGAGATAAAGTTCTCAGCCTGTGGTTTCTTCGCTATAAACTTTTCTTTCGTTTACACAACGCTGGGAGTTATTTGTTCATATTTCATAGTTGTACTTCAAACAATCTAAAACAAATACCAAACTTTCTCTTACTTCTACAGCGAGTAAAATAATTGAAGATATTTCTCTGTATTAGTAGTCCGTTACATGATACATGGTGTATTAGTTATTTCATAAACTTGAGTATGAAGATTTGTCACTTTTGGAAGCACTAACTACAAGAAATTCATAAGATACTTGAATTGTGAGACATTAATTTTTAGCATGTAATTCAATAATATTATTACGATATAACATAATCTTTAATGTTGTAAATAAACTGATGTTATATAAAGTAAATTTTATTTCTTTATTTCTTTACCCTACACGTCAACTTGATATTAATAGACTAACTAGGCCTGAGAAATATATGCCGTTATACTGCCAGTGCTCTTCGTGCGCCTCTGACTTCGAGTACGTCTCAGAGTTGGGGTGAGTTAACTCAGTGTATTTCGTTCGTTTGAACTCATGCATATTATCAACAGTAATCTCTCTAGAGCTTTTGATTTATCTAGAGAAAATCAAAACTCGAGTGGGATTTAATTGACTATTACACGATTAGAAGAAAGTATATAAAGATTAGAAGTAACAAAGTACTCCAATACAATAAAATATTAATTGGCTTACGAAAATACAACTGTCTTCAAATGTATTATTGTACCATCTCAACATTACGTTAGATGGCAGTAGTGTTTTATGATTGTTTTCTTGTTACCGGTATCAGTTGTGCCAACTATGGAATCATCATTGAACTCTGTGGACTGTTACTAGTCAAGAAGGCTTTGTTGATTCAGTTTCATTTTTATTAAAACATTTACATTTCACTTCAATCATCCGGATCCCAGTAATCAACGTCATTTGACAGATGATTTTCAATAAATCTTAGTATTAAACAATCTCTGATACGTGACTATCCATAATTTCATATAGCAGAAGCTATAACAAACATAACCTAAATAATATAAACAAATGTTAGAAAAGTTTTAAATAGGGATGATGAAATAAACAAGAAACCTTTTAATTAACGATGATGAAATAAAAAATAAACATGAATAATTTTAAAGGAAACAATTATTGAAAGTACAATTTTCAAATTTGAATGTTGTAGTGGTTGATGGTTCAGTTGATGTTATATTGGACGTGTGCGTAAAAGAAATGAGCTCGTTGATGTACATGGTGTATCCCTCAACTTATTCAGGATTTCCGAATGGTGCTCTTCGTATATGACCCGTGATCATTATTAATTCTTGTTCTTGAATGCCAATGCGAGTCATATTTGAAAGTGCTGTGCATCGACTGGAGTGGTTTCTAATTTTCTGTTTTTTGACGTCCAGACAAGTGCAGTTTGAAATATTGGCAAACAAAGAAACAAATGCTAGGGTAGTGATAAAAATAAACAAATGCTAGGGACGCGATAAAATTAAACAAATGCTAGGGACGCGATAAAATTGTGCCATAAGCAGCCATGATTGGTTGAAAGACGTCCTTTCGTACCGTTTTATTGGTCGAAAGTAGTGTGACGTAGTAAAAGTGTAATAGTCACGGTAAGTTAGTCCTCAGCATTTGGGTGGTTGAAAACCTCTCCTTTGACTTTAAAATACAACTATGTGCTGAAGAAAAATTTGAAGTCATAATTTTCTTTGTTACAGATAAATTGCACTATATTAAAGACATTTTATTTTCTGTCTGTAGAAAATACAGCTAATACACAACATTGACAAGTATAAGCCTTTTTATTTCACTATGTTAACATGATGGTTTATTACGTTTTTGTTTTACGTAATTTTTCATTTCATATACTGTTGCAGTGAATAACAAACGACATTTTCAAATTTTCAAAGGAGAATGATTGAATCTTGCTAGAAAACACAGCCTTACATCTAGAAAACCTTTGTTGCACTTCTGCAGAAACATTGGGGACATATTTGAAATATTTTACACAAGCGTTATTTATCTTAAAATCTGTATCATTATTTCAAATTTCTTCATTTGAAATTAAGTCACAAATTTCGTCCTCGGCATCTTGCTGTTATTCTTCTTTACAAGATGTTAAATGTTGCCTGATTCGGTCGTAATGTAACCGATCAACTGAAGTTCACTGCTGAACGAAACACACTGAAATCCCCCACCCCAACGCAATTACGTACTGGTACCTAAGTCAGAGGCGCATGAAGCGCAATGTAACGGCGTACAGTTCTCAACCCTATTAATAACTAAACGCAGTACATTTGTAAATGTATGTATGTCTTCGTAGATTTAATTACAAGCGGGCCTAATTTATATGGAAACCTTAATTGGCTGTTGGTTTTCTTTCGTTTCATGACATTGCTCTATTATTATTATTATTATTATTATTATTACTGTACCATCTGTCTATGCTGATACGTTCATTTTTTTATATCAATGTGTGAAATAAATGAGAAATCTGACTTAGTCTGTGGTATTAGATGCGATCAAAAACGTGATGATTAGATCAATTAGTGTAACTGAAGTGGAACTGTGAATATGATAGAGGAGTAAGTAGTGAAGTGTTAATGAGAAGATGGCTAGAATAAATCAGTGACAAGAAAAGCATTAAAGGTAGTAAGGCTAATAAGAGTTAGAAATAGTAATAAATAATATACTTAGGGTTGTATGTAATCGAGAGAGGAGGTAGAAAGTGAGTGCAAGTAGCAAGTTATCCAATAAAGTGAAAAAGTGATAAGTGAATTGAACAAGTAATAGCAAGTAAGTATTACAAGCAGGAGAACATTGGAACAATAAATGAGTCAAATAATATGATACGGTAATGTAGATGAGAAAGTAGAAAAATTTAGTGAATACTTGTCGAGATAAAAAGGTTTTTAAGATAAACAGAAAATTAGGTAGAATAATAATGTAAGATGACGATGTTAGTAGAGATGGATGAGTAGATTGTAGCCGAAAATGTTTGTATATAAGAGCAAGGTAGGCAGTATTGCATAGTATCCGGGAATGGGGTTGAGGGAAGATAAAAAAGGTGAAAGAGTTGATAATAACTGTACATCTGAAAGTATGGAGGAAGAGTAGGCAGAAATAGGGATTAACTTTATGTAATGAGAAGATATAGGGAGATATAGATGATACGAGAAATATATATTAGGATAGGTGATTGAATGTATCAAGGGCAGAGGTGGACCGTATGCAGAAATGTGAGGGAAACCACTACCTGAAAGCCGTATGATGATATTAAATAAAATAAATATCAATGTGAAAATATATCTTCAAGGTATAAGTTTCAAATACTTGGGTTTACTAAAGTAGTAACACGATCTGCTGTCAGAAAGTCAAATGGAGGATAGCAACAGCAAAGAAAGCTAGTGAAATGTTCATATTCTTCGGTATTTGGAAAAAGAACTGCAGGAGAAATGAGTGAAGTGCTGTGTGTGGAGTGTGGCATTGTATCGGTCATAAACATGGACATTACGATGAAGTAAATAGGGACGACTAGAAGCATTTTAATGTGGATATGAAAAAGAATGAAGCGTGTGAGATGGACAGAGTAAATAAGATATGAAGCAATGCTTGAAAGAGTGGGTGCAGAAACAATTGCTGGAATTGATCAGGAAGAGAAAAATAAATTGACTAGGCCAATGGCTATGAAGAAACTGCCTACTAAAAGATGTACTGAACAAAATAGTGAGCGGGAGGAAAGTACGGGGAAGAAGAAATCAGATGAAAGACAACGTTAGTTATATCGATCGTATGTGAAGACTAACAAGCAATCATTCTGTTGGGGGAAGATAAAAAAGTTAATTTTTTTCCACCATGTTAATAATGTCAAAATATGCGTTTGTACAAATTTTGGCCATTCGACCGAAATTACGAGGAGTCCAGAAAGTGATTATTCCTGGGGCCGTTTACAGAAAAATAGCACAATTACATGCCAAGATTTATTGAAACAGATAAAGCAAATGTTGCGCTATTTGTCAACGTATCCCCCACTGGAACTGAGACATTTGTCATACAATGGAATCAATTTCTGTATCCTTGTGTCGTAGAAGTCAGCCGCCTGGGATCGGAACCAGCGTTTGACAACCGTCTGTCTATTCCATGATATGACAAATGTCTCAATTCCGGTGGGGAATAAGTTTAAAAATAGTTATTTATGTAATAGCACTATTTTTGTTTAATTTCAAAACCCACGATTAACTCGAAATCTTTAAGCAATGGAAACATTCCGAAAACAAATTTGAAATCAGAGTTGTAATTTTTATGAGAATCCGCGGTTCTAACAGACAAAGTTTAGTCACTGCATACGGAAGTCTACCAGGTGAAAATGCTTCTTTGTTTAACTCACCGTAATTCGGAAACTGGTAAAGATTTTAAATAGCAACCACTTTAAAACTAATTTTCATTCTTTCTAAATATTTCTTTCCCTTTGAGCCCCCATCTAAGGTGGAAAGTAAAAAAGTTTGCCGCTTACCAACTTTTGAGTGTGTAAATATCTATTTTGAACAGGTCGCTTCGAAGCTAGTATTTTTTTCCTCACTTTCCAAAAAATATTTTGATTTCAAATATTTTTTCTATGCGTTCCTTAGACATTTATCAATGAATACTAAAAAAATTACAGCGCGATTGATTGACTAATATAGGAGTTACGACATGATAATATTTAACGGTGCTGCAAATAGGGTCCTCGCCTGCTAGCTACAGAGTACCCTCCACTGATGGCCAGCACCACCTAAGGAAGCTTTCTCCCACTCCCTTCTGCAAGACAGTGCATATACCGATATACTCCTCACCCAATACCCATTTCAGTGAGTGCTCACGACCATTGCTATAGAGATTCAACAAAACGGGCCGTCATTATGACCACTGATACAAAGTGCAATTTAGGATTCATACTAGATCCTACCAACCGGTTCGAGAAGGATACAAAGCAGCTCCACATTACTGACAATAAAATGTAGTTGATTTTTAAACTTTCTAAAATATCTCACCAATCAAATTCAGTGAACAAGGCGTTCCTTTTGATGCACGAAGTTCTCTATCAAATATACTGAATGTGACACATGGAAAACTGCGGCCTCTATGACGCAATAGTCACTGTGGCTTTTTCAATGAAAAATCGCAGGCCTGACCGGGACTCGAAGCAGGACCGTCTGCGCGACAGCCTGAAAGTCCACCACTCAGGCTCGCAGCAGTTAAAATAGATCATGACAAACGTAAGACTGCCGATGACAATTTATTATATCCTTCCCTAGACAATTTTAAGTATATCTTGTATGCTCTATGTAGCGATAAAACATCTCTCTTAGGCAATAACTTCTGTACATTTCAGTAACAACTGTTCTTCTCATGACACAAATATCCATATTTCCCCAACAAGGAATAAAAGAAAAATATATAATCTGGTGGCATTTAATTATATATAAATATTTCCCTTGGACTCTCACATTGAGAGAGGAACAGAGATTAAGGGTGCTTGAGAATAAGGTGCTCAGGAAAATATTTGGGGCTAACTGGGATGAAGTTACAGTAGAATGGAGAAACTTACACAACGCAGAACTGCACGCATTGTATTCTTCACCTGACATAAATAGAAACATTAAATCCAGACGTTTGAGATGGGCAGGGCATGTAGCACGTATGGACGAATCCAGAAATGTATATAGAGTGTTAGTTGGGAGACCGGAGGGAGAAAGACCTTTGGGGAGGCCGAGACGTAGGTGGGAGGATAATATTAGAATGGATTTGAGGGAGGTGGAATGTAATGATAGAGAGTGGATTAATCTTGCACAGGATAGGGACCGATGGCGGGCTTATGTGAAGGCGGAAATAAACCTTCGGGTTCCTTAACCTCTTCCCTTAGTATATATTTTACGAGTTTTGTGAAAAAAAGTGTCATATTTTTTATTTTGGTAAAGAGGTCATTTAATATTGCTGAGTCACTGTACATCACTAATTTTCTTACATACTTAAAAAATCACTATGAAATAGATAATGGGACTCAAACGAGTTAACTCGGGTTAATAAATTTTGACACATGTTAGCAACCCGAGTTAACTCGGGTTAATCAGGGAAGTGGTTAAAAGTCATTTGTAAGTAAGTAAGTAAATATAAATATTTTCACTTCTACTTTGGAAGTGCACAATGTAATTCCTTTACTCTTAACCATTTTCTTCCTTTAAGGCATACGTTTTGCATCACAACAATACTCTTAAAACGACAAGATGATGATAATGTAGAAATGATGGCATTATATAGCGCATAGGTTAGTAATATTGTCATATGAGTAATATTGTGATAGTTCTATTTGAGAATTTTTTACAATTTTACTGAGCGAGAGGGAGATCGGTTTTTTGCTTCAACGTATTAAGGGAATGTTCGTGGACAAGTTGCTCCACAAAACCGGTCCTTCTCTCTCTCAGTAAAATTGTAATAAATTCTCAATAAAAACTATTACAATATTACTCACATCACAATTTTACCAACCTTTACCCTATATAGTGTGACTCCCAGGCACAGTGTGAGAAGGTCATCAATTTGGAGAGAATTCCTGCATTACTCTTAAGTTATTGATATTACTATTTAAGCATAGATATTTTTCCAGTATAAGTTAAGATTTATACTGTGATGAGGTTTTATTTTCTTGGTACAGGAAATATGTAGCCTTCAACATATAAACAGGCACACCTATTAAAATTATTGCAACTCTTTCGGCCATCTTTTAATTATTCGAATAAGAACCGTAATATTCCTATTATTTAGATTCTAGGACATGTTAACACTACCAACACACATTGACGAATAAAAACATCGATACTAAAAACAATAATTAAGAGTTTATTATTCAGCAATTCAATGGCGTTACTGAGTACAGTACATTTACTTTATTCTTGTTTAGTAGATCAATATTTAATCTATAGTGCCTCATACCACTTACTGAAATGAAACTCATTACATTATTAAACTTTTCAATAATGATATTACAGACTTCTTCACAGAACTATTTGAATTAGGGTACACTAATTATATTAATTTATTGATGTAAGTATGACAAGTAGTTCCACTCTCGTCCATTTTAATAAAGACTGCCTGTAGTTAATTACGTTAAGTTTTCTCCACCATTCACTCAGTTATTATATTCTATACAAATAAGGTTATACAAGAGTTTGCTTGACAGTGTGAAGTCTACGTCCTCCGTGATAGTGCGTTGTGTTTCTTTGCTGCCATGAAAAGTTTTCAAGTGAAGGAAGATATTTATTCTGCTTATTCTCCTGTCTTATATTTATACAATTTATGTGGACTAACAACTGTATTAACATCCAAGGCTAAAATCAAACAACAACGTCGATTAACGTATAGTACTACATCCTGGAGCACAATACTGATTTGCTTCAATTTTGCAATCTTCACTTCATATATTGCTATGGAATACATTGAAGATAGATCAGTCACATTTAAGGTCCTAAATATACTGGAATATTTTACTTTTTTTGCACTGGCAATTATTACTCAAGTCGTTTTTCTATTTGATAAAAATCGTGGTCTATCAAATATATTTTCAAAATTCTCCGAAGTTGATCGCATACTATACAATACAAACGAAACAAATGTAATATATCCTAGAAGAAGGAAATTCATTAAATATTATCACGGATTTCATTTAATGTTTTTCCTCCCGCTTACAATACTATATAATATGCACATACACTATTTTAATGTGAAATCACTTATGCGTTTGTTCGGTAAGTTCTGCTTTGTTATAGTTATGGCGGTTACGTCTTCTTTTATTTCCTTGGTGTTGGACGCAAAAGGAAGATATAAACATTTGAATAGTCTAATAAAATCTATACCCTTATCAAAATTCAAGAGAAGAATTCCTGCTAAACATCCTGCACAAAATGAGATCTCCGTCATCGATATGGAAGGAGAATCCAAGAATAAAACTTTAGTAGAATATTGCAATAAGTTGTATTTAATCCATGAATTAAGAGTGGCTCACTATAAACTATATGACATTGTTAAATTAATTAACTCATCTTATGGCTTTTTCCTTCTTTTTCTGAGCTTCTGGATATTTGTGGAATCCGTCAAAACTCTATACTATATAATATACTTCATCAAAGATATTTTTGGTTCTAATTATAATTTCAGGGAGTACACGCATTTTAGCCTTTTTTTAATGTACGCTGCTTATGCATTATACCATTTGTTTATAATTTCGTGGGTTGCTGACACCACAGTAGAAGAATCCAATCGAACAGCAGTAGTCGTTAGGAAGCTGTTATTACGTAATGATATTGAGCCTGAAGCCGTAAGAGAACTGAATCTATTCTTTACAGGATTTAAAGAAGGAAAGATAAAGTTCTCAGCCTGTGGTTTCTTCACTATAAACTTGTCTTTCGTTTACACGACGCTGGGAGTCATTTGTTCATATTTCATAGTTATGCTGCAAACAACCTAAAACAAATTCCAAATTTGCTCTTATTTTTTAAGCTTCTCGTAAAAATATTTCAAGACATTTCTTTGTGTAAGTACACCGTTACATGACACATGGTGTATTATTTCTTTCAAAAACGATTTCTTTTACAAGCTCTAACTCAGGGTGGGGCACATTACATGATTCTGAGAAATGAGCGCTGTTTACTTTGAAGAGCAATTCTCCCGAGCGGTGTGACGCTTGTACTGTATACTATACGTCACTCGCTGTCATTGCAATGGTTGACTCTGCGAACTTTGAAGATTCACTGGCCTGAGAAGCTGTACATATGTCAGACGAAAACCTGTATTATATTTTGAGATTGAACATGGCTAATTCATTTGTTACAAACATTGAACGGCTTCTGCAAATGAAGCGACCTCATAAGTCTCGGAAAACAACCACATAGTTATTTTGGTTGTTGAGTTTCAAGACGTTTTGTTTCAATAGAAAATATTTATTGATTTCAGATCGATAGAAGTAATGTTTTGTTTCAATAGTTTATTCATGCAAAAGTAAAGTATAAGAGAATGTTTATTAATAATTTTCTTCTTGTGTTTCTGATTGCAATCCTTTATTACATATGTTTATATTATTAATACCATTATGTAATTGTTCAAACACTGTGCATATAGATTGTGTAAATAAATCTTAATAATTTGTGTGCGTGTGTATGTGTGTGTAGAGCGAAGTTCATTTCATTACATTAATAAGAGTGTTATAAAGTTTGTACTATCCGATGGATTAATGTAATATCCTTTTAAACTATTATGTACTGACAGACTGAATGAATAGAACAATTGTGTTTTTGTTATAATGTAAGGAAAGTAGCTGTAATGTGAGTCCGCCACTGCGTGAGCGTTCTGCTCCGGCTTGGAATCGAAGTGCCTTGCGGAGCGAGAGCAGATTTCGCCGGCTAAACGGAGCCGCTCTCATGCCCGACGCTGCTCTAGCTAGAAGGAATTAATAAGATACTTGAATTGTGAAACATTAAGTTTGAGCATAAAACATAAATGTAATTAAGATAATCAAATTACTGTGATAAACGAAATTGGTAACGTTGTGATTAAACGTCTTTCAGAGGCAAAAACGTTCGTACAATTCAATAGCAACTGGTATTCTTAAGACAAAAAAATCCATTTTTCCCCTATGAGGAATTAAGAAAGCCACTTTTAAATAAAAATGTTTCCATTTCTGTTACTGAAGTGCATAATGCCATTCCTTTACTATTAACCATTATCTTCTTTAAGACCTAAGTTTTGCATAACACCAAAACAATCCAGATAACGAGTGTAAGATGATGATGATAACATAGTATTGATGACTTTCCAATATGAGAGGAAGGAGTGAATCATAAGACAATTTCCCTATATAATTATTGGTCTCCTCATTATACGTTTATAGAGTCACTTAAAAGGATGGTGTGAGAATTTCATGAATGTACTACTGTTTTTGGTATTAATATTATTAGCCTATATTAAGCATCGATGTTTTTTCAAAAGAAGTAGAATTTTTTTAATCAGATAAGATATTTTTAAAGACTCAGGAGTAGCCTTCAACACACAAACAAGCTCACTGGTCTGTATTTATTACACATCTTCCGGTCATTCTATTACTTATTGGAATAACAACGCTATTATTCCAATTATCAAGATCATACGAACATTTAATGCATACAGACCGATTATTTAGTCCTGACAGCTCAGCGACGCGAAAGAGAGGAAGTGGGGAGAGTTCCGGAGTAGAGATAGAAGCGAGCGATCGGTAAAGGAATGCAGTGAAGCTTAATTGTACTGGAAACATACCGCTCTACCGCACGCATGACATCCGATCGCTCAGAAGCCAAGCGAGTAAATAAGCCAAACACCCCTTGGCGTAATTAAATGGACTCGCCTGACCCAGGCGCAGATCGCCTGTGTTTGTCAGGACTAAATAATCGTACTGTACGCTTAGATCTTGCTTACGAGATAAATGTTTACTCTATAGTGCCTCATACATCTTATTGAAATGTAACTCTTAACGTTATTAAACTTGTCAATAATGAAATGGCAGCTATCTTCACAGAAGTGTTTGCATTAGGTAGGGTACACAAATTATGTTAAGTTATTGATATAGGTATGTCAAAAGTTCCACCCTCCTCTATTTTAATAACGATTACCTGTAGTTAATTGCGTTATGTTTTTCTCTACCATTCACTTAGTTATTTTACTCTGTAGAAATAAGGGTACGCCTATACAAAAGTTTACATGACAGTGCTGAAGTCTACGTTTTCAGTGATTGTGTGTTGTGTTTCTTTGCTGCCATGAATAGTTTTCAAGTGAAGGAAGATATTTATTCTGCTTATTCTCCTGTCTTAAATTTATATAATTTATGTGGACTAACAACTATACTAGTCGATGGATAAAAACAAACAACAACATAGACTAAAACACATTTCTACATGCTGGACCATAATATTAATTTGTTTTAATTTTGCAAGCTTCGTTTTCTATATTGTTTTGGAATACAATGCAGATATCTCAGTGAGATTTAAAGTCTTAGACAAACTCGACTTTTTCACTTTTTATTCAGTGGCAATCATCACTCAAGCTGTTTTCCTACTGAATAAAAATCGTAATCTATTAGATATATTTTCAACATTCTCCGAAGTTGATCGGATTCTTTACAATTCAAACGAAACAAACGTAGTCCTAATATATACTAGAAGAAGAAAATTCATTAAATATTATCATGGATTTCACTTTATGTTTTTCCTCTTGCTTGCAGGGATGCATATGTACAGCTGTCAAAAAAAAAGTGGCCGCACTCGTGAACAGCGAATATTTTCAAAGTCCACTTCGGGTCGCGGCGATGTTACACGATACATGTGCTTGTACAAGCAGTTCCGGAAGTATGAAAGTGTTCCATATCTGCTCTTCGCAGACCAGCGGTAGAGTGCTTGTTTAATGATCCAAAGGTTCTGGGTTCGGGCCTTCTTCAAGTTTCATTTTATTTTTTAATCGTTCTTTAGCGATGTAAATTATATTCAAATTATCATTTATATCCAGTTATCGTTCTTGATGGATATCACGTTATTTATATTTTGTTATCGTTCTTTAGAGATATGAATAAAATTCAAGTCATCATTTGTATTCTGTTATCGTTTTATAACGATATGAATAATAATTATTACTATTGTAGCTACAGTATCTCCAATGGGGGTTAGCCCTATTTTACATATGTATGTTAGGGCTATAGTTTTACACACAAAAAAGATAAGCATAAAGAGAAATGGAAAAGAAAATTAAATTAGCTTACGCGATGTAAACAAAACATAAACAATCCGTAAATTAGGCATTGCGATTGCAAAACAAATATCAGTTATCAATTTGAAACATACAAAAACATTAACAACACACATACGTAACACTTCTATAACACAAATATGCAGCTTTCCGTACCATACATCATAAATTAATACACAATAGTCAAACAGGCACAATCAAACTATAATTACGACATTGCGACGACATCAAGCATCCCATAACTGACTCACATACATAACAAATCAAGCATCCGTTGCAACACATACACTTCAACATAGTAACCACACTTCTAAAAGTTACAAATTTGGCTCCAAGAAGAATAAATAGGACACTGTTACTAATTACTATTCTTCTACAATTTCTTAAATACATCTGTAATAAATCTGTGAAATTCCGATATGAATAATATTCACGTTTTTTATATTGTTATCGTTCTTTAGCGATATAAATAATATTCAAGTTATCATTTATATTGTTTTCCTTCATTAGCATTATAAAATAATATTCAAGTTATTTATATTGTTATTGTTCTTTCGCAATATAAATAATCTGTATTTTATGTAAGTAATTATTATAACACAAATAAACATCTTTCTTTGTACAATAGGTTATTTTATTTAGATAATTAAATACGTATTATATAATATCTTATATTAATTAAACAAAGCGATATTTATCATTTATATTCTGTTATCGTTCTTTAGTGATACTGTATAAATAATATTCAAGTTATTTACATTGTAATCGTTCTTTAGCGATATAAATAACATAAATTTTATGTTAGGTTTGGAAAAATCCAGTTGCATAATACTGGTATTAGTTTTTCTTTTTGTATTATTACATTATACTATCTTGAACCACAATAAAATGAAAAGGAGTAACGAGGAATTGAACCTGAGACGTTGACATCTAAATTCCGACGTTCGTCCGCTGAGCTACGAGGGCAAAAGTGTGGAAACATTTTCGGAAAAATTGGCCCAATCACACTCTAAGATTTTCTGATGATTCGTAGAAGCTAGTCCAGGATGCGGGGGGCAAAGGCTAATTGAGATTTCCCGGTCTCTGATCGGATCAAACATCCTGATAGAATTAATATTTAACCCTTGCCGTGACTTTCGGTGAAGTCCGGAGGGCCCAATTAGTCAAATCCACTCTCCTCATCTCCACGCTTGGGCCCCCTGGAATTTAATAAGATGCGAAAGAGATAGTGGCGTGCGGAAAGCAACGGGATGTTACCGCATTTAGGCCTATCCTTCCCAAGAAAAACTGCAAACATGAACAAAGGAAGCTTTTAATAGAAGAAGAAGGATCTTCTGCGGACCTCTGGAAAAAGAACTAAGGAAGAGACTAGTGAAGTGCTTTGTGTGGAGTGTGGCATTGTATGGGGAAGGAACATGGACATTACGACGAAATGAAGAGAAACGAATTGAAGCATTTGAAATGTGGATGTGGAGAAGAACGGTGCGTGTGAAGTGGACAGATAGAATAAGAAATAAAATTGTGTTTGAAAAAGTGAGTGAAGAAAGAATGATGCTGAAACTGATTAGAAAGATAAAAAGTAATTGGTTGGGTCTCTGGTTGAAAAGAATAATAGAAGACATTAGGATATGTGGATCATATGCGGAGACTAAGAGGAAGGCAGAAAATAGGAAAGATTGGAGATTGCTGGGTTTGCAGTGAAAGACCTGCCCATGGACAGAACACTTATGTAGTAGTAGTATTTAGTAGTAGTAGTAGTAGTAGTAGTAGTAGTAGTAGTATTTATTTATTTAACCTGGTAGAGATAAGGCCGTCAGGCCTTCTCTGCCCCTCTACCAGGAGATTCCAACTACAATATCAACAATAAAATTATGTATGTATGTATGTATGTATGTATGTATGTATGTATGTATGTATGTATGTATGTATGTATGTATGTATGTATGTATGTATGTATGTATGTATGTATGTATGTATGTTCAGAATGTCTGAAAACAGTAGCTATTTGCAAAGACTAGTCAATTCCATGCCCACTCGACTGCAAGATGATCGAGATAAGAGGAAGATAGACTAAATATTGAATTGTGGCTTTTTGTTTTGTTTTTTGAACGCTTAATTGTTTGAATGTTTTAAGGCCGACGCCAGTAAATTTGTTTTTTTATTTATGCCACGAAAGATATTTTTATCGAGAATAAAATCTTTTTTCTTTCCATTTGCAGCCACAATATCATAATGATAAAGTCATGGCATAATATATTAATGAACCTGATGTTAATTACTAAAATAATCGTAAAAGAGAAAGGAGCCATTATGTATAGTTTATCTCTCTCAAAAACATAACAAAAAAGAACATAAAAAGCACGTGGTTGTAGTCGAACGCAGGACCTCATGAATAAGAGGCCTGAACGCTACCATTATGCTATCGAGAACACACAGAATACTTCAATTATAACTGTAGATATCAGGCAACGTGGTCCAACAACATGTAACATCACCTGTCTCCGAATTGTAGCGAAGATACCCGAAGGGAACTTTGTTTCAGGAGAGCGGCCACTTTTTCTTTTGACAGCTGTACATTTGTGATTTTCAAGTAATATCATTTATACTTTTTTGTAGTCAGTTGTGTTATGTTATAATTATGGCGGTTACTTCTTCATTTACTTTCTTGGTGTTGGACGCAAAAGAAAGATATAAACATTTGAACACTCTAATAGAATCTCTACCCCTGTCAAAACTAAAGATAAGAATTCCTTCATAAACGTCCGATAAAAAATAATATCTGCGTCATCGATATGGAAGAAGAATCCAACAATAAAACTTCAATCAATAATTGCAATACGTTATACTTAATTCACAAATTAAGAGTGGCTCACTATAAACTATATGATCGTTAAATTGATTAACTCCTCTTATGGGTTTTTTCTTCTTTTTCTCAGCTTCTGGATATTTTTGGAATCTGTCGAAACACTAAACTATATGCTATACGTCACCAAAGATATTTTTGGTTCTAATTATAATTTCAGGGAGTACACGCATTTTAGCCTTTATTTAATGTACGCTGCTTATGCATTATACCATTTGTTTATAATTTCGTGGTTTGTTGATACCACAGTAGAAGAATCCAATTAAACAGCAGTCGTCGTTAGGAAGCTGTTATTACATAATGATATTGAACCTGAAATCGTAAGAGAATTGAATCTATTCTTTACAGGATTTAAAGAACTAGAGATAAAGTTTTCAGCCTGTGGTTTCTTCACTATAAACTTGTCTTTCGTTTACACGACGCTGGGAGTTATTTGTTCATATTTCATAGTTATGCTACAAACAACCTAACACATAGTGCTGCTTATGATTAGGTTTTTCTCCGGAGCGGTTCTTTGTGCGCTTTCAATCGGAGACCTCCGGTTACCTCCGATTGATGCCGCGCAGGTTGCATATGTGCTGTGTCGCAGACATACATTTTCCGCTGAGCATTCCTTTAATCGGATCAGGTTGTGATTGGAATCCGCTGACATCCCCGTATCTTTTAAAATAATTGTGTAACTTTTTTGTTGTTTATTTTCTCTTTTTTATTTACCTCTCTCTCTCTCTCTCTTTCTTGTTTTGCTTGAAGTAATATGTTAGCTGACAGATTTTTTTTCTAGTTTTGATATTCATAGTATATGTGGAAAGGTGTATTAGTTTTATGTCATTGATCAAATTAATAACAATAAAATTAACTGAAAACTAACGCGAAGTAAAGCTTTTCGGTAGCTAATGTAAACATTTATAATTTTCCTGGAAACACTCGTTTATTCACAAACAGTTTTTGTCAATTATTATTCTAATCGCTTTAGTTTAACGTAAAATACATTAAGGAAGTTTCAGAATGGAACAAAAGAAATAAATGGTTCTAAAAGTAAATCTATAACATTTTGTAAAACCCGAGAGGAAACTACTCTTAATTACGAATTCAGTGGTGTTGTAATTCCGCAAGAACAATGTTGTAAATACCTAGGAGTGTATTTAAACTCCAAACTTTCTTGGGGAGAGCATGTTGATAATGTTACAGGCAAAGCATGGAGGGCACTTCACTTTATTATGAGAATCTTGAGAAAGGCTAGCCCCAAATCGAGGGAAATAGCATATCTAACATTAGTGCGACCGTTAATGGAATACGGAACTACATGTTGGGATCCCTATAGAATATATCAGATAAATTCCTTAGAAAGAATCCAGTATAGGGCAGCTAAATTTGTTAAAGGTAAAAGAGAAGATGGGAACGATACGATAAAAGAACTTAAATGGGAAACTTTGGAAAACAGACGTAGGAAAACTAGAATAACATCATTGTATAGAGCACATCTAGGTCAGAAAGCATGGGTAGACATAACGGCTCGGTTAGAAAAGCCAACGTACTATGGTAGGAACGATCATGATTTTAAAATCAAATGTAGGAAACAGAAAACGGATGTAGGTAAATTCTCATTTTTAAATAGAACTATAAATGATTGGAATGACCTACCTGCAGCGGTCTTTGAGGGCTGTCCTTCCTTAAGGAGATTCAAGAATAATTTAAAGAGTTGTGTATAAAGTGAAAATTAAAATTAAGGTGACATTCAACATTTAATTTTTTTAAGGTGGCATGTATTTATCTAGCCTGACGAGTTTACTTCCTTGGTTTGAATTGTAAATTATTTAAAAATAGCGTGTAAGGGGGCCTTAGACTAGAAATGTTTAGTTTAAATGTAGTTCTGTTTATAAGTACAGTATGCATAAGAATGTAATTATTTGACTTATTTGAACTGTTGTATCAGTGAAGCGAGGTGAGTCAGTGAAGTTATGGTTTTACAGTGCAGTGAACAGTTCCGATCAGTGATAATTTATAGCGTCAATGAAATGTGTTCTATAGTGTCAGTGAAATGTGTTACAGAGTGTCAGTGAAATGTGTGCTAAAGTGTCAGTGAAATGCGTCATAGTGCCACTACAGGGAATGAGATGAGAGTAAAGTGAAAGACTATTGAAAATTATGTAGGACCTATACATAATCATGTAGGTTGTGTTGTAAAATTAGGTGTTTTATTTTATGTTTTATTATTATTGTGTTAAATTGTATTGTGTATTCTTATTGTATTGTGTATAAAATTGTATATGTGTTGTAAATTTTATTATGTATTGTAAATTTTATTGTGTATTGCTTATCATTTTAACTGTGTATTGTTAATATTGTATATACCACTGCCACCGGGTGCTTGCCCACTTGCAGTGTAAATAAATACATACATACATACAAATGTGTGGTATCAATGTGTTAAAGTTTACTGTCCAAAATAATTTATTAAGATTCTTCACCAGACAGGATTGTAATCTTTTTGTTAAAGGGTGTCAGTATTTGAACTGTCTCTTCTAAAACGCATCACTCTTCCTATGTAATAAAAAATATAAGCGGATATCAACTTAAGAATAATTATAATTATATTATTACCACACGTTTCTTTAGTTTAAGAATGAAACTCAACATTTTAATCTAATAACTCAAGTTGCCTTTTCAATATTCCATAAAAGTTATGTATGATTCTTATTGCCTCGAAAGTTACATTTTATAGAAATTTCAAGACTTATTTTCTATACGTGGACCTTTGGAACAATGGCACTAAAGCAGTTTAAAAAATCGTATCAAATGTTTTGCGTAATTTTAAAACTACGTAAACGATGATATCACTAATTAACCGTCAATGTGTATCTGAATGGTAATCATTTATTTTTGACAGCAAGTACGAGTACCACAACCGCGGTCCTTAATGTTATCCTAAACACTTACGTACCTACATTTCAAAATTTAGACCTACTCGGAGAATCTATCTAACCTGGTCCACGCCATAGAGATTTCCAAATACGGACCTGTTAGCGTCCTAGGAGCGTTTGGCTTTTCTGGCAACACAATCACCAACTCATAATTCATTTCAAGTAAGCGGCTCATCACTGAAGTTTAGAGTTCCATCTCGTAACAATATGCTGGATCAATCTTAGAGGGTCCATTTTTGCTGAAATTCTTCTGCTTTTCAGTTTTCATTCACAATGTTACTCTGTCTGCACACAAAACTACGAAATTATTTATTAGAACTTTTATATGTAAATCAAAGTAAACACGCTTTTTAAAAGATTTCAAAAGTGTTTTCAACAGTTAAATTTACTTACTTACTTTTTTCAAGTTCGCGATTGTGCGATCGCTTCAAATGGTCTAACAAATTCGAAGTACCTCCACCCTTTATCATCATCTTCAACTAAATTAAAAATTTCCATGCGACGGATATACGATTTGGTGCCATTTTATTCCACCCACAACTACCCTCAATCCGTATGCGCCGGTCGTCCTAGAGCTCTACGTCCTCCAACTTCGCTTCGCTCCGAACCACCGCATCCCTCCGTATGTTCCCTGTTCCAACTGCGATAGTACCGGAGATCACCGGTGGAGATCTCTATTCGTAATCTCCGATTCCTCCGCGATAGTACTCACTCCGATGAGCAGCACTACTAACACAAATTCCTTTTTTTTTTTTTTTTTTTTCATATTTTTAAGCTTTTCGTAAAAATATTGCAAGACATTTCTTTGTATTAGTACTTCGTTACATGATACGTGGTGTATTATTCCTTTCATAAGCAAATTCTTTTACAAGCTCTAACTAGAAGCAATTAATAAGATACTTGAATTGTGAAACATTACGTTTGAGCATAAAACAGAAATGTAATCAAAATAATCAAAATACTGTTATAAATGAAATTTATAATGTTGTGATTAAACGTCTCTCATAGGCAAAACCTTTAGTACAATTCCATAACAACTAGTGTTCTTAAGACACAAAAATAAATTTTTCCCCTATAAGGAGTTAAGAAAGCCATATATTCCGGACACTTTTAAATACAAACATTTCAATTTTTGTGAATGAAGTGCATAATGCCATTCCTTTACTATTAATCATTTTCTTCTTTAAGACATAAGTTTTTCATAACGAGTGTAAGATGATGATGATGCTAACGTAGTAATGATGACTTCGCAATATGAGAGGAAGCGATGAATCATAAGTCAGTTCTCTATATCTGGAATGCCAAAACCCTATTCCCCTACCTGGAGTGAATCGCCTTAGAGAGGAACGCGACAGGGCTATACAGTACCTGCAGAGCATATCACCTATGTTTCAGTAACACAGTTTCAGTACGGGTGCTGATTTGGCTATGTCTGTGAATGAGTTATTAATAATGTGAGGAGTTCACAGATAACGAAGAAGAGAAATTACGAATCATGTAACAACAAATTTTTCATCTCACGTCACTATATTAATTTAATATACTTACATTAATAATGCTTTAAACCTGACATAATGAGAATATCGTCACTTCACACCTTGTGAACTACATTTTTAATTTCTTCCAGTAACGCTCCCAACTTGTTCGAAACTTGCTCTCAACGTTTCTCGAATAAACTATATGTGAATTTAAATTCTAAGCCTAATTTATATAATTTATTAATATTAATGTTAATTTATATTAACATACAGCAAGGAAGTGATTTCAGTGTAAAAACTTCACAATGTCCTACTGCATGTAATTAATTGGGAGTATAATATTTTCTTCAACATTTGTATACCAATGGTCCCAATAAATAATAATGCTTCACGAACAATGGAAGACTAGGGTCTATTACTTTAAAGTAATTAGTACCTACTATGTAAAATGAAATATTTGTTCGTTTTTTGTTGTTTCGAAATTACTGCAATAGTTTTTTTCTTCAAATACTATATAAAATCATATTAATAAATTATACTTTACAAACTACTACTTTTTTAAGTATAACTGAGTAAGCCTAAAGTTTCTTGTACAGTATTTCAATTGTCAAATATAGACACTGATAATAACTGTGTTTTTTTCCTTCTGCTAAGTGTGTTTATAATGTCCAAATGCCTATTTAATTCAACCCTAGGAGAGCAGAATAGATTATTGTACACCCCTCTAGCTAAGAACTGGTAAGAGCAACGCTTGTATGATGCAGTCCGCACAGACCGGTGATCAGCGAACATAACTGCACATTTAGAGTCTGATTTGTGGCATGCCTCCTCTATATAATTGTTGTTCTCCACACTATAAGTTTACAGATTGACTTTCAGGGATAGTGTGAGAAGATCATGAATGTACCACTCTTTCTGATATTAATATTATTATATTAAGCATCGACGTTTTTTTGAAAAGAAGTAGAATATTTTATTGAGATGAAATTTTTTCTCCGTGTCTCAGGAGTAGCCTTCAACAGATCAACAGGATCACCCCGCACCGCTCTGTATTTATTACACATCTTTCAGCCATTCTGTTACTTATTGAACTAAACAACTTTATCATTCCAATTATCAAGATTATACGGACAGTTAATGTGTACGTTTACATATTGTTTACGAGATAAATGTTTACTCTATAGTGCCTCATACATCTTATTGAAATGGAACTCTTAACGTTATTAAACTTGTCAATAATGAAATGGCAGACATCTTCACAGAAGTGTTTGCATTAGGTAGGATACACTAATTATGTTAATTTATTGATATAAGTATGTCAAACTTCCACCCTCGTCCATTTTAATAACGATTACCTGTAGTTAATTGCGTTATGTTTTTCTCTACCATTCACTTAGTTATTTTACTCTGTAGAAATAAAGGTTGGTCTATACAAGAGTCTAATTCAGTGACTGTGTGTTGTGTTTCTTTGCTGACATGAATAGTTTTCAAGTGAAGGAAGATATTTATTCTGCCTATTCTCCTTCTTAAATTTATATAATTTTTGTGGACTAAAAGCTCTATTAAGGTCCACGGATAAAAACAAACAACATCGACTAAAACACATTTCTACATGCTGGACCATAATATTGATTTGTTTCAATTTTGCAAGCTTCGTTTTCTATATTGTTTTTGCATGCAATGCAGATATCTCAGTGAGATTTAAGGTCCTAGACATACTCGAATTTTTAACTTCTTTTTTTCAGTGGCAATTATTACTCAAGCTGTTTCTCTAAGTAATAAAAATCGTAGTTTATCAAATATATTTTCAAAATTCTCCGAAGTTGATCGCATACTATACAATACAAATGAACCAAATGTAATATATACTAGAAGAAGAAAATTCATTAAATATTATCATGGATTTCACTTCATGCTTTTCCTCTTGCTTGCAGGGATGCATATGTACATTTGTGATTTTCAAGTAAAATCACTTATATATTTTTTTGTCAGTTGGCCTATGTTATAATTATGGCGGTTACTTCTTCATTCACTTTCTTGGTGTTGGACGCAAAAGAAAGATATAAACATTTGAACACTGTAATAGAATCTCTACCCCTGTCAAAACTAAAGATAAGAATTCCTCCTAAACGTCCGACACAAAATAAGATCTGCGTCATCGATATGGAAGAAGAATCCAACAATAAAACTTCAGTGAATAATTGCAATACGTTATACTTAATCCACGAATTAAGAGTGGCTCACTATAAACTATATGACATCGTTAAATTGATTAACTCCTCTTACGGCTTTTTTCTTCTTTTTCTCAGCTTCTGGATATTTGTGGAATCTGTCGAAACACTAGACTATATAATATACTTCACCAAAGATATTTTTCGTTCTAATTATAATTTCAGGGAGTACACGCATTATAGCTTTTATTTATTGTACGCTGCTTATGGATTATACCATTTGTTTATAATTTCATGCGTTGTTGATACCACAGTAGAAGAATCCAACCAAACAGCAGTCGTCGTTAGGAAGCTGTTATTACATAATGATATTGATCCTGAAATCGTCAGCGAATTTAAGCTATTCATTACAGGGTTTAAAGAAGGAGAGACAAAGTTTTCAGCCTGTGGTTTCTTCACTATAAATTTGTCTTTCGTTTACACGACGCTGGGAGTCATTTGCTCATATTTCATAGTTATGCTTCAAACAACCCTAAAACAAATCCAAATTTGCTCTTACTTCTGAAACATCGTAAAACAATTCAAAGACATTTTCTTGTATTAGTGCTCTGTTACATGATACATGGTTTATTGGTTCTTTCATTAACTTGAATACGAAGATTTGAAAGGTTCAAAACCACAGTGGGCCAAGCGACATTTACTAAAACCGTAGAAAACAAGGGTTAAAATGAAGTTATCACCATAATTCAATGAAACATACAGCAAGTAATATAAAGTATACACATTCAAACTAAATGATATGTCAATCTTCATTAACTATGATATTCACTTAACTTTAACCTTTCCTTTCTCCGTTTTTAATAAATGGCGCCTTGCCCACTATGGCTCTGAACCCTTCATTTGTCACTTTTAAAAACACTAACTAGAAGCAAAATATAAAATACTTATATTGTGAAACTTTATCATTGAGTACAAAATATAAATGTAATGAAATTATTGTGATACAATACAACTGTCAACGTTGTAAATAAACCGGTGTTATTTAATGTTAATTTTGTTATTTCATTTCCTTACCCAGTATGTTGATTTAATTAATAATTGAAAGGGAAGCTTATTAGCACAGGGACTGTCAGACGACAAGAGTGTGATAGAGTGGTAATGTAGTACTCGTAATATTGGGTTGGAATATGAGGACGTGTCATCATAAAACTATCTCTGCAAATAACATTTTCGAAATGCTTTCCTGAGATCGAAAAAACTTCCTATTAATGAAAATCTCTCCCTACGTACCGTCCCAGCACACATACGATTACTTATAATTCATTATACAGTCATTTCCCGTAACTATAGTCTTGGAACAGAGCTATGGTTCACGATCAATCAATCTTCTTAATGTATCCAGCTGTTTGCTGACAACATAAAGTCCACTATAGTTCACTGTAGACTATTCAGTTGTTTTTCACGAGAAATGAGGGATATTTTGATCGGTGTTCATTATAGATGCCTGTTGCTAGTCGCCAGAGTTGGGGTGTATTCAATCTATACTGCAGGGCTGTGTCTTCTGCAACTGGTACTGATGATTTTAATTTACTTCTTTCTGGTTTATGGATGGACGGTATAGAATAATGTTTTCCAGATCTTCATCATGATTATTACACCACAAACAAGTAGGATTATCAGAAAGTTGAAATCGGTGTAGGTACAATTTGTGTGACAATCTGACCTGTTCTGGCGCTCGCAGTTTTGGCAAGTTTTGAACATGTCTGGACAAGTTTTTATACATTTCGAGATCAATTGGTTTCTGTTGTACAGACTGTAAAATTTTTCCTTTGTCAGAAGGGAGCCAATTGTTGATCCATAGGTTTATAAAATGAGACTTTACTGAACATAAGCACTGGATAGAGATAATACTTGAGAAGAATATTAATAAAATAAACTAGCAGCATTAAGAAAAATATTAATAAAATAAACTAGCAGCATTTCTCACAAAATAAATGCATAGAAACATGCGGCTATCTCATAAATACTTGTAGTAAAAGTTTCATCCAGATTGATTAATATTTGGAGTAAAAAGGTTGGTGCTGAATCAACAAAAATGAACACAGAATCATAGATTTGTAAATAAAATGAATATTTATGTAAATTAGTATTCTTCTCCGCTACATTCATCTAGTAACTTCAGGGAGCCAACAAATAGTTACTAGATTTGTAATCAGAAACTTTAAAACAGAATTCTTCGATGAAAAACAATTTTGACAGCTCTTTAAATGCCACGCCCCCCTCCAGCCTTAGTTTAAAAAGTGTAAACATACGAGTACAGTATTTGTAATGAGAATTGAGCTGAATCCATTTGGGATATGAAAATATAAATTCTGAATAAGTGAAATAGCTAAAAAATTTGGAAAAATTTTCATGATTTTCAGTTGAGTCTTCCCTTAAGAGCATATTTGCATGCATATTTCATAGTTTTTTGGGCATGAACTTCAGGGCCCTAATCACAGCATAGGGTACACAATGTGTTAAAACGTGTCTAAATGTACGGACTCATCCCGAATCCAGTCTAGTAAAGTTAAGCCAAATTACTGACCCCACGGAGTTCACTGTGTCTGAAACATGGCGTACTCTCAATAAAATCTAATGAAGATAAAATTTCTTAATAAAAGTAGGTAGTTTTAAGAAATTCAATAGGCCTATTAATTATTTATTCCATCGCTCTCCACAAGTACACTGTCAAGATCATTAATAGCGATTCCGTACCCTACTTCATAAAATTGTTTATGTCACATTAATTATATTAATTTATTGACATGCATGACAAAGCTGGATATTCGTTCATACTAATGAATTCTGTCCGCAGTTAATTCCTTTTTTATTTTTCCCATGGCTCACAACTATTATATTTTTCTTACAAACACTTACGTCGGTTTGTCTTAGCAGTGGTGAAGTTTTCGTCGCCAGAGAAAGAGTGTACTGCCTTCTTTGCTGTAATGACACGTTTCAGAGTGATGGAAAGTATTTATTCTGCTTACAGACCTGTCATATATTTGCATAAAATATGTGGACTAATTCCTTTATTATGGTTCAGTGGTAAAAACCTACATCAACATCCTCTTTTGCAATGTGCTTCCACATGTTGGAGTACAATACTGATTTGCTTGAATTTTGCAAACATTATTCTTTGTATTCAATTCACAAAGAATTCAAAAAGTTCACTTACATATAAGTTTGTAGATATTCTCGAACTTTTGACTGTTTATTCACTAGCAATACCTGTTCAATTTGTGTTTCTAATTAATAAAAATCGTAATTTATCAAATATATATTCAAAACTTTCAGATGTTGATCAGATTTTGTACAAAGAAAATGAAGCTAGTGTAACATATATTCAAAGAAGAAGATTTATAAAATGTAATATAGGATTTCATTTCATTTTTTTATTTTCTTTTCTAGCCATACACATGTTTTCACACAAAAATTACAACATTCAAATAATTCCATTTTTTTCCACTGAATTGTGCTATGTTATCCTTGTAGCAGTTACTACTATTTTCATTTCTCTGGTGTTGGACGTGAAGCAAAGATATAAACATTTGAACACTCTCTTACAATTCTCAGCATCATCCAAACATAACAGAGGAATCTTCCTTAGACACTCTGGACAAAGTAAAATATGTGTCATCGACCTGGAAACAACTTCTGACAATAATGCTTCAGTAACCAATTGTATTACGTCGCATGTAGTCCACGATCTCAGAGTGGCTCACGATATACTGTTTGATATAGTGAACCTCATTAACTCTAACTATGGCTTCTTTCTTCTGTTTTTGAGTTGTTGGATATTTATGGAAATTGTTGAAACTTTGTACTACCTACTACATTCCGTAAACGAAGGTTTGATTTACAATAGTTACAGAGAGTGTATACAATTTATTGTGTCTTCAACATTCGTTACTTACACTCTATCCTATCTCTTTATGGTTTCTTGGGCAGCTTACACCACAGTAGAAGAGTCCAATCGAACAGCAGTAACTGTTAGGAAGCTGTTACTAAGCACATATATTCAACCTGGAGTCTTTCGTGAATTAAAACTATTCATTACTGGATTCAGAGAAGGAGAGATAAAGTTCACAGCCTGTGGATTCTTCACAATAAATCTGGGATTCGTTTACACTATGTTGGGTGTCATTTGTTCATACTTTATTGTTATCGTTCAAACAAGCTAGACTAATTTCAAATTTTCATAACAGTTATTAAAGCTACGAAAAGATCGTAAGGTAACTGGCTGAGGTGCTTGCCTGCTGACCCGAAGTTGCGAGTGGGTTCCATTCCCGCTTGAGCTCATTACATGGTTGGTTTTTTTTTCGAGGTTTTCCCCAACAGTAAGGCGAATGTCAGATAATCTATGGCGAATCCTCGGTCTCATCTTCTCAAATATCATCTCACCTCGTAGTTTATACAGCTTCGTTAAATAATTAGGTAAAAGGGGTCATTACCCTTTGTTAGTACAGTAGAGCGTCTCGTTTAGGCACAGTGAAAACGTAAAGTACAGGTAACGTGTGTGGGGAGGACGAGCCGTACGATAAACACGAGGGATACACAAGGTTTTAGTTACAGTATTTATCGCGGAGCATTAATTGAAATTATATTTTGTAAATCACACAAAACAAAAGAACACAAATTGCATAACGTTGTCATATACACATTTTAACAAACAAGCAATTGTAATGTTGAACTAATTCAGTGTAACAAATCAAATTTTATTACTTACATGATGTGGCTTTCAAGCAGTATTTTTTACTATCATGACTTTCATTCTCTGTATGACTAACATAATATCACGTCTTCTGTGGCCGAATTAACAAAACTACTGTACTGTAATTATGTTTAGAAAATAGTGTTGTCACTTCAGACCAATATACTGTAGTTTTATTAATTCGGCCACGGAAGACGATGATATTGTTAGTCATACAGAGAATGAAATTTATGATTGTAAAAATGCTGTTTGAAAGCAACATCATATGAGTAGCAACATTTGATTTGTTATATTGAATTATTTCAACGATACAATTGCTTGGTTGTTAAAATGTGTATATGATAACGTTATGCAATTTGTGTTCTTTTGTTTTGTATGTTTTTGGAAAATATAATTTCAATTAATGCTCAGCCATAAATGTAACTAAAACCTTGTGCATCCCTCGTGTTTATCGTAAGGCTCGTCCTTCCCCACACGTTACCTGCACTTTGTTTAAGTTTTCACTGTGCCTAAACGAGACGTTCTACTGTAGCTATTAAGTTACATAGAAGCATAAAAATTAATTATTTTTAAGACAGTTAAATTATAAAGAGCTACTTTTAGCATAAGATACACTTGTAACAGAAGTGGCTTGATAGCAATAATTTTATTGTTGTAAATAAAGAAGAATTGTTTATTACACATAAGAGTCCAACATTGTTTTTATTCTATACATCATCACAAGTAACCCATATTTATCTGGTATGTCTAATATAAAATCTTAATGGAACGGCAGTGTGGAAGATACAAACGGAGAGGCCTAAATATGAAAAATGTCCATAATAGAAAGTCCAGGTAGGGGATTTAGCCCATGATTCAAAAGGTCCAGTATATGGAGAAGTCTAATGCTAAAATGTCCAACAGGCAAAATGGTACAAATTGTAAAAACATTTAACTTGTAGGAAAAAGTCCAGATAGAAATCTTTCGAAGGTGACACAGTTAAGTTATTTGACTCAACAATACATTATTTAATATTGTTTATTGAGAATGTATTGCTCTGATCGATATGGTGGTTGAACCTCTTTTACATTTCGTTGAAATGGTGAAATTTTTTAAAGAAAATAAAATGAATGAAATTATACAGGGACATCATTTTATTTTTACTTGCATTTTTATTGTACCTGCATTTCTGAATGTACTTCACTCCCACCCCTTCACTAATGTCCTTGCTCCCGTCAGACACACAAACTTACGGCCGCTGTTGCATTCAAAGTCTTCAAGCAGTGAAGTAAACACTGCAGTGTATAGTGTGTTTCAGAAATATGGTTGCGTTTTCTATAGAAGAAAGAACCTATATTAATAATATCGCACTAAAAAATTATATACTAGAAACGATAAATTCAATTTCAGAGAATATGCTTCAAAATGTTTTTAATAATAAGCGTAAAGAATTGAAGCCTGCATTTTAATGAACGGCAACCATTTTCAGCAACTTGTTTAAAAATTCAGATTAGCTTATTTTGAATTGAGGTGGCTACAAGCAAAGGAATGCTAGTGACATTTGTAATAATATGAGTTAAGTGCATCCAGTGTAAGCTAAAGTATCCAAAATTTTAGTGGCAAAGGGATAGTTTAATCTCATCACACATTAAAATTTAAATACAAATTTCACCGATTTTACAAAAGCTTAGATATTTAAAACCCATTCTCTCAAAAGTAACTTAAGTGCACTTACAGCCCTTTACTTATGACCCCCTCAATTTAAATGCACTCTCTATATTGTATGTTAACATCAAATAATTAATATGCTAAATAAAGTAGACATTACATAATCAACATAGCCGCCTGAAAAGTTGAGTTTTTGAACAAAAATGTTACTACTCTACTGTATTTTGATAAATTCCGTAAAAGTGATGATCAAACTGAAAATCGTAATATCGTATTTCCCTACAACATAAATGGATACACTACTTTTCTCTCCTCCTATAGCTAGTAAAATGATTTGTTTACATATTGCACTAGCAACATCAAACTCCTGTAATGGAAGGGGGCAACAGTGTTTCCGAGTATAGCCAGGTTAATGTTAAAAATGTTGGTAAAAATAAAGTGATGTCTCTGTATATGTTATAAATACTCAGAAGAATAAACCTAAGCTTCTACACAGAAACACAATCTGTACCACTACTATTCAGAAAATATAAGCGGAACTATAAAATATTTACACTGTTATAAGCAGAGCTTCGAAGTTGGTATCAAAGATGTTAATTTGTGTCAGCTTGAACTATTATCGGATGAAAAGTAATAGCATATCTATCAATGTCAGTGAAACAAAAGACAAACGTGTACAGCCGGGTGGTAACCAAACATGTGCTTCAATCGTCCACAGCCTCAGAACAAAAAAATTATAAACGAATAATATACAAAAACAATAATTTGTAATTATAAACTTCGTAACTCCCAAACTAAAATAATTTACCCATACATAAATAAATAACTTACAAAATATATAAATTATTATTCTAACCTAATTATACGAGTAACAAATAACAGTGAATATTTTCATTTTATCAAAATAAATACTCCTTTTATGTTAAAAAAAAACAACATTTATACTCTGAAAAATATTCGTTTTACATCCCAAGAAGTTACTGGAGCAAATCTGAAATATGATATAGTATACCTTACTATCATCAAGTGAACAACTACTTTGTGAATCTAATAGTGTGTCTCGTATGTGGCACATAATATTAAATCCGTAATTGTTTTCAAGAAAATTTTTCATTTCTACTGTAATGATAGCTAGGAAATTCGTATCGTTATTCTGATGTTGAACTTGGACTGTAACGCAACCAAATGTATAGCAGCATGCGACGTCAACATTTAACGAAGAATAATGCAGGACAAAATAAACGTACATATTACACACTCCTGTTTGCATAACAGATGAGTTTACTTTTTTGAATCATGCATAATATTAACATTACGTAAATAATACAATAATAACAGAATAGCTCACTTTTTTCAGAACCTAAAATATTAATAAAAATTAACAATATTCTTCATAATATTCACGACTCTACACAGCTCCACAGAATGCCACTATGCGTTGTTTATGTGAACATACTGTGTATCGTCTGTAGCGAGCGGTAGCAGAACGAGGAGCGGGTGACATCTATACTTCTCGCTGTACTCAACTGAACTCTACTGCTTTGGTACGAACTTCCTACTTATGGTTACAAGTGTTATAACTAGGAAGGACTTTCAGACACCTCATCTGTAAAGTTAACTACGTCATAAGATGCGAAAGAGAGAGTGGTGTGCGGAAAGCAATGGGGAAGCTACCGCATTTATCTTCCCCAAGAAAAACTGCAAACATGGCGTGATGAGTCTTTCCATGGTAAAATGGATATGGAGAATAATGGAACGTCTGAATTGGACAGACAGAATAAGAAATGAAGTTGTGTTGGAAAGAGTGGGTGAAGGAAGAATGATGCTGAAACTGATCAGAAAGAGAAAAAGGAATTGGTTGGGTCACTGGCTGAGAAGAAACTGCCTATTGAAGGATGCACTACAAGGAATGGTGAACGGGAGAAAAGTTCGGGGCAGAAGAAGATATCAGGTGATAGACAATATTAAGATATGTGGATCATATGAGGAGACAAAGAGGAAGGCAGAAAATAGGAAAACTGGAGGATGCTGGGTTTGCAGCGAAAGACCTGTCCTTATGCAGAACACTATGAATGAATGAAACGAATTAGAAATGATTTAATATGAGAAAAATTAATCAAACTGGATCGGTAACTGAAAGACTAGAAGGTAGAGCATTGCGACGGTACGGCCACATTCAAAGAATGCCAGAAGAGAGATGGCCAAAGCAGATCTTGTCACGGTACCGCAAGGAGGCAGAAAAAGACAAAGACCACGCATCACATGAAGAGGAGGAATTACCAGGGCTATGTAAGAGCGGAATTTTGATTTTGTCCAATTGATGGAGTGACGTAAGACTGTGATGTCAAGCAATAAAAGACAACCAGTGGCAAGTGGAGAATCCTTAAAAATATAAATGATATATTTTTCCAACAGAAGTAGAGTTTTTGATCCTGATCAAGATTTATTTATTCGTGGCACAGGAAATGTGTTGCCTACGTTAGATAAATAGGCTCACCTATCTATAATTGGACGAAGATACGCAATAATAGACCAACCGACAATTTAAAAAAAATTAGATATTTGCATAAATCTGTCGACGGCAGGCTAATTTAACTCAGAAAAAATCAAGAATACGATATTTGAATTTTGCAACTATTTATAAGCAAAAATTCGTTTATTGCATAAAATTCATTTATTTATTTTGCTTTGAAATATTAATTCAAATGCTAATCTCTTATTAAAAATCGGTTAGACTTTCTAGGTATTATTTGCGCTATTTCTGTAGTAGTATGAATGTTATAAAAAAAACATTTTTTTATTTCAATGTCCATATCTCGAAACAGGTTTTTGGCGCTTGGTCTCTTACTGCGTAACTACATCCAATTATTATATTTCCTTTGGCCATCCTTCTACTTATTCGAATAAGAAATGTAATATTGTAATTATCAAAATTATAGGACTTGTCAATACTACCATCACGCATGTACGATACAAAATTAGATACTAAATACACAATAATCAAGAGTTCATTGTTCAGCAATTATATGGAGTTAATGTGTACATTTACTACTTGTTTAGGACATCAATGTTAAATCTATAGTGTTCCATATCACTTATTGAGGTATAACTCATTCCATTATTAAACTTGTCAATAACGAAATTATAGATTTCTTCACAGAAGTGTTTGAATTAGAGTACACAAATTATGTTAATCTATTGATATTGGAATGTTAAATAGTTCTATTCTTGTCCATTTAAATAAACATTGCTCGTAGTAAAATGAGTAATATTCTTCTGTCTATCAATCACTCAGTTATTTTATTGTATACCAGAGATTACTTGACAGTGTTGAAGTCTACACGTCCAGTGAAAGTGTGTTGGGTTTCTTTGCTGCCATGGATAGTTTTCAAGCGGAGGAAGATATTTATTCTGCTTATTCTCCTGTCCTATATTTATACAAATTATGTGGACTAAAAACTGTATTAACACCCACGGGTAAAATCAAACAGCAACATCGATTAAAACATATTTCTACTTGCTGGAGCACAATATTGATTTGCTTCAATTTAACAAGTTTGGTTTTGCAAATTGCTATGGAATACATTTACGATATCTCAGTGACATTCAAGGTCCTAAACATACTGGAGATTTCTACATTTTATTCAGTCGCAATAATTGCTCAAGCTGTTTTTTTACTTAATAAAAATCACAATTTATCATATATTTTTTCAAAATTCTTCGACGTTGACCGGATACTTTACAATACGGAGGAAACAAATGTAATATATACTAAAAGAAGAAAATTCATTAAATATTATCACGGATTTCACTTCATGCATTTCCCCTTGCTTGGAGGAATATACATGTACATAAATGGTTTTGAAATGAATTCAATTATACATGTCTCTAGTAAGTTGTGTTATGTTATACTTATGGCGGTGATGTCTTCTTTTATTTCCTTGGTACTGGACGCAAATGAAAGATATAAACATTTGAACAGTGTAATAAAATCGCTACCAATATCAAAACTCAAGACAAAAATCTCTGCTAAACGTCGTGGACGAAGTAAGATCTGCGTCATCGAGACGGAAGAAGCATCCGACAATAAAATTTTAGTAAATAATTGCAATCAGTTATATTTAATCCACGAATTAAGAGTGGCTCGCTATAAACTATATGAAATCGTTAAATTGATTAACTCCTCTTATGGCTTCTTTCTTCTTTTTTTGAGCTTCTGGATATTTGTGGAGTCTATCGAAACTTTATACTATATAACATACTTCATCAAAGATATTTTCGGTTCTAATTATAATTTCAGGGACTACACGCATTTTAGTGTGTTTTTAATATACGCATCTTACGCTTTATACCATTTGTTTATAATTTCGTGGGTTGCTGATATCACAGTAGAAGAATCCAATAGAACAGCAGTCGTCGTTAGGAAGCTGTTATTGCATAATGATATTGAATCTGAAACCGCAAGGGAATTGAAGCTATTCGTTACAGGATTTAAAGAGGGAAAGATTAAGTTCTCAGCCTGTGGTTTCTTCACTATAAACTTGTCTTTCGTTTACACAACGCTGAGAGTCATTTGTTCATATTTCATAGTTATACTTCAAACCATCTAAGACAAATACCAAACTTTCCCTTACTTCTGCAGGGCATAAAATAATTCAAGACATTTCTTTGTATTAGTAGTCCGTTACATGATACATAGTGTATTAGTTATTTCATAAACATGAGTATTAGGCTTTGTCACTTTTACAAGCACTAACTAGAAGCAATTAATAAGACACTTGAATTGTGAAACATTAAGTCTGAACATAACATATAAATGTAATCCAATTATTTGATATAACATAATTTTTAATGTTGTAAATAAATCGGTGTAATTTACAGTAAGTTTTCTTCTTTTATTTCTTTACCCCAGATGTCAGCTTGATATTAATAACTAAATACTGTAGGTTTGTAAATATAAGTACGACTTCGTATATTTGATTATAAATGGGTCTAATTTATATTGACAGCTTAAGTGGCTCTTGGATTTCCCTCGTTTCAGAACATTGCTCTATTATTACTGCACCATGTGTCTATGTTGATGTGTTAATGTTTTGTGTTGATGTGAAAATATATTTTCAAGACAGACAGTAACTGTGTTCGTCCATTCATTCTTAGTGTTATGCCCAAGGTCAGGTCTTTCACTGCTAGCCCAGCAATCTCCAATCATTCCTATTTTCCGTCTTCCTCTTATTCTCTGTGTATGTCCTAACTGAAAGCATAACACACAGTTATAAGGAAAGTAGCCTAAATTATCACGTTTTCAAAGTTGTAAATAAAATATTATTTGCACTGCTTATATTACACATACATTTTCAAAACATGAGAGGAGTGATAGTAGGGTTAAGATAGAAATTAGTTTTACTTTAAATATTATTTTAAGTGATTGTGCTTCATTTAATTTAGGATGCTCCTAGTTATTATTATTATTATTACTACTAATTATTATCATTAGTATTAATTATCCATGTATTGTGGGTCCCTATCGCTACGGCATGGCGCTTCCTCAAGTTGCGGATCGAGGAGACGGCCTCCAGATATGGAGGGTAGCCGCGAATATATTGAACAAGCAGTCGCGGACAGCCTATGAGGGGTGGTCCTCCAACTTGGGGGTTGGGCGAAAGACTAACAACCCATCATCGTAAAAAACAGCTTGTTACGAGACCTTCAAATAAGCCTCGGAATGGGACTGATTCTCTGGCACGGCCACAGCAACTTTACCAGACATAATTAGGAACATTAAATCCAGACGTTTGACATGGGCAGGGCATGTAGCAGTATGGGGGAATCCAGAAATGCATATAGAGTGTTAGTTGGGAGGCCGGAGGGAAAAAGACCTTTGGGGAGTCCGAGACGTAGATGGGGAGATGATATTAAAATGGATTTGAGGGAGGTGGGATGTGATGATAGATATTGGATTATTCTTGCTCAGGATAGGGACCAATGGCGGGTTTATGTGAGGGCGGCAATGAACCTCCTTGTTCCTTAAAAGTCAGTAAGTAAGTATTAATTATTATTGTTAGTATTATTATTAATAGTATTTTTATTAATTGTGTTTATTATTAATTGTCGTTATTGAGTGTAATTAGTTACCACTGCCACCGGGTATTTACCCATTTGCAGTGTGAATAAATACATACATAGGCTACATACATACATACATACATATATGCATGCATGCATACATACATACCCACACATACATACACACATACATACATGCATGCACACACATTCATACATACATACATACATACATACAAACATACATACATACATACATACATACATACATACATACATACATACAGACACATACATTCATACATACATACATACATACATACATACATACATACATACATACATACATACATACATACATACATACATACATACATACATACATACATACATACATACATACATACATACATAGTAGGAGGAATAAGAATAAAGTGCATAAGATTTGTTGATGATATGGCGTTATTAGCAGAAGAAGAGACGACACTAAGGAATATGCTACTGGAGCTAAATGACAGCTGTGAACAGCATGGGATGAAGATAAATGCAAACAAGACGAACATAATGGTTTTTTGGAAAAGAACGTACGAATACTAAATGAGACAGTAGAGCAAGTGCACAGCTACAAATACTTGGAGCGTACTATAAGCGGTAACATGTGTTGTTGGTAGGAATTCAAAAGGACTGCAATGGCAAAGGAAGCTTTTAATAGAAAAAGAAGTATCCTCTGCAGATCTCTGGAAAAAAAAAAAACTAAGGAAGAAAGTAGTGCAGTGCTTTGTGTAGAGTGTGACATTACAACGTATTGAAGAGCATAAAAGCATTATAAATGTGATTATGGAGAAGAATGGAACGTGTGAAATGGACAAACTGAATGAGAAATGAGGCTGTGTGGGAAAGTGTGTGTCAAGAAAGAATAATGCCGAAACTGACCAGGAAGAGAAACGGGAATTGGTTGGGTCACTGGCTGAGAAGATACTGCCTACAGAAGGATGCACTGGAAAGAATGGTAAACGGGAGAAGAGTTCGGGGCAGAAGAAAATATCAGATGATAGACGATATTAAGATATATGGATCATATGCGGAGACAAAGAGAAAGGCGGAAAATAACAAAAATTGGAGAATGCTGGTTTTGCAATTAAAGACCTGCCATTTGGCAGAACACTACGTATTTTTATACATAGCCAACTCTTACTACAAAAATAAGCTTGATTTATTTTGTATTAATAATCCTTGCTTTACCTCGGATTGAGGTTCTGGTTGATATGTACCTCTATTATCACTCAGTACCTCTCACTTGACGATATGTGTCAGAGGAAGAACAATTGTTTGTATCTTACATCTCATATCTCAAGTCTGTAACTAATCGGCGATGTATGTAGTGGAGGGGGAAAGGAATCGACCACTCTACCTGATTACCTCCTGGCATAGTTACGTCATAAGTGGTGCCTTATTGGTAGACTATCATTTTTGAAGTTCAGATCTGTCCTCAGATAGTTGACTGAACAACAATCCTTGCTCGAACGATGGATAGATTTCACGCTAAAATAAAAACTACCTCAGACAGGATGAGTATACCTTATCCAATTATTAGATAATGGAGCAGAACTGACAGTTTGGAATGACGCAATGACTCGATACAGCAAGAGGAAATGAAATGTTAGTCTCATGTTAGGTTCGTTCTAAGTGGTTATTATTAAAATAATGACGTGTATAAATGAGAAATCATCTTGACGTGGTCTTCACATGTTACCATTACAGAGTGGTAATCTTTTAAAAATTAGACTGTCCTCAATTTCTGACCGTAAACTATCCTTTTTTCTGAAGGAGTGACAGTTTCTCTACACTATTCATCTCAATGTATTTTTCTGTTTATAGTTAATTCATTACACGGACCAGTTTCAATACACAGCTAAAAAAAAGAGGGTCATTTTCAAATTTTTATGTACCTTTTAATGAACTTTTGTCTGTTATGTTATGTACCAAATTAAAAAAAATACTGAAAAGTTTAATTAATTATGCTATGTGTCTCACAATGTTTACGTAATATTTTCATCACAATACTGCTAAAGATTTCATAAACATTACAACGGATCAGACAGTTTCAAATTGATCCTTAATTCTTGTAAGCAATGTGTGTCAGTGTGAGGAGAACACAAAATTATACTTCTGTACTCAGTGCAAATAAATTTAAAACAACTTCCAACAAGACAAATTTATTATAGCAGCAGTACAGACCGATTATTTAGTCCTGACAGCTCGGCGACGCGCAAGAGAGGCAGTAATAGGAGTAGTGGGGAGAGCTCCGGAGTAGAGGTAGTAGCGACCGGTCAGTAAAGAAATGCAGTACAGCTTAACTGTACTGGAAACACACCGCTCTACCGCACGTGTAACATCCGATCGCTTTGAAAGCAAGCGACTGACTAACACGAACACCCCTTGGTATAACTTCATGGACTCACCTGACCCAGGCGCACATTGTCGGCGATTGTCAGGATTAAATAATCGTACTGTAGTCTTGTACAATATATAATCAGCGTCATGGGAATTCTCCATCTATACACGGCTATTTGCGTGCCGTAATTCTATGACATGGATCTCGTAACTTTATTTCCTTGTCTGGGAAAGCCATGCCAAGGCTTGAAATCCCATGGTCCTTCATCAAAAGAGAGCATGACAAACGTAAGGACTCTTAGGACAATTACTTGGATTAACAGATAAAATATAAACAAAAACGACAATATGAACAGAGAATGATTGAAGAACGTGTATCTTAACTGATCATTACACCATGAAACTTCATGACTGAAAATATGCACGCAACTATGCAGTAAAAACTATTGAAATATGCACTAAAAATTTTAATATATACAGTAAAACATACATTTTAGAGGTTTAATGATACTATATAAATTAAAATAATTTAAAGTAATACGTGTCAGGAAGACATATCGCACAGAAGACGCTTTTCCTATCAGTAAAAGAGCATTTGTCTTCAAAAACTCATTTCTTCAATAAATCTTTTCTGCTACTTTTTTCTTTCAGCATGTCGGCGGTTAAACTCGTAAGCAGATTGATCTTGTATTGGTTATTCTCTTGGTTTTGCAGTAAAGCTTGTTGAAATGAAAATTTTTGCTCCACGAGACATTATTGCCGGAGGTGTTTAAATACATTGTTTTGTTTCTACGAAATCAGAGTAAAAGGTGGTAAAAATCTGAATGACATGTACTGTAGGTGACCCGTATTTTCACCTTGGTTCCTTAAAAATTACACTTACACGCAGTAGCAGCTAGCCTCATGTTAAAGTGGAAAACGACTCAACTTACACACTAGGAACAAATATCCATAGTCGTCGAAGCAATTTCATGTCAGCTGTAATTAAATAATTGTTGGTTTTATTTCACACATAATTTTAATATTTTTTGGAAATTATTCATACGTTTTATCAATGAGAAATTTTTAAATTAGACAATCAATCGGACGAAACAAGGAAAGACGTTAATATTTGCATTTAAATATCCAAAATAAAAATATATATGCATTTAAAAGCGAAAACTCTCGAAATATGCATTTATGTAAAATAAAGTTTGGCTTCATTCAAATGTAAAAACTACAATCGGCAAAGATCCACTTTTACTTTTACAAGATGCCAAATCAATAAAAACATGCAATTGCATAAATTCCTCGGTCTACTGATCATTAATATAATAGGTGTGTGAGAAATAAAAATCAATGCATGTCAAAGTAAAGAGGGCTGGAACAATTTCAAAATACACTTACTTCAAGAGACAAGAAAAAAACTGAAGAGCGAAGTGCTATTTTTTAACTTGAAATCGCTTTTTTCGTTTAAGACATAAGTTTTGCATATATAAATGTGTGAGAAGGTCATGAGTACACGGATTCGGAACCATCCTGCACTACCCTTATTGGTATTAATATTTAGACCAAAGCATCAACTTTTATAATGTGTACTCCTGTTATTTGCCGACGATCTAGTGATAATATCGTAGGACAGAGAAAATGTAGAATGTATGGTAGAAAACTGTACGATACATATTCTGTAATACAAAGTAGGTGCATTGATAATGCAAAGAAGACAAAGTATTTGGTAGTTTCTGGACATGAGGACATGGACCTAACAGGAGTGGGGAAGATAAGATCTGTGGATCACTTCAAATATCTTGCCTCTATTACAGATAAATCTGGTACTTGTAAAAGAGATTCAGAGGACTACATTCGTAAAGCAAGAGATGCAATGTGAGCTAGGATCTGTGGATCACTTCAAATATCTTGCCTTCTATTACAGATAAATCTGTTATTTATAAAATATATGTATAGGACCGCATTCGTACAGCAAGAGATGCAATTCGAGCTAAGATCTATGGGTCATTTAAAATATATTTGGCACCATTACAGATAAATCTGGTACTTGTAAAATAGGTTGAGAGGACGACATTCGTACAGCAAATGATGCAATGTGAGCTAGGATCTGTGGATCACTTCAAATATCTTGCTTTCTATTACAGATAAATCTGATATTTATAAAATATATGTATAGGACCGCATTCGTACAGCAAGAGATGCAATTTGAGCTAAGATCTGTGGGTCATTAAAAATATATTTGGCACTATTACAGATAAATCTGATACTTGTAAAATAGAGTGAGAGGACGACATTCGTACACCAAGACATGCAATTTGAGATAGGATCTGTGGGTTATTTCAAATATATTTGACACTATTGCAGATAAATCTGGTACTTGTAAAATAGAGTGAGAGGACGACATTCGTACAGCAAGAGATGCAATTTGAGCTAGGATATGTGGGTTATTTCAAATATATGTGACACTATTACAGATAAATCTGGTACTTGTAAAATAGATTGAGAGGACGACATTCGTACAGCAAGAGATGCAATTTGAGCTAAGATCTGTGGGTCATTTAAAATATATTTGGCACTATTACATATAAATCTGATACTTGTAAAATAGAGTGAGAGAACGACATTCGTACAGCAAGAAGTGCAATTCCAGCTCGTAATGGTGTCTCTTGTAGACAGGAAATCCACAAGAAGTCAAAGAATATGATTTTGAAGACCATCAAGGAGACAAAGAATATGATTTTGAAGACCATCAAGAAGACAAAAATATGGTTCTGAAGACCATCATGAAGACAAAAATATGATTTTGAAGACCATCATTGAAAGCATCTTAATATACGAATTAGAATGGGTGGTCACTGACCGAATGACAAAAACAAAAGCTGGGACGCAGAAAAATACATACGGTACCTGGAGAGGAGGAACTGCCAGAACTATGCAAGAGCGAATTTCTTATGAGGACCAATAGAGTGACAGACTACTGTCATGTCAAGCAATAAAAGACAACCCTGGCAAGTGGGGAAACCTTTAAAATCAAAATAACAGCTACATTTTTTCCAATACAAGTAGAGGTTTTGATTTTGAACTAGATTCTACATTCTTGGCACAGGAAATATTTAGCCTTCAATAGATAAACAGGCTCACATGTCTACAATTATTACGCTTCTTTGGCCATCCTTTTACTTATTCCAATAAGAACTGTCATATCCCTATTATCAATATTCTAAGACATGACAATACATCCAACACAAACTGACGAAAATAAAATTCGAAAATAAAAAATATAATAATTAAGAGTTCATTATTCAGAAACTTAATGGCGTTATTGAGTACATCTACTTTATTCTTGTATTGGAGATCAATGTTTAATTTACCACTTACCACTTAATCAGATGATACTTACATTATTAAACTTTTCAATAATGAAATTACACACTTCTTCACAGAGACGTTTCAATTAGGCAGGATGATGGTACACAAATTATGTTAATTTATTTATATAGTTTAGTCAAGTAGTTTCACACTCGTCCATTTCAACAAAGACTGCCCGTACTTAATTGTGTTACGTTCCCTCTACCTTTCTCTTAGTTATTCTATTCTACGCAAATAAGAGAATACAAGAGTAGATTGGACAGTGCTGAAGACTACGTCCTCAGTGATATTTTGTTCAGTTTCATTTCTGCCATGAATAGTTTTCAAGTGAAAGAAGATATTTATTCTGCTTATTCCCCTGTACTATATTTATACAACTTATGTGGACTAACAACTATATTAAAATCCACAGGAAAAAACAATCAACAGCATCAACTGAAACTTATTTCTACGTGCTGGAGCACAATATTGATTTGCTTCAATTTTGTATGTTTGGTTTTCTATATTGCATGGGTATACAATGAAGATATCGCAGTGAGATTTAAGGTCCTAGACATACTCGATTGTTTCACGTTTTATTCGGTGTCAATAATACCCCAAATTGTTTTTCTACTTAATAAAAATCGTAATCTATCAGATATACTTTCAATATTCTCCGAAGTTGATCGGCTACTTTACAATACAAACGAAACAAATGTAATATATATTAAAAGAAGAAAATTCATTAAACATTATCACGGATTTCACTTTATGTTTTTCCTCTCGCTTGCAGGAATGCATATGTACAATTGTGACTTTCAAGTGAAAATGTTTATACACTTCTCTAGCCAGTTGTGCTATGTTATATTTATGGCGGTTACGTCTTCTTTTATTTCATTGTTACTGGACGCAAAAGAAAGATATAAACATCTGAACAGTGCAATAGAATCTCTATCACTATCAAAATTAAAGAGAAGAATTCCTGCTAAACGTTCTGCACAAAATAAGATATGCGTCATTGATACAGAAGAAGGTTCCAACAAAAACATTTTAGTAAATAATTGCAATAAGTTATATTTAATCCACGAATTAAGAGTGGCTCACTATAAACTATATGACATCGTTAAATTGATTAACTCCTCTTACGGCTTTTTTCTTCTTTTTTTGAGCTTCTGGATATTTGTGGAGTTTGTCGAAACACTAGATTATATACTATACTTTACAAAAGTCATTTTAGGTTTCAATCATAACTTCAAGAAATATACGTATTTTAGTCTTTATTTAATGTACGGTTCTTATGCTTTATACCATTTGTTTATAATTTCGTGGGTTGCTGATACCACAGTAGAAGAATCCAATCAAACAGCAGCCATCGTAAGGAAGCTGTTATTACATAATGATATTGATCCTGAAATCTTAAACGAATTGAAGTTATTCATTACTGGATTTAGAGAAGGAGAGATCAAATTCTCAGCCTGTGGTTTCTTCACTATAAACTTGTCCTTCGTTTACACTACGTTGGGGGTCATTTGTTCATATTTCATAGTTATACTTCAAACAACATAAATCACAATTATGTATATCCTCTTGTTCACTTAATGATTTTGAATAGTATATATTACATACAAGGTTGGGAAGTGTTGTTTACAAAACCGAGGGAAAGTTTGAAGTTTTCCGAGGTTTTGTAATGCACTTCACAAATATGTATTGTAAAAATGGTTCGCACGGTCATATTTTTAAAATTGCTGATACAATTTATTTCATATTGAAAATTTAGAGTAATATTATTCCAAGCCTTCGCAACGTGGTTTAAGCCACAGTAGCATTTGTCGCATTTTACTATTCGACTTCTAAAATTGAAACAAACTTTGAATGTAAATATGCAAAAATTCGATAACAACATTGGACTTCAGAAACGAAGATGGTAATGCAGAACATGAAATCTGAGATGTGTATGAACTAATCAATTCTGGAGAATCTGACTTTAAATGATATGCTAATGGAATGGGCAATATTCGAAAATGTATTGAGCAATAGATATCCAGGAATGGATTTCAAAGAGTTGGTGGAATTCATGTAAGTTAAGTGAATAATATTTCTTCTAATTTTTTTATGTAATTCCATCGCATAGGCGTGCTGTAAATTGTGAGCGAGTACTTAGTTGCATTGATCTTGTAAAAACTAAAGTTAGAAACCGCCTTTCAGTAAAAAGAGTTAGTACTTTGCTAACAATAAAAATTGAAGGGCCTACACTTAAAGAATTTCAACGTTTAGAGTACCCATAAAATAACGTATTTTAATGTGATGTAAATTAAGCAGTAATTGTTTTTAAACATGCCTACATTAGTCTAATATTTTACTTATATAAGTATACCTAGAGTGTGGTAAGTTGGATTTAAAGTAATACAACTCCAAGAAACAAATTCCATAACTTTTTGTTTCTGCGTATTTTATTAATTTTATCTTTCTGTATATTCGCAATTTGCACAAATATAATTTTTTATTTGTGCATTTTTGCGACAATTACGGTCTGTTAGACAGTCGGGGGGCTACTTCCGTCATTGACTTCTAGCAGAATGTGGTGCCCACAAGCGGCGTGGTAACACGTTAAAGTACAATGTGTCCAACATGCCCGACTGTCTAACAGATCCTAATTTACCCTATTTATTTTCTAGCTTAAACCCTGCTTCGCAAGAATATAATGTGGTGGTAACTGTAATGGGTCTATTTCAGTATAGTTTTATGTTATGAAGAATGATTTCCCTAGCAACAAGTTTTTGTGTGGGAATTCTAACTTTTAAGGCCTACCAAGAATAGTTGTAAATACAACAAAGAAACGCGATCGTGCAAAGAGGTATTTTTAAGTCATTTCTTTGTGTTGGTATTTCATCATGTAAAACAAAAAAAAAAATATTGGTTAATTGTTTCCTAGACACAAGTTAGTATAATAATTCGTTAATTGTAAATGCACTTATATCAAGGAAGTATAAAAATTTGAAATATAAGCAATTAAGAGTGGTGAGCATAAATTCCAAATGTAATGAAAGTAATCTAAGAAAACACTATTTTCAATATTGTAAAATAAGAAATCTTATTCACAATAAATTGTGTTTTAAAATTACTTTTTCCCTACACATCATCAGACATATTCTCCACTTATTCAGTATTGGGCATTCCTAATGGAAAGACAACTTAGAATCACAAAGACTGTTCAGACGACAAAGGTATGAGATGCTGATAATGCAGTAATATGAGAGGAAGTAAATGAATCGGCAGAAAATTTCCTGTATAATAATTGTTCTCCATTTTATAAATTTTAGAGTGTATTCTAGGCATCGAATATACAGTAAAATCCGCTCTTCTCTTTGCATTTATAGCACACCCATATCTCCCTAAAATACATTACAACCATAATCATAAATGTTCCCATGACCAGTGGCGAAAATAAACCAAATTTATTGCATAATTTCTTTCTCTAAATATCTGTTTCCACTGCATGACATGTCCAGCAATTATAGGCTAGTGGGCGAAAGAAAACTATTTTAAACTTTTCCATCTTCACGAACTGTAAAGAATCATAGGCCTATACAGGTTGCACGGGAAAACCTCAGTAAAGAAAAAGCTAATCATTTCTCAGAGGCTACTGCATTTATTTCAATGATGTTCACACGTTTATGCAAAGAAACTCAAAAAGATTTGTTTACATTCTAGTATAAGTCAATATGAGGATCATTTATGCCAGGGACTACATCTAGGTGAAATTAAATCGCATGCCAATCGCACGAAAGCATATCCGGTGTCACAAGTGTTACCGTTTCCACGATTCGGCGACGTAAATCTGTGATCGTCTGGCCTTATAGTATAAGCACAGTCTAGTATATACAGTCACAAAGCTTGAGTTGTGAGGGTGCTAGGAACAATAGACTGTGCAGGTACTATTTCGCATTGTCTGTAATGAGGCGATAGTAGCGATCCTAGTGCCTAGCAACTATCTATAGATCATATTTAGTACGTATTGAGCTTCGTGACTGTATATACTAGACTGCGGTATAAGAAAGTTGCAGTCTGTATGTAGCAGCCACAATTCTTAAGAGGTTAGGTACAGCTTACAGCAGTAAAATTTTGAAAATATTCAACATTTTTTCCTCCATTACTGTCTCCTGTACAATAATGAAAATTAGTATGTGTAAAACACTGTCCTTCTGCTATTTGAAAAAAAATATTTTTACGATTGAATTCAAAATTCAAAATGTTGGCAGTTCACTGTGCAGTGATGATGCGTTTCCCTCATAACTCAAAAACTATCCAACATTCTGTGATGACATTTTTTGTGTGTTTTTATGCATGTCATATCTACAATATGATGCAAGATCACTTCTCTAACTTTGATAGATTGTCTGATAAAAATTAATTCATCTTCAAAATGATCAAATATCAGTATTTTCTATTACACAAAATAAAACAATTATTATTTATTAAGGAATGTAGCTGAAAGAGCATGATTTATAAACATAAGTTTCAGCAATAAAGTATAAGAGAGAGAACACGAAAAAGTTAACAAGTTTTGAGTTATCAGGGAAATGTTTCACCACTGCACAGTGAACTGCCAACATTTTGAATTTTGGAAAAATATATATAAATATATTTTTTTAAATCGTAAAAATATTTTTTTCATATAGCAGAAGGACAGTGTTTTATACATACTAATTTACATTCTTGTACAAGATACAGTAATGAAGGAAAAAAATATTGGATATTTCGAAACTTTTTACTGTTGTAAGCTGTACCTAGCTCCTTAAGTTATTGATATTAATATTTAAGCATTGACGTTTTTCCAATATAAGTAAAAAAATTTTAGAGTGATGAGATTTTATACTCATGGCACAGAAAATATGTAGCCTTCAACAGATAAACAGGGTCACCGTAATATTCCAATTACCAGGTTTCTAAGAAGAAAAATTTCGATATTAAAAACATTACAATTAAGAATTCATTATAATTAAGAATTCATTATTCAGAAATTCAATGCCGTTATTGAGTATGGCACATTTACTTTATTCTTGTTTAAGACATCAATATTTAATCTACAATGCCTCATACCACTTATTGAGATGTAACTCATTACATTATTAAACATTTCAATAATGATATTACAGACATTTTCAGTCAACTATTTGAATTAGGGTACACAAATTATATTAATTTATTGATATTGACAAGTAGCACCACCCTCATCTTTTTTAACAAAGACGACATGTAGTTAAATGCGTTGTGTTTTCTCTACCAATGACGCAACTAATATATTCTGTACAAATAAGAATATACAAAAGTTTACTTGACAGTGCTGGAGTCTACGTCCTCAGTGATAGTGTGGAGTGTTTCTTTGCTGCCATGAATAGTTTTCAATTGGAGGAAGATATTTATTCTGCTTATTCCCCTGTCCTATATTTATACAATTTATGTGGTCTAACTACTATATTAAGATCCACGGGTAAAATCAAGGAACAACATCGATTAACATATATTTCTACATGCTGGAGCACAATATTGATATGCTTCAATTTTGCAAATTTGGTCTTGTATATTGCTTTGAAAAACATTGAAGATATCTCAGTGACATTTAAGGTCCTAAAAATGCTCAATTTTTTTACTGTTTATTCCTTGGTAATTATTACTCAAGCTGTTTCTCTCCGTAATAAAAATCGCAATTTATCTTATATATTTCCAAATTTCTCCGAAGTTGATCGCATGCTTTACAATACAGAGGAAAGAAATGTAATATATAATGGAAGAAGAAAATTCATTAAATATTATCACCGATTTCACTTTACGTTTTTCCTCTCGCTTATAGGAATATATATGTACATACACGATTTTAGAATGACATTAATTTTATACGTTTTTGATAAGTTGTCCTATATTATAGTTATGGTGGTTACGTCTTCTTTTATTTTCTTGGTGTTGGACGCAAAAAAAAGATACAAACATTTGAACAGTGTAATAAAATCTTTACCGTTATCAAAATTCAAGAGAAGAATTCCTGCTAAACGTCCTGCACAAAATGAGATCTGCGTCATCGAAATGGAAGAGAATTCCAACAATAAAACTTTAGTAAATAATTGTAATAAGTTGTATTTAATCCACGAATTAAGAGTGGCTCACTATAAACTATATGACATCGTTAAATTGATTAACTCCTCTTATGGGTTTTTTCTTCTTTTTCTCAGCTTCTGGATATTTGTGGAGTCTATCGAAACTCTGTACTGTATAATATACTTCATGAAAGGCATTTTTGGTTCTAATTATAATTTCAGGGAGTACACGCATTTTAGTCTTTATTTAATGTACGCTGCTTATGCGTTATATCATTTGTTTATAATTTCGTGGGTTGCTGATACCACAGTAGAAGAATCCAACCAAACAGCACCCATCGTTAGGAAGCTGTTATTACATAATGATATTGATCCTGAAATCGTCAGGGAATTGAAGCTATTTATTGCAGGATTTAAAGAAGGAGAGATAATGTTCTCAGCCTGTGGTTTCTTCACTATAAACTTGTCTTTCGTTTACACAACGCTGGGAGTTATTTGTTCATATTTCATAGTTATACTTCAAACAATCTAAAACAAATACCAAATTTTCTCTTACTTCTGCAGCTTCGTAAATAATTCAAGACATTTCTTTGTATTAGTAGTCCGTTACGTGATACATGGTGTATTAGTTATTTCATAAACTTGAGTATGAAGATTTGTCACTTTTACTAGCACTAATTACATTCATTCATTTTCATTCATTCATTTATTTTATTCCATAGATCTAACATGAGCAATGAAGCTTTAAGATGTGGAACATGTCAACATTTTACAATATTACAATTACAATTTTTACAAATTTTTATAGTTTTGCAATTTAGTAATTTTCTACAATTTTTACAATTTTGTACAATTTTTTTACATTTTTTTACATTTTGGTGAGATGTAGTGAGATGAGATGAGGTCCGAGGATTCGCCAAAATATTACCCGGCATTTGCCTTTTCGGTGGGGGAAACCTCGGAAAAACCCAACCAGGTAATCAAATCAAAGGGGTTGATGCTAAGGACTCGCCATAGACCATCCGGCTTCAGTCCCACGGCTGGGAAAAACCTCCGAAGAAACCAAAGTCCAAAGGGGGATCCAACCCAAGCCCGAACGCAACTCCGGATCAGCAGCCCAGCGAGTCTGTCGACTGAGCTACATCGATGGCTCTACTAAAAGTATACAATACATAGCCAATCAGATTATTAAATTTACAAACGCAAACGATCATTCATAAGTTGAGCTATATTATAATACAAAACAATTTAATTAAATTTAAGGCATAAACAATTCAACCAGTTGTGATATACAGAAATTGATAATACATATCATGCAAACTACTTCAAATTACAAACACAAACAATTTATCAGTAGAGCTATATAGATTACTATTCAATTTAAAGCATATACAATTCATCGGCCAAAACTATACAAATATATACAATACAAAGTAGCATATTTTCTTTAACCTATACAAATTTGTGCAATTAATATCAAGTAGATTAATTCAATTTATAATCATAAACAATTCATCAGTTGAGCTATACATATTACCATTCAATTTACAGTAGGTCTATATACAATTCATCAGTAGAGCTACACAGACTAGTAATCATTTTAAGAACATATACAATTCATCAGCCAAACTATACAAACATATACAATCAAATTAGTTCAATTTACAAACTTATTTTCGTTAAGCTATACAATTCATATGAAGTAGATTAATTCAATTTATAAGCTTAAACAATTCATCAGTTGACCTATACAGTATACTATTCAATTTACAGTACATACAATTCATCAGTTATGCTAAACAAAAAATACAATACATAGTAAACAGATTAAGTCAATATAAAAACATATTTTAGTTGAGCTATATAAAATTGTACATGTCATTTAAGTAGAATAATTCAATTCACAAGCATAAACAATTCATCAATTGTGTAGAAGGTATGAGTATGTAGAAATTTGGTTAATTCTTTTCTGAACCTTTTCTCGTTGTTCTTCAAATCTTTAAGATAATTAGGCAGTGCATTGAAGACTGTTATACATGAATAGCGAACTCCTTTTTGAAAACAGCTTAGACTAACAGAGGGTAGATGAAGATCTGATTTATGTCTTGTATTAAAATGATGAATGTCTTGATTAGTACTGAATTTATCTTGGTTCTTAATATACAGCATCATTAGGGAAAGAATGTATTCACAAGGTAAAGTCAAGATTTCTAAGTTTCGGAAAATATTTTTACATGAGGTCCTTTTATGCACACCGACCATTATTCTTATAGCTTTCTTTTGTAAAACAAAAACGTGTTTAGCTTCAGACGAGTTACCCCAGAATATTAATCCATATTTCATTACAGAGTGAAAATATGCAAAGTATGACATTTTAAGTAAGTTTATATCACCAATAGTAGATAAGGATCTTAATGCATAATAGGCAGAGCTCAATTTACGAGTAATACATTCTATATGCGTTTTCCAGTTCAAGTGATTATCCAATTCTAAACCAAGAAACTTTGTGCTTATAGATTCTTTGAGATGAGTTCCATTTAATCGAATACTGTAGGAAACCTGAGCACTATTGTGTGTACTAAATTTGACTGCACTGGTTTTATCAACATTAAGTGCTAGTTTATTTGCATGGAACCATTCATTCATTAGATTCAGCACTGTATTAGAAGTGTTTATAAAATGATCGTATTGTTTGCTTGAAATAATTACACTTGTATCATCTGCAAATAAAATTACATGGGATGAATTGTTTATGGTCAAGGCTAAATCATTAATATAAACTAGAAACAACAATGGACCTAAAATTGACCCCTGCGGAACACCATGTTTAATATTTCTAAATTCTGCATAAGTAACTTTATGGCTATTTGGTACATTTATTTCTACTTTTTGTTTTCTATTTGATAAGTACGATGTAAACCAACCCAACATCTCATCTTTAATACCATAAAACTTTATTTTTTTTACTAATATACTATGGTCTACACAATCAAATGCTTTAGCCAAGTCACAAAAAATCCCACCTACATGTAATTTCGAATTTAAATAATTTAGTATTTCATCCACCAAACTAAAAGCAGCATTCTCTGTCGATTTTTGTTTTCTAAATCCAAACTGTTCTAAAACTAATATATTGTTGGACTCCAGGTAATGATATAATCTATTATACATAACTTTCTCAAACACTTTTGAAAATGTTGTTAATAATGATATGGGTCTGTAATTAGCAATAGTACATTTATCTCCCTTTTTGTATATTGGTTTTACTATTGAATATTTGAGTCTTTCTTGGAAAAATACCACATTGCATTGACAAATTGCATAGATAGCTTAACGGAGGGGATAATATTTCAGAACAAGTTTTCAGAACTTTACTTGGAATTTCATCATATCCAGAGGAATATTTTGTTTTTAGTTGTTTTATCATAAAATACCGGTACTTGAATTGTGAGACATTAATTTTTAGCATGTAATTCAATAATATTATTGTGATATCACATAATCTTTAATGTTGTAAATAAATCGATGTTATATAAAGTAAATTTTGTTCTTTTATTTCTTTACCCTACACGTCAACTTGATATTAATAGACTAACTAGGCCTGACAAATATATGCCGTTATACTACCAGTTCGCTTCGTGCGCCTCTAACTTCGAGTATGTCTCAGAGTTGGGGTGAGTTAACGCAGTGTCTTTAGTTCGTTTGAACTCATGCTTATCATCACGGGAAGTTAGTTCTCAGCATTTCGTTGGTTGAAAACCTCTCCTTTGACTTTGAAATACAACTATGTGCTAAAGAAAAATTTGAAGTCATAATTGTCTTTGTTAAAGAAAAATTGCACTATATTAAAGACATTTTATTTTCTGTCTGTAGAAAATACACCTAATACACAACATTGACAACTATAAGCCTTTTTATTTCACTATGTTAATATGATGGTGTATTACGTTTTTGTTTTACATAATTTTTCATTTCATATATTCTTGCAGTGTCCCGCGCCGTGGCGTCGTGGTCTAAGGCATCCTGCCTAGGACTCGCGTTACGGAATGCGCATTGGTTCGAGTCCTCATGGGGGAAGAAATTTTCTCATGAAATTTCGGCCAGTGTATGGGACTAATGCCCACCCAGCATCGTGATGCACTTGGGGAGCTACGATAAGTAGCGAAATCCGGTTGCAAATGCCAGCTATAACGGCTGGGGGGATCATCGTGCTAACCACACGATACCTCCATTCTGGTTGGATGATCGTCCACCTCTGATTCGGCATGTGTATGAGGCCAGCAGCCGGCTGGTCGTTCTAGGCTCTTCACGGGCTGTAGCGCCACGGATTATTATATTGTTGCAGTGAATAACAAACATTTTCAAATTTTCAAAGGAGAATGATTGCCTCTTGCTAGAAAACACAGCCTAACATCTAGAAAAACTTCGTTCCACTTCTGCAGAAACAATGGGGTCAAATTTGAAATATTTTACACAAGCATTATTTATCTCAAAATCTGTATCATTACTACAAATTTCTTCATTTGAAATTAAGTCACAAATTTCGTCCTCGGCATCTTGCTATTATTCTTCTTTACAAGATGTTGAATGTTGCCTGATTCGGATAGCAGTATCCGGTCGTAATGTAACCGATCAACTGAAGTTCACTGCTCAAAGAAACACACTGAAATCCCCAACCCCAACGCAATTACGTACTGGTATAATTAAAGTCAGAAGCGCATGAAGCACAATGTAACGGTATACTATTCTCAGTCCTGTTAATAACTAAAACAGTACCTTTGTAAACATATGTACGTCTTCGTAGATTTAATTACAATAGTCATCATCATCATCATGATCATCATGGTAGGCTGTCCCATGGCCTGTTCCGACTCAGAGAATCTCTCCATCTGGTGACCGCACGTCCTACGTCACGATAACCTTTCGGATTATAATTTAAAAGTTGTTTTATTATAGAATTATGGTCCATTCTTTATGTATGATTATACCAATTAATTTTATTTGTATATATTTTCTCTTTTAAGTCATATATTCCTAACGTTTGTCTTATTTCATTGTTGCTCACGTGGTCACGTAAGGTAAGGCCTGCTACTCTTCTTAGAAATTTCATTTCACTTGTTTCAACTTTCCTAACATCAGATCTATTTAGAGCCCAGTTCTCAGATCCATACATCAACATTGTAACAGCCATAGTCTTATAAAATTTTAGCTGAGTATCAACTCTTGTCTTATTTTTCAATGTTCTACTTATAGTGCCACACATGTATTGAAATTTATATAGTTTTTTTATTATATCATTATCTTTATTGTATGACACTTCACAACCTAAATAGTTAAAATGAGAAACTTGCTCCATTGCTGCATTATTGATTATTATTTTCGATCTGACTGGTTTGCTTACCTATAAAGGCCATTACTTTTTTCTTAGTATTTGAAATAGGTAGATTATAGTTGTAAGGAGGCTCTTTGTAGTTGATCTTCTATTCCAGCGAATATAAACTGGTCATCTGCAAATAATATCGTATCTAATTTTGAATTTGCCAATCTAAAATGTTCATTTAATTTTTTCTTTCCATTCGCCAACGGCTGCGCCAATATATATATATATATATATATATATATATATATATATATATATATATATATATATATATATATTAAAAATAGAAGGGGACAATGTGCAGCCCTGCCTAATTCATATGGACACCTTAATGGCTGTTGGTTTTCTCTCGTTTCAGAACATTGCTCTATTATTATTACTGTACCATCTGTCTATGCTGATACGTTCATTTTTTATATCAATGTGAGAATATATTTTAAAGGTAGAAGTTTCATATACTTGGGTTTACTATAAGTAGTAACACGATCTGCTGTCAGAAAATCAAATGGATAGCAACAGCAAAGAAAGCTAGTGAAATGTTCATATTCTTCGATTATTTGGAAAAAGAACTGCAGGAGAAATTAGTGAAGTGCTGTGTGTGGAGTGTGGCATTGTATCGGTCATAAACATGGACATTGCGATGAAGTAAATAGAGACGACTAGAAGCATTTGTAATCTAGAAATGAAGAAGAATGAAGCGTGTGAGATGGACAGAGAAAATAAGAAATGAAGCCATGCTTGAAAGAGTGGGTGCAGAAACAATAATGCTGGAATTAATCAGGAAGAGAAAAAGGAATTCACTAGTCACTGGCTACGAAGAAACTGCCTGCTAAAAGATGTACTGACAAAAATAGTGAGCGGGAGGAAAGTACGGGAAAGAAGAAATCTGATGAAAGACAACATTCGTTAAATCGATAGTATGTAAAGACTAACAAGCAATCATTCTGTTTGAGGCAGATAAAAAAGTAATTTTTTTCCATCATGTTAATAATGTCAGAATAAGTGTTTATACAAATTTTGGCCATTCGACCGCAATTACGAAGCCGTCCAGAAAGTGATTTTCCCTGGGGCCGTTTACGGAAAAAAGCACAATTGCATGTCAAGATTTATTAAAACAGATACAGCAATAGTTGCGGTATTTGTCAACATATCCCCCACTGGAATTGAGACATTTGTCATACAATGGGATCAATTTTTGTATCCTTGTGTCGTAGAAGTCAGCCGCCTGGGATCGGAACCACCGTTTGACAGCCGTCTGCACCTCTCTGTCTAGCCCGTGATATGACAAATGTCTCAATTCCGATGGGGAATAAGTTTAAACATAGTTATTCATGTAATAGAACTATTTTTGTTAAATTTGAAAACTCACGATTAACTCGAAACCTTTAAGCAATGAAAACATTCCGAAAACAAATTTGAAATCAGCGTTGTAATTTTTATGAGAATCCGCGGTTCTCACAGACAAAAGTTTAGTCACTCTGCATACGGAAGTCTACCAGGTGAAAATGCTTCTTTGTTTAACTCACCGTAACTCGGAAACTGGTGAAGGTTTTCAATAGCAACCACTTTTAAAACTAATTTTCATTCTTTCTAAACATTTCTTTCCCTTTCAGCTGGTGCGGGCCATAAGTGGAGGGTACTGAGCCAGAGGAAGATCGGTTTTTTGCATCAACGCAGCGAGTACGTTCTAAACTATTCAAAAAACAGCTCTCGTGTCCGTGTCCAATCTTTCACTTTTCAATCAATTATTAATATTCCATTTCGACGTATTGTGCATAGTTAAAACAGATCGTATTAAGGGAATGTTCGTGGACAAGTTGCTCCACAAAACCGGTCCTTCTCTCGCTCAGTGACAAAAAGAAAAAAAAACTATCACAATAGGGCCTATTACTCATATCGCAATATTACCAAACTTTACCCTATATAGTGTGACTCCCAGGCACAGTGTGAGAAGATCATCAATGTACGAATTCGGAGAGAATTCCTGCACTAATATTGGTATAACTATGTAAGCATAGATGTTTTTCCAATATAAGTTAAATTTTATACTGTAATAAGATTTTATTTTCTTGGCACAGGAAATATGTAGCGTTCAACAGATAAACAGGCTCATCTATTAAAATTATTGCAACTCTTTCGACCATCTTTTAATTATTCGAATAATAACCGTAATATTCCTATTATTTAGATTCTAGGATATGTTAACACTACCAACAAACATTGACGAACAAAAACAAAGATACTAAAAACAACAATTAAGAGTTCATTATTCAGCAATTCAATGGCGTTACTGAGCACAGTACATTTACTTTATTCTTGTTTAGTAGATCAATATTTAATCTATAGTGCCTCATACCACTTATTGAAATGAAACTCATTACATTATTAAACTTTTCAATAATGATATTACAGACTTCTTCAGAGAACTATTTGAATTAGTGTACACTATTTACATTAATTTATTGATATAAGTATGACAAGTTGTTCTACTCTCGTCCATTTTAACAAATACTGCCTGTAGTTAATTATGTTATGTTTTCTCTGTCATTCACTCAGTTATTATATTCTTTACAAATAAGGGAATAGAAGAGTTTACTTGACAGTGTGAATTCTACGTCCTCCGTGATAGTGCGTTGTGTTTCTTTGCTGCCATGAAAAGTTTTCAAGTGAAGGAAGATATTTATTCTGCTTATTCTCCTGTCTTATATTTATACAATTTATGTGGACTAAAAACTGTATTAACATCCAAGGCTAAAATCAAACAACAGCATCGATTGACGTATATTACTACATGCTGGAGCACAATATTGATTTGCTTCAATTTTGCAATCTTCACTTCATATATTGCTATGGAATATATGGCAGATAGATCAGTGACATATAAGGTCCTAAATATACTGGAGTATTTTACTTTTTTTGCAGTGGCAATTATTACTCAAGTCGTTTTTCTACTTAATAAAAATCGTAGTTTATCAAATATATTTTCAAAATTCTCCGAAGTTGATCGCATACTATACAATACAAACGAAACAAATGCAATATATACTAGAAGAAGAAAATTCATTAAATATTATCACGGATTTCATTTAATGTTTTTCCTCTCGCTTACAATACTAAATAATATGTACTTACACGATTTTAATGTGATATCACTTATGCGTTTGTTCGGTAAGTTCTGCTATGTTATAGTTATGGCGGTTACGTCTTCCTTTATTTCCTTGGTGTTGGACGCAAAAGGTAGATACAAACATTTGAATACTGTAATAAAATCTATACCCTTATCAAAATTCAAGAGAAGAATCCCTGCTAAACGTCCTGCACAAAATGACATTTGCGTCATCGATATGGAAGAAGAATCCAACAATAAAACTTCAGTACAAAATTGCAATAAGTTGTACTTAATCCATGAATTAAGAGTGGCTCACTATAAACTATATGATATCGTTAAATTAATTAACTCCTCTTATGGCTTCTTTCTTCTTTTTCTAAGCTTCTGGATATTTGTGGAGTCTGTCGAAACTCTATACTATATAATATACTTCATCAAAGATATTTTTGGTTCTAATTATAATTTCAGGGAGTACACGCATTTTACCCTTTTTTTAATGTACGCTGCTTATGCATTATACCATTTGTTTATAATTTCGTGGGTTGCTGACACCACAGTAGAAGAATCCAATCAAACAGCCATCGTCCTTAGGAAGCTGTTATTACGTAATGATACTGAACCTGAAGCCGTAAAAGAATTGAATCTATTCTTTACAGGATTTAAAGAAGCAAAGATAAAGTTCTCAGCCTGTGGTTTCTTCACTATAAACTTGTCTTTCGTTTACACGACGCTGGGAGTCATTTGTTCATATTTCATAGTTATGCTTCAAACAATCTAAAACAAATTACAATTTTTTTTCTTATTTTTTAAGCTTCTCATAAAAATATTTCAAGACATTTGAATAGTCCATTGCAAGAATGATGCATGTCACTTTCTTGTCGAAAATGAACTAAGACTTTCAATGTATACCTTAAGGTATATAGAATGTACATACAGAGTTATATGACATAAGCACTGATAGTCATTGTCCAGTGTAGATCGGAAAATCACAGTAAGCTTTGAGCGCTAAGCATTTCAAACTTTTAATTGCTTCTCCTGCAAAATGTGTTCCAAATGACATCCATCATTCTTGCAGTGGACTCTTCATTTCTTTGTATTAGTACTCCGTTACATAATACATATTGTATTATTTCTTTCATAAACCAGTTCTTTCACAAGTTCTAACTAGAAGCAACTAATAAGATACTTCAATTGTGAAACATTAAGTTTAAGCTTAAAACATAATTGTAATCAAAATAATCAAATTACTGTGATAAACTGAATTGCTAATGTTGTGATTAAACGTCTCTCATAGCCAAACCTTTCGTACAACTCCATAACAACTAGTCTTCTTAACACACAAAAATCAATTTTTCCCCTATGAGGAATTAGAAAGCCACTTTTAAATAAAAAATATTTCTATTTCTGTTACTGAAGTGCATAATACCATTCCTTTACTATTAATCATTATCTCCTTTAAGACCTAAGTTTTGCATAACACCAAGACAATCCAGATGACGAGTGCAAGATGATGATGATGATGATGATAATGATGATGATGATAATGTAGTAATGATGACTTTGCAATATGAGAGGAAGCAATGAATCATAAGACAATTTCCCTATATAATTATTGGTCTCCTCATTATACGTTTATAGAATCACTTACAAGGATGGTGTGAAAAGTTCATGAATGTACTAATGTTTTTGATATTAATATTATTATATTAAGCACCGATGTTTTTTCAAAGGAAGTCAAATTTTTAATGAGACAAGATTTTTTCTTCATGGCTCAGGAGTAGCCTTCAACAGAAAAACAGGCTCACCGGTTTGTATTTATTACACATCTTCCGGCCATTCTATTACTTTTTGGAATAACACCTCTATTATTCCAATTATCAAGATCATACGAAGATTCAATGTGTACAGACCGATTATTTAGTCCTGACAGCTCAGCGACGCGAAAGAGAGGAAGTGGGGAGAGTTCCGGAGTAGAGATAAGAGCGAGCAGTCGGTAGAGGAATGCATTACAGCTTAATTGTACTGGAAACATACCGCTCAATCGCACGCATGACATCCGATCGCTCCGAAGCCAAGCGAGTAAATAAGCCAAACACCCCTTGGCGTAACTAGATGGACTCGCCTGACCCATTCGCAGATCGCCGGCGACTGTCAGGACTAAATAATCGTACTGTACGCTTAGATCTTGCTTACGAGATAAATGTTTACTCTATAGTGCCTCATACATCTTATTGAAATGTAGCTCTTAACGTTATTAAACTTGTCAATAATGAAATGGCAGATATCTTCACAGAAGTGTTTGCATTAGGTAGGGTACACAAATTATGTTAAGTTATTGATATAGGTATGTCAAAAGTTCCACCCTCCTCTATTTTAATAACGATTACCTGTAGTGAATTGCGTTATGTTTTTCTTTACCATACACTTAGTTATTTTACTCTGTAGAAATAAGGGTACGCCTATACAAAAGTTTACATGACAGTGCTGAACTCTACGTCTTCAGTGATTGTGTGTTGTGTTTCTTTGCTGCCATGAATAGTTTTCAAGTGAAGGAAGATATTTATTCTGCTTATTCTCCTGTCTTAAATTTATATAATTTATGTGGACTAACAACTATACTAAGGTCCATGCATGAAGACAAACAACAACATCGACTAAAACACATTTCTACATGCTGGACCATAATATTAATTTGTTTTAATTTTGCAAGCTTCGTTTTCTATATTGTTTTGGAATACAATGCAGATATCTCAGTGAGATTTAAAGTCTTAGACATACTCGATTTTTTCACTTTTTATTCAGTGGCAATTATTACTCAAGCAGTTTTCCTACTCAATAAAAATCGTAATCTATCAGATATATTTTCAACACTCTCCGAAGTTGATCGGATACTTTACAATTCAAACGAAACAAATATGGGCCTAATATATACTAGAAGAAGAAAATTCATTAAATATTATCATGGATTTCACTTTATGTTTTTCCTCTTGCTTGCAGGAATGCATATGTACATTTGTGATTTTCAAGTAATATCATTTATACTTTTTTGTAGTCAGTTTTGCTATGTTATAATTATGGCGGTTACTTCTTCATTTACTTTCTTGGTGTTGGACGCAAAAGAAAGATATAAACATTTGAACACTGTAATAGAATCTCTACCCCTGTCAAAATTAAAGATAAGAATTCCTCCTAAACGTCCGATAAAAAATAATATCTGCGTCATCGATATGGAAGAAGAATCCAACAATAAAACTTCAGCCAATAATTGCAATACGTTATACTTAATTCACGAATTAAGAGTGGCTCACTATAAACTATATGACATCGTTAAATTAATTAACTCCTCTTACGGCTTTTTTCTTCTTTTACTCAGCTTCTGGATATTTGTGGAATCTGTCGAAACACTAAACTATATGCTATACGTCACCAAAGATATTTTTGGTTCTAATTATAATTTCAGGGAGTACACGCATTTTAGTCTTTATTTAATGTACGCTGCTTATGCATTATACCATTTGTTTATAATTTCGTGGGTTGCTGATACCACAGTAGAAGAATCCAATAGAACAGCAGTCGTCGTTAGGAAGCTGTTATTACATAATGATATTGAACCTGAAATCGTAAGAGAATTGAATCTATTCTTTACAGGATTTAAAGAAGGAAAGATAAAGTTTTCAGCCTGTGGTTTCTTCACTATAAACTTGTCTTTCGTTTACACGACGCTGGGAGTTATTTGTTCATATTTCATTGTTATGCTACAAACAACCTAACACAAATTCCAAATTTTTTTTTTCATATTTTTTAAGCTTCTCGTAAAAATATTGCAAGACATTTCTTTGTATTAATACTCCGTTACATGATACATGGTGTATTATTCTTTCATAAACAAGTTCCTTTACAAGCTCTAACTAGAAGCAATTAATAAGATAGTTGAATTGTGAAACATTAAGTTTGAGCATAAAACAGAAATATAATCAAAATAAACAAATTACTGTGATAAATGAAATTGGTAATACGATGAAAGAGTAATGGAACGGAGAAAAATCCTCTCCGGCACCGGGATTTGAACCCGGGTTTTCAGCTCTACGTGCTGATGCTTTATCCACTAAGCCACACCGGATACCCATCCCGGTGTCGGACAGAATCGTCTCAGTTTAAGTTCCAACTCTTGGGTTCTCTCTATATGGCCGCCCTCTGCACTACGTCATAGATGTCAGATGTGCTGAGGTGCACTCGTTATGAGTGACTAGTTGGCCGGGATCCGACGGAATAAGCGCCGTCTTAAATCACGAAGTGATTTACGCATATCATACATATTATTTTAATGTACCGAAGTACATATGATGCAGAATATCTGGATGGAAATATCATATGTACTTCGATACATTAAAATAATAGAAATTGGTAATGTTGTGGTTAAACGTCTCTCATAGGCAAAACCTTTAGTACAATTCCATAACAACTAGTCTTCTTAAGACACAAAAATAAATTTTTCCCCTATAAGGAGTTAAGAAAGCCCTATATTCTGGACAATTTTAAATACAAACATTTCAATTTTTGTGAATGAAGTGCATAATGCCATTCCTTTACTATAAATCATTTTCTTCTTTAAGACGTAAGTTTTTCATAACGAGTGTAAGATGATGATGATAACGTAGTAATTATGATTTCGCAATATGAGAGGAAGCGATGAATCATAAGACAGTTCTCTATATCTGGCATGCCAAAACCCTATTCCCCTACCTGGAGTGAATCGCCTTAGAGAGGAACGCGACAGGGCTATACAGTACCTGCAGAGCATATCACCTATTTTTCAGTATCACAGTTTCAGTACGGGTGCTGATTTGGCTATGTCTGTGAATGAGTTATGAGAAATAATGTGAGAAGTTCACAGATAACGAAGAAGAGAAATTACGAATAATGTAACATCAAATTTTTCATCTCATGTTACTATATTAATTTAATATACTTACATTAATAATGCTTTAAACCTGACATAAAGAGAATATCGTTGCTTCACAGCTTATGAAATACACTTTTAATTTCTTCCAGTAACGCTCCCAACTTGTCGACATTTGCTCTCAACGTTTTCCAAATAAACTATATTTTGTGAATTTAAATTCTAAGCTTAATTTATATAATTTATTAAGATTAATGTTAATTTATATTAACATAGAGCACGGAAGTAATTTCAGTGTAAAAACTTCACAATGTCCTACTGCATGTAATTAATTGGGAGTATAATATTTTCTTCAACATTTGTATACCAATGGTCCCAATAAATAATAATGCTTCACGAACAATGAAAGACTAGGGTCTATTACTTTAAAATAATTAGTAACTACAACGTAAAATTAAATACTTGTTCGTTTTTTGTTGTTTCGAAATTACTGCAATATTTTTTCTTCAAATACTATATAAAATCATATTAATAAATTATAGTTTACAAACCACTACTTTTTGAAGTATAACTGAGTAAGCCTAAAGTTTCTTTCATTACAATTATCAAATATAGACGCCGATAATAACTGTATTTTTCCTTCTGCTAAGTGTTTTTATAATGTCCAAATGCTTATTTAATCCAACCCTAGAAGAGCAGACTAGATTATTGTACACCCCTCCAGCTAAGAACTGGTAAGAGCAACGCTTGAATCAGAGGTCTGCATCGGACCTTTTCGCTCTAGCGCCAAGTAGTTCATAGCATAATCCGATAGGTGGCGCACGTGCATGACGGGTAAAATTGTCACGAGCGACAAATCCTCGAACGGTATAAGCCGAGCGTTAGACATTCGTTCTTGTTACAGTGATGAACTGTGTAGTAACATCATAGATGTTTATCATTTCAAAACTTTGCAGTGTTTAACTAACCTCTCCATAGTACAACTACAAAACTTGCTTTAAAATGTAATATAAATTATGTTGAAGGTAAATGTTTTTTTTCTCCACACAGGATTTTGTTTTTGCCACTCCTGATAGATGTTATTGGATGTAAATGCAATTATTATAAACGGAGAACATAATCACGATAATGCAAGAACTGTATCAAGTTTTCTAGTAATAATAATAATAATAATAATAATAATAATAATAATAATAATAATAATAATAATAATAATAATAATAACAATCTCTAATAATTAGTGTATCAATCTTCGCGTCTGTAACAGTTGTGCAGCATGATTATTCGTTTTATTATATTTTCTGTGACGTTATCTCTGTACTAATATTGTTATTAATCTACTGCTATATCAATAATATTTTGTAAAACGTTTCTACATTGTCGCAGTATATACGCGGAACACTATGTATGGACCTATCATATTATATATGTGGTAAATCAAATAATGAATAATTATTAATTAGCAATAATAACTGTATATCGAAGTTTTTCATACTATTTTATTTATTACTTCATGTTCCTGTTTTGGTACATTCCATTGACTGTTCCACTAAACGTTTGTCATAAAGGCAGAAAATAAAACCTTATTTTTACTGTGTGAGCAAAACTTATGTGTATCTTATCTGTCGCCTTCCATATAAGATAAGACATGTCGGTGAGATGACCTTGTACTGTGCTTCTATTTATTACGAGCGTATTATGACCGATCGTATCTCACTCGAGTGCGCGACACTCCACCGAGTTCAAGAGAGCGATTTAACTCCAATGCAGCACTCTGGCTTGAATGATGCAGTCCGCACAGATCGGCGATCCGCGCATATAACTGCACATTTAGAGTCTGATTTGTGGCGTGCCTGCTCTATATAACTGTTGTTCTCCTCACTATAAGTTTACAGAGTGACTTTCAGGGATAGTGTGAGAAGATCACGAATGTACCACTCTTTCTGATATTAATATTATTATATTAAGCATCGACGTTTTTTCAAAAGAAGTAGAACTTTTTATTGAGATGAGATGTTTTCTTCGTGTCTCAGGAGTAGTCTTCAACAGATCAACAGGATCACCGGTCTGTATTTATTACACATCTTTCAGCCATTCTGTTACTTATTGAACTAAACAACTGTGGGTTACATGTTAGAAGTTCTGGCTTTAACTAAATTACACCCAGAACTTCTAACATGTAACCCACTAACATATAACAAGAAAATTAGAAACATGTTAATATCTTCAATTTGATTAAATAAATTTATAGCCTATGTGTATGAATTAATCAACCTATATTATATTTGTATTCTATAATTTTGAAGTATATATTAGTCCTACTTTTCACGTGAGATATTATTCTTCTCTAGTGTTAATATTATATTATATAATTCCATTGCCGCTGTAATTATATTTTAGTTCCTATTTTATTTTACTTATTTTTATTATTATTATTATTATTATTATTATTATTATTATTATTATTATTATTATTATTATTATTATTTATTTTTATATTATATCTGAACTGCGACCGAGCACGAGCGCTGCTCATTCGATCTCAAATTTTGTTAATACTACTGTATCTTCTTTTTGTATTGCTTGTATTATTTTATTTCTATTTCTCTTGTTTGTTTTGTAATTATATTCTTTATTCTGTATATTTAAATTTAAATAAATAAATAAATAAATAAATAAATTCCTATTATCAAGATTATACGGAGAGTTATTGTGTACGTTTACACCTTGTTTACGAGATAAATGTTTAACCTATAGTGCCTCATATCTCTTATTGAGATGTAACTCTTAACGTTATTCAACTTGTCAATAATGAAATGGCAGACATCTTCACAGAAGTGTTTGCATTAAGTAGGATACACTAATTATATTAAGTTATTGATATAAGTATGTCAAAAGTTCCACCCTCGTCCATTTTAATAACGATTACCTGTAGTTAATTGCGTTATGTTTTTCTCTACCATTCACTTAGTTATTTTACTCTGTAGAAATAAGGGTACGCCTATACAAGAGTTTACTTGACAGTGCTGAAGTCTACATCTTCAGTGACTGTGTGTTGTGTTTCTTTGCAGCCATGTACAGTTTTCAAGTGGAAGAAGATATTTATTCTGCTTATTCTCCTGTCTTAAATTTATATAAATTTTGTGGACTAACAACTCTATTAAGGTCCGCGGATAAAAACAAACAACAACATCGACTAAAACACATTTCTACATGCTGGACCATAATATTGATTTGTTTCAATTTTGCAAGCTTCGTTTTCCATATTGTTTTGGCATGCAATGCAGATATCTCAGTGAGATTTAAGGTCCTAGACATACTCGACTTTTTAACATTTTTTTCAGTGGCAATTATTACTCAAGCTGTTTTTCTAAGTAATAAAAATCGTAGTTTATCAAATATATTTTCAAAATTCTCCGAAGTTGATCGCATACTATACAATACAAATGAACCAAATGTAATATATACTAGAAGAAGAAAATTCATTAAATATTATCATGGATTTCACTTCATGTTTTTCCTCTTGCTTGCAGGGATGCATATGTACATTTCTGATTTTCAAGAGAAATCACTTACACTTTTTTGTAGTCTGTTGTGCTATGTTATAATTATGGCGGTTACTTCTTCATTCACTTTCTTGGTGTTGGACTCAAAAGAAAGATATAAACATATGAACACTCTAATAGAATCTCTACCCCTGTCAAAACTAAAGATAAGAATTCCTCCTAAACGTCCGACACAAAATAAGATCTGCGTCATCGATATGGAAGAAGAATCCAACAATAAAACTTCAGTCAGTAGTTGTAATACGTTATACGTAATCCATGAATTAAGAGTGGCTCACTATAAACTATATGACATCGTTAAATTGATTAACTCCTCTTACGGCTTTTTTCTTCTTCTTCTCAGCTTCTGGATATTTGTGGAATCTGTCGAAACTCTAAACTATATGCTATACTTCATCAAAGATATTTTTGGTTCTAATTATAATTTCATGGAGTACACGCATTTTAGTTTTTATTTAATGTACGCTGCTTATGCATTATACCATTTGTTTATAATTTCATGGGTTGCTGATATCACAGTAGAAGAATCCAATAAAACAGCAGTCGTCGTTAGGAAGCTGTTATTGCATAATGATATTGAACCTGAAATCGTCAGCGAATTGAAACTATTCATTACAGGGTTTAAAGAAGGAAAGATAAAGTTTTCAGCTTGTGGTTTCTTCACTATAAACTTGTCTTTCGTTTACACGACGCTGGGAGTCATTTGTTCATATTTCATAGTTATGCTTCAAACAACCTAAAACAAATTCCAAATTTGCTCTTACTTCTGAAGCATTGTAAAAGCTATTCAAAGACATTTCTTTTGTATTAGTGCTCTGTTACATGATACATGGTGTATTAGTTATTCATTAACTTGAATAAGAAGATTTGAAAGGTTCAAAACCATAGTGGGCCAAGCGCCATTTACTAAAACCGTAGAAAACAAGGGTTTAAAATGAAGTTATCATCATAATTCAATTGAAACATATGGCAAGTAATATAAAGTATACACATTCAAACTTAATGATGTCAATCTTCATTAAACTATGATATTCACTTAACTTTAACACTTCCTTTCTCCGTTTTTAATAAATGGCGCTTGGCCCACTATGGATCTGAACTCTTCATTTATCACTTTTAAAAACACTAACTAGAAGCAAAAAATAAAATATTTATATTATGAAACTTTATGATTGCGTATAAAATATAAATGTAATGAAATTATTGTGATATAATACAACTGTCAACGTTGTGAATAAACCGGTGTTATTTACTGTTAATTTTATTTCATTTCCTTACCCTACTGGTCATCACAAGTAATGTTGATTTAATCAATAATTGAAAGGACAGCTTATTAACACAGGGACTGGTCAGACGACAAGAGTGTGATAGAGTGGTAATGTAGTACTCGCAATATTGGGTTGGAATATGAGGACGTGTCATCATAAAACTATCTCTGCAAATGAAACTTTCAAATGCTTTCCAGAGATCGAATAAACTTCCTATTAGTGAAAATCTCTCCCCTACTTACCATTACAGCACACATTCGAATACTTATATTTCATTAGACAGTCATTTCCCATAACTATGGTCTTCGAACACAACTATGGTTCACGATACAACCATTCAAATTTTGTACTCCATAATGTAGTACTTCGTTTATCTATATTTTTTCTGTACTGTAGTTGGAAGTCAAGTCACTACAGCTATCTAAGAACGGCCGATGAATCTTCTACAATGTTCTTTGAGTTGCTGTATCGTGGACCAGTTGTGATCAGGACCATAGATATAGGAAATAACTGTACTTACATTATCAAAGTTTCTGTCATCAGTGGAGGTTATATATTAATATTTTCTACATAATTATAACCTCTCTAGACATAGGCTTCCACTGTGGGAACTGTCTCTCAATAGGTGTCCAGGTGAATAGTAGGCAGGTACTTTAAACATTTTCATTATGACCAGAGATGAAACAATTCCTTTGTAAACACGATATCAGCGTACATGTGACTCGAGTATTATATATGAAGTCAGAGGGATGGGGGTAGAATTGTTTTCTGTACCGTCTGGTTTCAGCAGCAGTGCTGGACTGCGGTGCTACTTGTTCAGTGCAGTAATAAGTGAGGTAGTCGATTTCTAACTTGTACTGCCTGTTATTGTTATTAATTTATATATTAAGTCTTTCTAATATATATGTAGGCTTTGGTTGAATTGTACATTCCATAGAGGACTACCAAGAGTAACAACTTTACATTGGTTAGGTTTATTTCACTCCAAATGTTCCGAAGAGATAGTGCGCAGTGTTTATGTTCCACCGAAGTATATTCTGTCTGTATGTCTGAAACCTGCTCTTGTTTACATCTGACCGCTGTGCAGAGTTCAGAAACACCCACACTGTATGGTTCAAGCGTAGTCAACCTCGTGTTCAAGTAAGGAAAGGTTTCATCATTAATTATGACAAATTGTACAGAACCCTATGATCAGAACTTATTTAATACGAAAAAAATGTGATATTTCATATTACTTTATCTTTACAATTTATATTCCAATAATATTTTAGTTAATAATGTTCATGCTTCGGGTACTTGAAATGTGTTCTTGCAATCTAGAAAAAGATTAAATTTAATTCTTATTTTAACAGTGTTTTCTTAGGCCAGTGGTACTCATTACGCGACCCGCGAGCCGCATGCGGCTCTCGAGGATATTTATTGTGGCTCTTGGAATAATTTTAGTCATTACATTTACATCTAAATTCTGAAATCTAAGTTCTGTGTATAAATACAGTATATCTTTATTGAAACTCTACAAAACTTTGGATATCCCTGTATCATTCCTAGCAGTGCAGTGCAGTAGCGCACGTGTTCAACAATACAATGTATCAAATTTCTATGTTCAGCCTTATTGGTTTTGACGAGGTGTATGTTTGTTTGGCAGACCGCTTGAATTTGTTCATTGTCGTAGGAAGTTTTCAAAATGAAATATAAATTTTTCTTAGTTTCTATGAACAAGCGACTGAATACTCGGTTACTGTTATATTCCAATTCAGTTGAACAGTTAATTGAAATGGGTATTCTCTGGTAACAGATTTCTAAAGCCTTGTGTAATGCTGCTTTTTTGGCACGTTTATCTGCCATTTCATTACCGTGACAATCTGCATGAGCTTTTATCCAGCTGAACTCTACCGTCCAGTTTTCATCTTCCAGGATCTTAATTTTCCTGATGGCGTCTATTAATTCGTTGTGGTTATTGGGGTTTCTGAGTGAGTCCAGAGATAATTTCCCCAAATTGAACGGAATTGCCCTACTCTACTCTATATCAAAAGCGTCTCCATTAAGTTCATCTCACCGATACAAATTTGAATCCTGAGTTCCATTATTTTTAGTTCGAGGATGAGTGATTGCTATTTTTACTTGTTGTCCATTTTAAACCTTCTTCTCTTTTTATCCCAACTATTTTGCTCTTTTGACCTCACGACAAATATTCCTTTGCTCATATGCATATAGGGTAAAGGCTGGTAATATTGTAGTAGTTCTTTTTGAGAATTTTTTTACAATTTTATTGAGCGAGAGGAAGATCGGTTTTTTTGCGTCAACATATTAAGGAAATGTTCGTGGACAAATTGCTGCACAAAACCGGTATTTCCCTCGCTCAGTAAAATTGTAATAAATTCTCAAAAAGAACTACTACAATATTACTCGTATCATAGTATTACCAACCTTTATTCTACGAAAGAAAAAAAGCATTGTGTTCAGTGTTTCTACATTTCTATTACGGCTCATTCCAAATTTGTTTTGGGTCTTTCAATTCTGACACCAGACAACAAAACTGCAATATTATAAAGGTAAAGACAACAGACGTATGAAACAATTTTTCCTAAAAGAAGTACCAATAGTCTTTGTTCTTCAACCTGATGTACGCGAACCACGATTGTATACAAATACATCTAGGCGATACGTAATAATTGTAAAAGGAAAATTGTACATATTATTTAATAATAAACACAGAATGATGAATGCTAGATTCAGAATTATCCACAGGAGAGATAAAGGTAATATATACAAAGTAATTTGAGAGCACAACACCCCATCCACCATAACAGGAAGCCAGAAGTTAGCGCGGAAACTCACCAGAATTCAGAGGATGATGGATACTACATCGAAACTAGTTAGTCAGATAAAATAACACTAAAATTTAAATATTAACACAGCAAATTTATTTATTTATTTATTTATTTAATTTTAAATAACAATATTTCAGTCCGAAATTAATTTACCGAACAGTTAAAGCAAATACTGAATTTCACATAAAGGATGATATTTTACTTTATTCAATAAGAATGGTCCGAACGAATGACCATTTTAATGTATCATATGTCTTCTTTTAATCTATGAAGTAGACAAAACATTGCACGCTATATTCACTCGTTTTCAGAAAAACTTTACTATAAATAAGTTTGAAAATATATTTAAGAGATGTTTCTTTCCTTATAAAAATGTCCGTGATCACCAGAACATCCTCTTAGTTGCCTTTTCCTTCTGTGTAAGAATGAAAAAAAAAATGCGCTCTAGACACACATATCGTTACTTTTAATTATTACTTTCTATGTAGAAGTCAGAAAATATAGTCTACGCGGTGGTATATACGGGATCTACATTAGTTTCCTATACATACGTCATTCGGTATCTCGTGAAATCTATCTGCGATCAGGGGAAGAAGAAAGTGGACTGACAAGTTTCCCTCCGTCGCTACAGTTTTATTCATAGCAAGTGAGCTCACCTACCCTGAGTATAAGTTTCTTGCTATATGCTACGGTGCACGCAAGCATTTGGTTTTGACATGTTAGATCTAATAACTTAGTGGTTAAAGCTAATGAACTTTTAATTGGAACCGTCTATAGGATAAAGTTTGGTAATATTGTGATACTAATAATATTATGATAGTTGTTTTTGAGAATTTTTTACAATTTTACTGAGCGGGAGGAAGATCGGTTTTTTCCGTCAACGTATTAAGAGAATGCTCGTGGACAAGTTCATGCACAAAACCGGTCCTTCTCTCGCTCAATAAAATTGTAAAAAAATCCTCAAAAAGACTATCATAATATTATTAGTATCACAATATTACCAACCTTTACCCTAACCTATTACATATACATAGGCCTATATCTAATTACAAGGTATTTTTTTAAATCATAATGACAGTGACGAACGTTTTCGACTAGGTAAGTCATCAACAGGTCACTTGGAGACTTTTACATATTGATAATTTATAAAGATAGTACATTATATTTAAAACTGAAGACCTATTTGAATTACTGAGGTAAATGTCAATCTAAAAGCCTTCTAATTGAATAGATTTATATGTGATAAGTTAAAAGTTAATTGGCTTCAATTTAAGAGTTTATTATTCAAGAAATCAATAGAGTTATTCAATACATTTAATTTATTACTGTTTATGAGTCCAATGTTTAATCTGCAGTGACTCTTATCTCTAAACATTTAATGTAAGTCGTTACGTTATAAAGCTGATCAATAATGAAGAATAGGCATTTTTACACAATTATACAGGATGTTTCATAATTCCTATTACAAACATCTAGGGATTGTAGAGAGGGCTAAGTAGATACAGTTTTGATTAGGAATCCATGTTCGAAAATGTATAGTTTCGATGCAAAATAAGTTTTAAGATCGAATCAACTTCACGTATCACCTAACGGGTCCCAGGTACTTGACCTTCCTGCAAGAGGTACTGGTAGACTTATGGCACTACGCCAGCAAATGTGATTCCAACATGATGGCGCACTCGCGCACTTTTCACTTGCACACCGCGAACATCTCCACCAAACATTCGAGGAAAGGTGGATCGGTCGAAGTGGTCCAACGCCTTGGCCACCACGGTCGCCAGATTTAACTCCTCTCGACTTTTTCCTTTGGGGCCACAGGGAGAATCTTGTTTATGAGACTCCTGTAGAGTCGGAGGAAGATCTTCATTGTCTCTAGTGAAGTGGGAGATGTGAAATCGATTCGATCTTCAAACTTATTTTGCACCGAAACGATAGGCCTACATTTTCGAACATGAGTTCCTAATCAAAAGTTTATCTACTTAGTCCCCTGCAATTCCTAGAAAATGTAATAGAAATTATGAAACACTCTGTATTTATTACACTAAATCAATTTTGTTAATTTACTCACAATATAATGGGTATCTAACACTTCCATCATCGTCCATATTAACAAAGAATGTCTGCAAATTAAATGGTCTTTATTTCATCAATTTTTACGTTGTTAATTTATTCCATACAAACAACAGTATACAAGAATAAAATTTGCTATAACAGTGCTGAAGTCTTCGTCGTCAGCGATAGTGTGTTGTGCTTCTTTGCAGCCATGCACAGTTTTCAAGTGGAAGAAGATATTTATTCTGCTTATTCCTCTGTCCTATATTTATACAACTTATGCGGACTAACAACAAAATTAGGGCCTGCGGGTAAAATCAAGGAACGAAATCCAATAAGGCACAGTCTTTCTATATGCTGGAGTATAATACTGATTTGCTTCAATTTTGCAAACTTGATTTTGCATATTGCATTGCAATACAATAAAGATATTGCAGTGAGACTTAAGTTCCTAGATATACTCGAGTTCTTGTCTATTTTTTCATTGGCAATACTCGTTCAAACTGATTTTCTAATTAATAAAAATCGTAATTTATTATATATTTTTTCAGTTCTCTGAAGTTGATAGAATATTGTACAAAAGATACGAAACAAATGGAATTTATACAAGAAGAAGAAAATCAATTAAATATTATCTTGGATTTAATTTTATTTTCATCCTCTTGCTTGTAGGAATGTAACTGTATATTTGCGATTTTAAGGTAAAATCAATTATAATTTTTTCTAGTCACTTGTGCTATATAATATTTATGGCGGTTGCAGCTTTCTTCATTTTCTTGGCGCTGGACGTAAAACAACGATACAAACAACTGAACTGTATATTAGAATATCTACCATTATCAAAACTCAACAAAACCCCTGAGAAACATTTCACACAAAGTAAGATCTCCGTAATCGTTAAGGAGAAAACTTCCAACAATAAATCTCTAGTAAACAGTTGGAATACGTTGTACTTAATACACGAACTCAGAGTGGCTCATTATAAACTATCTGAAATAGTGAAATTAATCAACTCCTCTTATGGCTTTTTTCTTCTATTTATGAGCCTCTGGATACTTGTGGAAAGTGTTGAAACGTTACATTATTTACTACATTTCGCCAAAAGTGTTTTAGACTCTGATTATGATTTGAGGGAGTATACTCATTTTACACTTTCTCTAATGTTCGCTTCTTACACTTTATATTATTTGCTTATAATTTCGTGGGTCGCTGATATCACAGTAGAAGAATCCAATCAAACAGCAGTCATCGTTAGGAAGATGTTGTTAGAAAATAATATTCATTCTGAAGTCGTAAGCGAATTGAAGCTATTCATTACAGGATTTAAAGAAGGAAAGATAAAGTTCACAGCCTGTGGTTTCTTCACTATAAACTTGTCTTTCGTTTACACAATGCTGAGTGTCATTTTTTTCATATTTCATCATTATGCTTCAAAAAATCTAAATCACATTATTTATTTTATCTTGCTTCTAAATGCTTAACAAAGACAGTATTTAAAGAATATCTATTTGTGTTAGTACCACGTTACACGATACAAGATGCATAGTTCTTTAATTAACACTAGTATAAGCATTTGTGAAAACGAAAAGCAACACCTAGGATAAATTAGAAACTAGAGTTGTGAAACATTAAAAGTTAGCATAAAATATGAATGTCATCAAATTACTGTAAAGTAACATAATTGTATATGTTGCAATAAACAGATGTTATTTATAATAACCATTTCTGTAATTATTTCTAGCTTACACATCATCACAACTGATCTTGATTAATTTAATAATAAGTGCCACAACTTAGAACCATAGAAGGTGTTCAGACGACGAAGTAACAGTAGGGTGGTAATGATGACATAATATCGAAAGAAGTCGATGTGTCATGAGAAAAGCATCTGTTTTCTTAGCCCTACTATAATTGAAGGATTCAGAACCATAGTGGGCCAAGCGCCATTTACTAAAACCGTAGAAAACAAGAGTTGAAATAATGTTACCACCATAATTCAATGGAAACATATAGCAAGTGATATAAAGTATACACATTCAAACCTAATGATAAGTCAATCTTCATTAAACTATGATATTCACTTAACTTTAACCCTTGCTTTCTCTGTTTTTAACAAATGGCGCTTGGCCCACTATGGCTCTGAACCCTTCAATTTTCAAAATATCTTCTAGAGATCGACCACATTAATCACTGTGGTAAAAATCTCTCTCCCATTTTCCGTTCCAGCTCACCTTCGATTTCTTATACTCTAATTTGTGATATTCATAATAATGAACGTTCCTCTCATAAGTGACGAAAGTATATTACATTTGTTACGTCATGATACCTCTTTCTAGATACCGTTTTCCACTAATAGATATTCCTCGAAATAATAATTATGCTATCGATCGGAACGCGAGTGGTGTTGAACGCTTTTATCATGACTACTGCACTTTTACTACGTCACACTACTTTTGACCAATAAAACGGTATGGAAGGACGTCTTTCAACCAATCATGGCTGCTTATCGCACAATTTTATCGCGTCCCTAGCATTTGTTTAATTTTATCGCTTCCCTAGCATTTGTTTATTTTTATCACTACCCTAGCATTTGTTTCTTTGTTTGCCAACATTTCAAACTGCACTGGTCTGGACGTCAAAAAATAGAAAATTACAAACCACTCCAGTCGATGCACAGCAGTTTCAAATATGACTCGCATTAGCATTCAAGAACACGAATTAATAAAGATCATTGGTCATCTTCCCTGAAACCCTATTTACAAATAAATGAAGAGCACCATTCGGAAAGTAAGAATAACTTGAGCAATACGCCATGTACATCAATGAGTTCACTTATTTTACGCAAACGTCCAATATAACTTCAACTGGAGCACCAATCACTAAAACATTCAAATTTGAAAATTGTACTTTCAATAATTGTATCTTTTAAAATTATTCATGTTTATTTTTTCTTTCATTTACCCTATTTACAAATAAACGAAGAGCACCATTTTTAAATTTTTGGATTATTTAAGACGCTGTATCAACATCTAGGTTATTTAGCGTCTGAATGAAGTGAAGGTGATAATGCCTGTGAAATGAGTCGGGGGTCCAGCACCGAAAGTTACCCAGCATTTGCTCGTATTGGGTTGAGGGAAAACCCCGGAAAAACCTCATCCAGGTAACTTGCCCCGACCGGGATTCGAACCCTGGCCACCTGGTTTCGCGGCCAGACGCGCTGACCGTTACTCCACAGGTGTGGACCGGAAATCCCGAATAAGTTGAGGAATATACCATGTACATCAATGAGTTCACTTATTTTACGCACACGTCCAATATAACTTCAACTGAAGCACCAACCACTAAAACATTCAAATTTGAAAATTGTACTTTCAATAATTGTTTCTTTTAAAATTATTCATGTTTATTTTTTATTTAATCATCGTTAATTAAAACGTTTCTTGTTTATTTCATCATCCCTAATTAAAACTTTTCTAACACTTGTTTATATTATTTAGGTTATGTTATAGCTTCTACTATATAATATTATGGATAGTCACGTATCAGAGATTGTTTAATACTAAGATTTATTGAAAATCAGCTGTCAAGTGACGCTGATTACTGGGATCCGGGTAATTCAATTAGTGGAATGCAACTGTTTTAATAAAAATGAAATTGAATCAACAAAGCCTTCTTGACTAGTAACCGTCTACAGAATTCAATGAAGATTCCATAGTTGGCACAACTGATAACAAGAAAACAGCTAATCATAACACACTACTGTCATCGAACATGCATCTAGCGTAATATTTGTAATGTTGAGATTGTACAATAATACATTTTAAGACAGTTGTATTTTCGTAAGGCAATTTTATTGTATTGGAATACTTCGTTACTTCTAATCTTTATATACTTTCTTCTAATCGTGTAATAGTCAATTAATTCCCACTCGAGTTTTGATTTTCTTTAGATAAATCAAAACCTCTAGTGAGATTACTGTTGAAAAAATGACTATTGTAAAGAACTGTATTATTATGCTCTAGGTTGAAATAATACAAAAAATTTGTTAGTTGTCAGTTGGTCACGAATATTTACTACAATGCAATAATGCAAAAATAATAGAAGACTGGCAAACCCGAACAAACAAAACCGTATTAACAGCTTGTATTCGCTTTTGCTGTCGTCTATTGTTATGCCGCTAATAATTAGACATATCGCAATGGGAATTATATGAGTCATCCTTTCTCATGAGTAGACCTTGGATTTTTAAGGCAAATGTCTATTTAGTTCCTAGAAGGGGACATGTGAAGTAACTACATATCTTTACGATTCATTATCTTCATTGGAACTTCAATCCTCCCCATTAAGTGTGAACCCTAGAATCAAAGACCCAACAGAAACACAACTGCAAGACAGCCGAGTACGAATATTTGATTATCTACTTACTTTTTAGCATATCTTGCATTCTCCGTGTCGCGATTAAACAACTCTCGTTTATAATAACTTTTTATGTCTTTCAACAACGATCTTCTTAAATATATAGGCTATTTCAAAAGTCAGTTCAAACATTAAACCGCTATAAATATTATAATACTCGAGATAGGGAAAAAACAAAAACATCACAGTGTTGAATAAACAACGCGGGTTACAGAACATTGGGAAGATGTCTGCCGTTCTCTTGTTCAATGTACAAAATTCTGTCTGCGATACCATGCACAGCATTTTGCAGATAATGACTTGGAATATTGGCAATTTCTTGCGAGATGGCATCTTTCAGTTGCAGTAGGGTTGTTGGATGTGTCAGGAAAACTCGTTCTTTAAGATAACCCCACAACCAAACGTCGGCCGGATTGATATCTGAAGATGTGTTGTTAATTGCCTTATACAGATCTTGTTCTTAAATTTTTAACTAAAAATTACATAATTCTTACGCACTTGTCACAAAAAATGGTTACAAATCATACGACTTAAGGAACTTGATTCTTTACAGTTTAATTATATTATATCCTAATGTGCAGTTTTGAAGAATTTACAAGAGTGGCGTGATTTGTAACAATTCTGTGATAAATGCGTAAGAAAAATGTACTTTTGTAGTTAAAAATGGAAAAAAAATCTGTATGAAGCAACTATGGAATTCATAACACATTTTTAGCTTCAGAATACTAGGTAGCTAATTAAAGAAATGATACTCCTGAATAGTTCATTCTTTTCTTGTAATATTTTTTATCCTTAAAACTAAAGAATAATGAATAGGACACATGTTTATATGACATTTTTTTGCTCAGAATGTCTTCGGAAATAAGCTCCGTAAGTGACGGTAAATCGTCGTGAATCACTCTGTATAGTCCACCCATATTTCTCGACTATCAATGTAACTCATTACTGGCATAGCATTATAAAACTGATTAATAATAAAAGGATAAACTTCTACACAGAATTGTTTTTGTTGTGGTACATTAAATATATTACTTTATTGATATACTGATGGCTGAGAACCAGACTGTCGTAAGTCCATATTTTTATGAGAAGGAAATCTGTGTTTCATTGTGTTCCATGTCCTTGCCCGCATATATGAATCGAACAAAATTGTAATATCCCTCTTCATAAGGTTGCTATGAAGCTATTCCAAATTGTTTCATGAAGCTTTGAATGTCAGGAGCTTAAAGTAGCTCTCCTGAAAAAAAAAATAGTAAAATGGACTTGGAACAGTTTGGTTCTGAGCCAGTGATATGTCAAGTACTTCCATTTTTTACCTCTTTACAAAAACTGCCAGAAATAAATTTCGTTATCATCCAAGTTTCATTTAGTCATTTGAATCTATACAAATAGGAATATATACAAGAACTTACTTGACAGTGCTGAAGTTCTCGTTGGCAGTGATAGTGTGTTTGGTGTCTTTGGTACCATGAATAGTTTTCAAGTGTTGGAATATATTTATTCTGCTTACTCCCCTCTGCTACGTTTATACAACATATGCGGACTAACTCATAATTTAAGCCCAAGTGGTAAAAACAAACAACAAAAATATCAATTAAGATATATTTCTACATGCTGGAGTACAATATTGATTTGCTTCAATTTTACAAACTTTATTTTCTATATTGCTTTGAGATGCAATTCAGATATTTCATTGAGATTTAAGTTTCTGGATCTACTCCATTTCTTGACTCTATATTCACTGGCAATACCTCTTCAAACTGTTTGTCTAATTAATAAAAATCGCAATTTATCAGATATCTTTTCAAAACTCTCCGAAGTTGATCTGATTTTATACAAAAGAAACGAAACAAATGGCATATATACTAGAAGAAAGAAATTCATTATACGTTATCTTGGATTTCACATTATTCTTTTCTTTTTCATTATAGCAACATATGTGTATACTTACGGTTATAACGTAAAATCAATTCCAATTTTTTCTAGTCAACTGTGCTATTTTATACTTACGGTGGTTGCTGCTTCTTTCATTTCTTTGGTGCTGGACGTAAAACAAAGATATAAACATTTGAACTGTATGATAGAATCCCTGCCATTATTAAAACTCAATAGAAGAATTCCAACCGAACTTCCTACAAAAAATAAGGTCTGCGTCATCGATATTGAAACAGTTTCCGATAATACTATTTTAGTAAATAGTTGTAGTACGTTACACCTAATTCATGACCTCAGAGTGGCTCACTATAAACTATTTGACATCGTTAAATTAATTAACTCTACTTATGGCTTCTTTCTTCTTTTTTTGATCTTTTGGATATTTATGGAAACAGTTGAAACTCTGTACAATGCTGTATACTTCATAAATGTAGTTCGTATTTCTAATTTTGATGTTACTCAATACACCATGCTTATTATTGCTATAGTATCCACATATTATACATTATACTATCTGTTTATAGTTTCCTGGGTCGCTGATATCACAGTAGAAGAATCCAATCGAACAGCAACAATTGTTAGGAAATTGTTATTACACAGTCATATTCAACCTGATATCGTTAGCGAACTGAAGCTATTCATTACAGGGTTTAGAGAAGGAGAGATAAAGTTTTCAGCTTGTGGTTTCGTCACTATAAACTTGTCCTTCGTTTACACTATGCTGGGTGTAATTTGTTCGTATTTCATAGTTATACTTCAAACAATGTAAATCAAATTAAAAATTTTTTCTCTTGCTCTGAAAGCTTCGTAAAAGAGTTTTAAGACATTTCTTTGATTGTACTCCGTTGTATGGTAGGGTAAAGTTGCCTATATCGCATCACTTTAGCATTTATAATTTTTATTGAGCAATACAGCTTTTATTTTCTGCATTCCTTTACAGAGATACATTCCCAGAACATTTACCTTTCATGTAAAAAAGAACCTTGAAATTGATTTAATATTTTTTAATTAAAATGACATTTTCGAAACACTTGTCAGTGGTGCCATTTAGGCAACTAGTTTCCTAAATAGCACCTGCTGTTTCTTAAATCGCACCTCTTTAACTGCAGGGAACAGGATGAAGGAAAGCTTTTAATATTGAAGATTTTAAAGAGTATTTAAACGAATAATGTAATAAATGCAAATTACAAGTTTATAGAAATTAATGAAAGAGAGTAACGCATCTTCAAATGAAATTCAAAAATAGAGCATAAATTACCTAACATCTGAACTGCCTGAATGGGTTTTTATTGATACACATTTGTCATGTGCTTCACCAGGCAGTTCAGACTGTAAACTGCGTCACCTTTTCTCCACGATTATCTCATGTTTCATGATATAAGCTGTCTCAAATGTTTTGAAGATAGAAACATCTAAAGGCTGGGCCTATGAGTATTATGACGAGGAAGCTGAAATAGTAGCACACCATTTTCCCGAGATAATCTAGCTTCTAAATTTTTGGAATGAGTCATATAGGTGGACATACAGAAGCAGCACTTTTTTCTATGTCAGGTTTGAGTGGCAAATAAAATGTTTGACTATTCGACAAATAATTCACTGTTGATGTAACCTGACTCAGAGCAAACAACTAACGATCCTGGAAGAACACCAGCTGATAATGTAGGATGGACTGTTTGATGTTTGAAAATTATCATAGGTGGCACAAAATACCTGGTGCGCTTGTACAACACACAGTTGTTGTACTAACGCCATTTTCACCACTTAATATTGCACCCACCTGATGCATTCCTCGTTCAGCTAAAATTTTTGGAGACTTCTTTCGTACGGCTAGAATTGCTACAGTTGCTCATATCGCACCGATGTGAATCAGGCACCTACAAAATGGTGCGAATTGAGAAACTACGTCATAATTTATTATTTCCTCCATTCTAGTCTATAATCACCACATGTTTGAAAATCGTACAAAGTTAAATGTTCTTTAATATTTCTTTAAACCAATAACATCTTAAGATTATGGATTCCTTTGCATACAAATCCGTTATTTAGTTACAAAATGTTAGCTAAATATACATCCACCTAAGCGATTATATTAGATACACTATCACCACGCCGCTGACACAAAGAAGTGGCAGAAATCAAGTGACATGGTGAAAGTTCATATGGTTAAATGTATGGTTTATTTAACGACGCTCGCAACTGCAGAGGTTATATCAGCGTCGCCAGATGTGCCGGAATTTTGTCCCGCAGGAGTTCTTTTACATGCCAGTAAATCTACTGACATGAGCCTGTCGCATTTAAGCACACTTAAATGCCATCGACCTGGCCCGGGATCGAACCCGCAACCTTGGGCATAGAAGGCCAGCGCTATACCAACTCGCCAACCAGATCGACAGTTCATATGGTAGATTGTAACAATACCACTAGATACCATACTACTACAGTAACTTGCTTTAAAATAGTAGTGGTGCCATTTAGGAAGCGGTGCGATTTATGCTACTCTACCCTACAAGTTTTGTTAAGTCTTTCATAGAGAAGGGTAGGATAATTAAAATTTTCGATATTACAGCACGAACTACGAATGTGATTAAAATAATAATGAAACAAGAGCTCTCACGGGTGACATATTCTCCCTCTTGTTCGAATTTTCCGCCAGAATCACAGAAACAGACACAGTGTTATCACGCAGCCATTAGATGGCGCATAGGTTACGTCAGACCCTCGCAATATCAGTTAAGATGGCTGCGCGCACAGAAAAACATGGTCAAATTTGGAAGTGCGTAGTGTGATGCGGTTTTTGCGTCTGAAGGGCACCTTATCAATAGAGATTCATCGTGCACGGTGCGAAATGGAGCTTTCGGTAGGATGTAATCAAACATCCTCCCACAGCCCTGACCTACACCCAGTGATTTCCATCTCTTCGAACCATTGAAGAAGCACCTGGGCGGTAAGCGATTCAACACCGACACGGCCGTTCAGCGACCGTCAGGGCTTCAGGGACTTCTACGCTGGCATTAATGCCTTGGTCTACAGTTGGAATAAGTGTTTGGACAAGCATGGTGACTATGTTGAAAAGTAATGCGTATCAGTGCTCTACTACTGTGTATCAGTATATATGCCTGTGAAATAAAGTTTGTTCATGAGAGCTCTTTTTACCTTATTTTTTGAAGCATTGTCGTAGAAGCAAATTTATAAGACAATTAATATTTGAGGAGAAAAATTCGCTCCGGCGCCGGGGACCGAACCCGGGTCCTTGGTTCTACGTACCAAGCGCTCTGATCACTGAGCTACGCCGAATTCAATCCACAGTACCGGAACGAACCTTCCTCCTTCAATGTTTCCCTTTGTGGCCTGACTCCAAGTTAGGCAAGCTATGTCCAATGTCAACTGCCATTATATTAGGAGCGCACTCAGTTGAGTGACTTGTTTGGGCCGGGATTCCGCAGTTAAGTGCACAGTAATCTGTACAGACATAATATGCACTGCAGCTATGAGAATATTATAGAGCGAATTTTCCTCATCAAATATTAATTGTCAATTAATAAATCTATAATAATTCGCTCTATAATATTCTCATAGTTCCAGTGCATATTATGTCTGTACAGATTATTGTGCACTTAACTGCGGAATCCCGGCCCAAACAAGTCACTCAACTGAGTGCGCTCCTAATATAATGGCAGTTGACATTTGACATATACGTCAACATATATGCCTAACTTGGAGTCAGGCCACAAAGGGAAACATTGAAGGAGGAATGTTCGTTCCGGTACTGTGGATTGAATTCGGCGTAGCTCAGTGGTCTGAGCGCTTGGTACGTAGAACCAAGGACACGGGTTCGATCCCCGGCGCCGGAGCGAATTTTTCTCCTCAAATATTGTCAATATTACAGATATTATTCTGTAGGACAAATTAATAAATCTATAATAAAATGTGTAAGAATTTTGAATGATATAACATTAAATTAAGCATAAGACAAAAATGTAATGAAATTACTTCAAAGTAATATGACTTCCGATGTTGCAAATAAATAATGTTATTGCATATTTATTTAATAAAGATTAACAAAACAGAAAATTTAAATTATCAAGATGTATATGTTAAATTATTAATTGAAATAAATTTGGATATTTCTTTAAAAAGCTGTAAAATTTACTGCCTAACAATTTTACAATCGCAACTTTGAAGGTATCGTTGAAACAGAAATTACATATTGAGAACAATGGTATTTACTGGTGCGACTTGGACGAGGATGTTTATTATCAAGCACAATTTTTACTTCCATGACATTATTCTCTTAATATCTGACACCATATTATTAGCTATAGAAAGTCTGATTACAAAGAGAAGATTTTGGTCTGAAAATCGGACTCTATACTGTTTTCGCTGTAAGAAAAATCCCAATGTAAACATAAGCACGTGGCTGTCATACCCGTGATTGGCTCCCAGTCGAAACACTCACATTACGCAGGAAAATATAGTTCGTATTTGGAAACCACAATCTTGTATTATTTGAAAATAAAAAATTGAATTCTAGTTGTTAAACACGATGAAATATTTAACTTCACTCATATGTAAAACGCTATGTAAAAGAAAAGCTACTTTTATATGTTGTTATGTACTATGATCGCGGATGAATACCAACAGTAATACCTAGGTAGTCTGTTCTTGTAACAAGCTGACGTCACTTGAGCTCGTACCGTAGTTCACGTAAGCACGTGGTACTGAAGTATGGCTTCTGTATCCTCAACTGTCCATTGTGAAGACATAAGACTTAAAAAATAATTTAATTACTGTAATTATAAAGTAAATGCTTCCTAAGCAAATGAATGCATAGTAGTGAGGTTAGGCCTACTTGACGAGTAACGGGAAACGTTTAACATGAAACAGAATGTACAACAGTAGGCGGGAACACGTACTGAGAATCTACGGCGCCAAACAGTGGCCAATGACGCCTCACTTCAGTCACGTGCTGTTGTTTACATTAGGATTTTTCTTACAGCGAAAAGATTATAGACACAGATTTATTTTTCTTCATCAGGGGGAAGTAATTCACAAGTGTAAGTGCTGGAAAAAATGTGTCTCCAAGTCATGAAATCTAGTACCAAATTCATCTTTGCGCTATTCAAAATGATTATGTTTTTTCTGAATATCAACTCTTGCATTCAGCGACTGAAGGTAGGGAAAAATGAATAAGAATGTGATTTTCTATTTGTATTTTTCTTATAATGAAATCATCAGTTTAAATGCTATCGCTATATCATTAATGTTACAAATGAGTTTATCTTTCCTTTGTAGCTTTAAACATAACTCGTTCAAGTGTTTTGTGCGGTACGACCAAACCTGTCGCGCTCCCCTCCAAGCCGATTCTCTCCTGTCCGGTAGAAACAGAAGAATAGCACAGTGCACAGAGATCACTGCACAATGTGCAGGGTTTTATCACTGGTTATTTAAAATGAATGCATGAATGCTCGTACGAAAGGATCAGACAATTTAACTCGTATCTTCCCGACCTCATCTATGAAATGGCTACCATTTTAAATTTTACGTATAAAGTTACATTCAGCACAAAGAGAAATTAATGAAATAGAAATAACAATTATACATGAAACAAAAATATATACATTATATACACCAAAATTACAATAGGCCTACGTCTGCCTTAATGAGAGTCCGTTACGAAGGACAGTGACATTTTAGTCACAGCTGACTAAAACCAGTACGTCTGCTTCGCCGTCCCTGTATAAAGAGAGAGAAAAACATCCACACTTTTTTTGCCATAAACCAAGCTAAGGAAAACTCAACAAATCAATATTCTCCCTCAATTCTGATTCGAGGACAAGTAGACGTCACACAAACCAATCGATAATGGTCAGAGATTATCATTTAAAAAATACACCGAATATCTGATTAACACTCGCATCGATTGCAACATACAACCCTCGGGTCGATATGTAACGTAACCTTAACACGGAAAAACACCTATACAGAGTGTAAGGGGTATAAGTGCAATTTTTTGACTGATGATTATTCATGTCATAAGGAAGAAAAAATGTCCATTACAATTTTTTTCTAATTGCAATATTTAAATAATTATTAAAGTTTACAATATTAGACGTTTTGCAAAGTTGCTTGTTAGGGAGGAGTGGGTTTATAAGTACACAGTGCAACTCAAGCGAGTACAGACATACCGGTACCTACAGATGCTCTGTTCTAACCCAGGAGAGGACAATGATAATACTGTTGTTTACATAAAACGAACAGTAAATATAGACTTTCAATTTCATTAATAGAACATTATGGTAAATTTACATTTTATGTAACAGTATTGCTCCATTTTTATTGTACGTAAAAACATAAAAAATAATAGTGTTCTACACAAAATCACACGAACTTTTTTCTAATGCAAAATTTTAATCTCAGTATCACTTTTAAACAAATTTCTGTTTGTGTGATTTTCTAAACGGGGTAAGAGACTCCTAGTTTCTAAAAATCCTTGAGAAACTGCTACAAAAGTTCGCCTATTAGGTAACCTTCTTTGAGGAAAACGTTGACGGTACATCCTTATGTCTCACTTGAATTACGACGACTTTCTCCATAAATTAATAACATATGATATTTCAAAATTGTAATGACAACGTAAATTGTTTATCGAATACCCTGTACTGAACTGTCATCCGCTCGGCAGTAGAGCTATGGACAGGGAGCGTGAGCTCAGCTGACTCGTACTTACGTCTGTGCAGAGTACTGCCTGCTGAACACGTTGCCACGTCTCTCACGCCAGAATATTAACAAATTTAAGCATGTATTTTTGATTACTTTCACGAAAACGTAATAGAACACACAGATATTTATTCAAACTAATATTAACTCTTTGCTAGATATTTCTACTGATGTAATTATTTTCGTAATTTTAGTAACGATATAAGCAGTATAACGCAAATAAAATAAGAAAAGAAATACTTTTTCTTAGAAAACTACCAACTTTTGACCGTATGTTGTATGGACATTTTTGATCCTGTAGTTCGTCCCCGACGACTCTGAAAAGGACGGCACTTATACCCCTTACACTCTGTATAAAAAAAGTAAATGTCATAATATTAATTATCTCGCGTATACAAATATATGTAAAGCTAAAGGGCAATTTTTACGTGGTGTGGATAAATGGGACGTCACAGTAAGACCTCTGCACATGTTTGCGCCACTCTTGCTCATGTTAATAACTAAGGCCATGATTTGTACCCAAATGCATTATTTTTACTGGCCAATTGAAAGTCGTGTAAAAACATTTTATACATGTTCTGAACGCTGTAATGACGAATGTACAAACATAATCGTACATATTTATTCATAGTTCACGCGTTCCTGCATGTAACAGACTATTTTGCATAATAATTTTGTGCCATAGCCGTGACGCATTTGTACCACCCTAGATCATATTATACCCAGATAGGTCTGCCTTATAGGCTTTGAGGTTAACAACATTTGTCATGTTTACTACGCTGCCATCTAGTTTTACATAAGGAGTCACATCATAATTCCCATTTGAATTGCATTAGCGACTGTACTGCCATCTCGTGTTCGTATACGGCGGACGAGTGGCGATCCTGGTGGTTGTTCTCTACAAAGTGCTGCCGATTTTAACATAGCGATGAGTTATCTGTTACATATATGATCTAGGGTACCACTCATCCAAAATTGCTTTTTATTTACAACTGCTGGGACATAAAACCTATCTTACTGTATTGTAAAGCTTTCATATATTCTTAATGTATTCAATATTTACTCTATCGCACCCCGTTGTTTATATGTTTTCACTAGCTTTCATTACTTTGTCAAACTCTATAAATCGATTCAGTAGATTATTTCACAAGATTGTTTATATTATATACACATTACTTATATTAATTTATTGATGTATATGACACGGTTTCATCTTCTTCTATATTACGTTTGCCAGTAATTAATTCCTTTTATCTCACTTTTCTACATACGTCATTTTATCTTGCACGAATATTTACAACACTTTATTTTAAGAGTCCTAAAATGTTAGTCGCCAGAGAAACGTTTCGTATAATGGTTTCTTTAACACAACAATGGAAAGTATTTATTCTGCTTACAAACCTGTAATATTTTTGTAAAAAATAAGTGGATTAACTCCTTATTATGGTTCAGTACTAAAAATGAAGAAGAACAGCTTCATAGTATATTTCTACATGTTGGAGTACAATCTTGATTTGCTTCAATTTTTCGAGCTTGATTCTCAGCATTGCATTTACATTCAATGGAGACATTACAATAAGATTTAAGTTCGTAGATATATCCGAATTACTTTTGTTTATTCAATAGCAATTCCTATTCAATTCGACTTCATAACTTACAAAAATCACAATTTATCACATAATATTTTCAAAGCTTACACACGTAGATCTAATAATACACAAAAACCATTAAGCAAGTGGAAAATACACCAAAACAAGGAAGTTCATGATAAGTGCTCTTCGCTTTCATTTCATTGCCTTATCTGTTTTGCTAGGTATTCAAATATACCGATAAGTACAAAATTATACCACAAAAAACATTCCATCTTATTCTAGTCAATTGTGTTACATTATTCTTGTAACTCTTACTAATGTACTCGTACTTCTTTCATTTCTCTCGTGTTGGACACAAAACAAAGATACAGTAAAAGCATTTGAGCTATCTCTTAAACATCAAAACACAGCAGAGAAAACTCTGATCGATGTTTTGAATAAAGTAAAAACATCGATCTGGAAACAGCTTCCGACAACATTACTTTAGTATGTAGTTCCAGTACTTTGCACATAATCCACGAATTTCGATTGGCTCACGATATGCTATATGACATTGTAAAACTCTTTAATTCAACCCATGGCTTCTTTCTTCTAATTCAACAAAAAGGTAGTAGAGCAAGTGGACAGCTTCAAATACTTGGGATGTACTATAAGCAGTAACATGAGCTGCTGACAGGAAATCAAAAGGAGGATAGCAATGGCAAAGGATGATTTTAATAAAAGTATATCCTCACAAGTTAAATATTTAGGCATTATTATTGACCAACATTTAAAATGGGACAAGCATATCTCCTTTCTGTGTAACAGATTGCGTAAAACAATCCACAAATTTTCCATTCTACGCTCTTATTTACCTGTTTATGTTCTGCGTACTGTGTACTTAGCTCTGTTTCAATCAATAATTCAGTATGGTATTTTAGGTTGGGGAGGAATGGCAAAATCGACTCTCCGTCCTTTAAATCTGCTCCAAAAAAGAATTATCGAAATTTGTCTATATAAACCTTTTGATTACCCAACAAAATTAATTTTTCAGGAATTTGGCGTATCAAATCTAGAACAAATTTATAAACAAAAATTGCTGATTTACTTCCATAAAAACCACAATAAATTTAAATATGATCCTCATGAATACCAGACGAGACAAAACTACAGTTTCTTTCTAAATACTCCCAAATGCCACACAACTGCTGGATTAAAACACAGCAGAAATTTTGGACCCAAAATATATAATACATTAATTAGAGCTTACCCTGAGCTAAGTACACTTAACACACATAGATTTAAGAAACAAATCAGATTAATTATTTAATTGTTTAAGCTAATTGAGTTAAAATTGTTACTCTAATATTCATGTACTTCTGTATTTTCTATTTGTATATAGACCCTGTTATTACATGCTGTATGTATTTTACCATTTATTAATGTGATTGTGCTCAATGAACTCTCGTAATTTTGTGATATATTTTGTATAACTGATCTGAACTGCGCCCGAGCACGAGCTTCTGCTCTTTCGGGCTGCAATGCCTAATGTAGCTCAAGTGTATAGTATTAATAAATATTATTATTATTATTATTATTATTATTATTATTAATAAAAAAGGAGCATCTTCTGCGGACGTCTGGAAAAATAACTAAGAAAGGGACTTGTGAAGTGCTTTGTATGGAGTGTGGCATTGTACGGGGTAAAAACATGGACATTAAGACGAAGTGAAGAGAAACGAATAGAAGCATTTGAAATGTGGATATGGAGAAGAATGGAACGTGTGAAGTGGGCAGACAGAATAAGAAATGAAGCTGTGTTGGAAAGAAGAAGTGAAGAAAGAATGATGCTGAAACTGATCAGGAAGAGGAAAAGGAATTGGTTGGGTCACTGGTTGAGAAGAAAGTGCCTACTGAAGGATGCATTGGAAGGAATAGTGAACGGGAGAAGAGTTTGGGGTAGAAGAATATATCAGATGATAGACGACATTAAGATATATATATCATATCGTTGGTGATCGTGCAAAATGTCGTATGTTAAAATTACCAATCTTTCAGGACAGGGAAAAAAAATGAATATTTTTGTTGGTTTCAGATAAATTACTTTGAAACTTAAAATATTATGATAAAAACACATCTAGTGATATCTTGCAATTATATATGAACACCAAAATAATGCATGTCTACAGGAGAAAAAGTTATTTGAATTTTCTGACATAAGTCATTTTGCACGAAACCAACGATATGAGGAAAGAAAGAGGAAGAAATAAAATAGGAAAGATTGGAGAAAGCTGGATTTGCAGTGAAAGACCTGTCGTTGTGCAGAACACTAAATGAATGAATGTATGAATGAATCACTTGAACTGGAAGACACACAAAGAATATTCATTCATTCATTCATTCATTCATACATAGTATTCTGCAAAAGGACATGTCTTTCACTTCAAACCCAGCTTTCTCCAAGTGACCCAACCTATTCCTTTTCCTCTTCCTGATCAGCTTCAGTATCATTCTTTCTTCACCACTCTTTCCAACACAACTTCATTCTTTTTCTGTCTGTCCATTTCACGTGCTCCATTCTTCTCCATATCCACATTTCAACGCTTCTATTCGCTTCTCTTCATTTCATCGTAATGTCCATGTTTCTACCTTACACAATGCCACAGTCCACACAAAGCAATTCCCTAGTCTTCCTTACTTCTTTTTCCAATTGAACGCCGTAAAAATGAAGACATACTGAAAAAACTAAAAACAAATCATATAGTTCATTTTGTTCAACAAAATTGACTTCAGTGGAAGAAACATGTCGATAGGATGGATCGCACTAGATGGCCTAGACATGCCTATGTACCAGGAGGGAGGAGAAATTTTGGAAGACTACCAAAACGCTGGCATGAGACTAACGGATCCACTAGGGTCTAACACGTGAAAGACATGAGAAAGATGATGATGATTTACTTATTAACAAATGGTTTTTAAGGAACACGGAGGTTCATTGCCGCCCTCGCATAAGCCCGCCATCGATCCCTATCCTATGCAAGATTAATCCAGTCTCTATCATCATATCCCACCTCCCTCAAATCCATTTTAATATTATCCTCCCATCTACGTCTCGGCTTCTCCAAATGTCATTTTCCCTCCGGTCTCCCAACTAACACTCTATATGCATTTCTGGATTCACCCATGCGTGCTACATGCCCTGCCCATCTCAAACGTATGGATTTAATGTTCCTAATTATATCAGGCGAAGAATACAATGCGTGCAGTTCTGCGTTGTGTAACTTTCTCCATTCTCCTGTAATTTCATCCCTCTTAGCCCCAAATATTTTCCTAAGGACCTTATTCTCAAATACTCTTAATTTCTGTTTCTCTCTCAAAGTTACAATCCAAGTTTCACAACCATACAGAGCAACCGCTAATGTAACTGTTTTATAAATTCTAAGTTCCAGATATTTTTGACAGAAGACTAGATGACAAAAGCTTCTCAATCGAATAATAACAGGCATTTCCCATATTTATTCTCCCGAGTGTTTATATAATATATTTGTTACTGTTGCTTCAAGATATTTGAATTTTTTCACCTCTTAGAAGGATAAATCTCCAATTTTCATGTTTCCATTTCGTATAATATTTTGGTCACGAGACATAATCATATACTTTGTCTTTTCGGGATTTACTTCCAAACCTATCGCTTCACTTGCTTCAAGTAAAATTCAGTGTTTTCCCTAATCGTTTGTGGATTTTCTCCTAACATATTTAAGTCATCCGCATAGACAAGAAGCTGATGTAACCCGTTCAATTCCAAATCCTCTCTGTTATCCTGAACTTTCCTAATGGCATATTCTAGAACAAAGTTAAAAAGTAAAGTGATAGTGTATCTCCTTGCTTTAGCCCGCAGTAGTAAGTAATATTTCCAGATAGTCAACTAATGATAATAGTGATGGCGATCGTGAAGATGGATGGTGATGAAGGTGGTAATAGTAGTGGTGGTAGTAAACCTCTCTAAGCCAGTAAAAGTTCGTCTCTACCATTATTGTTAAGGTACTTTGGAATCATCCTATAACTATATCAACGATTAATGAATGTTGCTCAAAGTTTCGCCCGTCTTCGAAGCGAAGAAAGAGAGAGAGAGAGAGAGAGAGAGAGAGAGAGAGAGAGAGAGAGAGAGAGACTGAGAAAAAACCACAAGAGTAACAACAACGTTAACTAGGTCTATAAACCGAGAGGAAGTTGAACATGAAAGTTAATTTAGAACAAAAAAGATTCCGCCATGTCTGCAAGCACTTAGCAACATGTAGCGGATAATGGAATCAATTTTGAGATGTATCCGTCTTCTCTCGACACGACTTTGCCACCATAAAAAATCCTCAACAGTGTACGTACACACGTTTCGGTTGTAATTGTATATTGCTTTCTTCTTACAGTCGTCACTGACTGTTTCGTAATGCTTACAGCTAATCTGCAGTTTTAAGTGAGGCAGATAAAGGCCAGATGAAGCGCGCTTCATTTCAGATCAGGTAATATTGTTTGCTGCTATTCAAATTCATTAATGAATTAAATATCTATACCAAAACACAGGTTACAATTCTGCCGATCTATTGCGCAATTCGTGTTGGACAAAAATTTATACGTTTTATACGTCTGAAATAATTACTAATTTAAGTTTGCACAAAGACATTTAAATAGTGCAAAATATACAGAATGTAAGGGGTATAAGTGCCGCCCTTTTCACAGTTGTCGGGGACGATCTACACCAGCGGTGACCAAAACGGGTGTCGTGATTACATCGTGTAATCACAGACATTCAAATGGGTACGAGGAGATTCCTGTACATTGCTGTGTGTTTCGTTCACGTACTGAAGGCAAGCAGTGGCGGTACCATATCGCTCTATAAACTGTCTCTACAAGCAGTATGAGGTGGTTTCGTAAAGAATGAGGAGAACTTTTTTGTTATTCTGTCGGACAAAATGTAATATATTTACTTTGCTCCACGGTTCAATTAGAAACATTAATTGCCACGCTGAATAATGTATTGTTGTTACCGGCCACTAAGTATGTGTTTATTTAATTATTCTGTATGTGCATGAATATTGATATTTTTAGATCTTCTCCCTAGAACAGCGGCGACCAAACTGGGTATCGTGATTACAATGTGTAATCAAAGACATTCATACTGGTAAGGGGAGTTTCCTGTACATTACTCTTTGTCTCGCTCATGTACTGAAGGTAAGCAGTGTCGGTACCATGCCACTCTATAAAACCACTGTCTCTAGTGGGAACAGAAGGTTTCGTACAGAATGAGAAGAGGAATTTATTCGCTGTTCTGTCGGAGAAAATGTAATATGTTTCTTTGCTCAACGGTTCAATTAGTAGTAGTATATAGAAGCGACATGATAGGGCATTACGCTGAATACACAGGCATAATAAGTATTATTACTATTACTATTATTATTATTATTATTATTATTACTATTATTATTATTATTATTATTATTATTTATCAGCAAGTGTCACCATAACTTGTATATACGTGCCTGAATATATAGGCCTACATCTTCCCTTCAAGTATAAAATAGTTAGGCTACTAGATTACGCTATATCTCCATATTATTTTTTTTATCTTTTGATGACTATTATCAATTATTTACTACTTATTGATTTTTTTAGTTGGTTATTTAACGACGCTGTATCAACTACGAGGTTATTTAGCGTCGATGAGATTGGTGATAGCGAGATGGTATTTGGCGAGATGGGGCCGAGGATTCGCCATAGATTACCTGGCATTCACCTTACGGTTGGGGAAAACCTCGGAAAAACCCAACCAGGTAATCAGCCCAAGCGGGGATCGAACCCGCGCCCGAGCGCAACTTCAGACCGGCAGGCAAGCGCCTTAACCGACTGAGCCACGCCGGTGGCTTTATTGATTTAATAATAATAATACTGATAGCATTACCAGCAGCAGCAGCAGCAGTAGCAGTAGCAGTAGCAGTAGTAGTAGTAGTAGTAGTAGTAGTAGTAGTAGTAGTAGTAGTAAAGGGAAATGATTGAATATTACGTGCTAGTGTAGTAATGAAACACGTATTAGACTCCAAGAACTGAAATCAGCCTTAGAAAGATGACATAAATAAATGTATCTATCTAGCTATCTAGTGACGAACGAAATAGCTCGTTCTCTTAAGCTTTCCAACGAAGGAGAGTTTTATAAAAGCGTAATAATTTGTCCAATGAAAGTTGTTAATTAATTTTGAAAGAACTGCGCTTTCTCGACTAAATATTAAGAAGAGAATTCATGAGATTTCTGATTGTGTTCATGAGGAATACTTAAAAAAAAAGGCAAGAAAAAAAATATATAATTGGTTCTTGATGACAGTAGTGACATTACTGATACAGCAAACCTTGCGTTTTTTATTACCGGGTTTATGAAGAATTCAATGTTAGTGCACGAACGACCACTGGTTGTAGTTTTAATGCCAAGTGCCTCTCCCCAGTCCCTTTACTTCATAGATTGCAGTTCGCGTTTTGGTCACCGCTGGTCTACAGGATCAAAAAATGTCCATACAACATAGGGTCAAAACTTGATAGTTTTCCCAGAAAAATATTTCCTCTCTTATTTTATTCGCGTCATACTGCTTATATCGTTAGTAAAATTACGAAAACAATTACATCAGTAGGTATACCTAGCAAAGAGTTAATATCAGTTTAAATACATATTTGTCTGTTCTATTACGTTTTCGTGAAATTAAAGAAAATTGCATGCTTAAACTTGTTATTATTCTGGCGTCAGAGACGTGGCAACGTGTTCAGCAGGCAGTATTCTGCCAGACGTACGTATATGTCAGATGAGTTCAAGCTCCCTGTCCAGCGGAAGACAGTTCAGTACAGGTATTCGATAAACAACTTACAATGCATTCTCCGTTTAGAAATATCATATATTATTAATTTATGGAGAAAGTCGTCGTAATTCAAGTGAGGCAAAGCTTTCCGCAATGAAGGTTACCCAGTCGGCGAACTTTTGTAGCGGTTTCTCAACGATTATTAGAAACTAGGAATCTCTTAGCTCGTTTCGAAAATCACAGAAACATAAATTTCTTTAAAAATGGCACTGCTTTATGGAAGCTGGAGGTATTAAAATGTTGCATTTAAAAAAATGTTCGTGTGATTTTGTGCAGTAAATCATTATTGTTTATTTTTTAGACTATAATAAAAATGGACCAATACATGGCCAATATTGTTAAATAAAATGGAAATTTACCATAAAGTTCTATTAATGAGATTGAAAGTTTGTATTTTCTGTTCGTTTTATGTAAACAACAGTCCGCCCCTGCATCAGAACAGAGCAGCTGTTTTGTACCGGTATGTCTGTATCCGCTTGAGCTATACCCTGTACTTGTAAACTCCCTCTTCCCCATCCAGTAACGTTGCCAAACGCCTAATATTGTAAACTTTAATATTAGTTAAATATTACAATTAGAAAAAAAAATTGTGAGGACATTATTTTTTTCTTCCTTATGACATGAATAATCATCAGTTAAAATAATGGCACTTATACCCATTACACTCTGTATTAGGACATTCGATAAGTAATGGCAACAATGCTGTAAATCAGTGCTCCTAGCGGTGACCATTGAAATCTTGTACTATCCAATAGAGCTGCGATTGTTTCATAAATCTGCAATATTGAAAGTCTCTAACTATCCATATTTTATAAATACAGAGGCTGTTTCTGATTTGTAGTAAACAGTACAGCCCTAAAGGTACGAATAAAGGTGTTTCACAAAATCCAAGTTGCAAAAAATAAATAAATTCAGTGCTTTAGGGCATTAAACGAAGCCTGTGGGAGAGAAGTCCTACCATACTGAACTATTGCAAGCTCGGTGGAAGCAAAGCAGTCACTTTCAACCAAGAGTTGACATCAAAAGAGCTTTAGATTGATCAGTAAGAGAGATAGCCAGAAATGCTGCTGGAGATGGAGTCCGCCGTTTTCCAAGAATTTCACAACGTATTTCTGATATACCAGGAGACTATATTTGGAGTATGTAATGTCAAAAGTAACCTAAATAAATTTAGTGTGAAACAGTAACTATATTGTCATTACTTTTTAGAATGTCCCAGTAATACGTATATAACAAAAAAAAAACACAATAAACAATTAAGCTTCGGTGATCGAATGCTTACGGAATTGTCTCCGAACTCAAGTAATCCAGAATTAGAAGACGAAGAAGAAGAAGAAGAAGATTAATAGTTCCATCTTTCGTAATGCTTTTAAGACTGTTAATGTCATTCCTGTGTTCAAAAAAGATGACAAAATTCATTACGGTAATTATAGGCCTATTAGTTTGATTCCCATCATTTCAAAGGTTTTTGAGTTTTCATTAAGTAAACAAATACAAAATTATTTTGAAGAAAATGACATTTTTAACAACTCATTATTTATAAAACAGTGTCTTCTTGTACTTGCAAAGTGAGATTTACTTTACGGAAAATTCTTTGACCTTACGAAAGCCTCTGATACGATTTCTCACGTCATTCTTTTAGTAAAATTAAGTTTTATGGTTCTGTAAATTTCAGTCTTGAATTCATACAGTCGTATCTTTCAGAATGTGTATATTAATGATCATAATACATCACACTGCAAATTGGTTAAGCATGGTATCCCTTAAGGTTCCATTTTGGGCCATGATATTTTATTGCATATATTAACGATTTAACCACCAATGTTAAAAATGAACACCCATCTACGCATCCATCACCCATGCACCCAACCACGCATCCATTCATCGAATCTATTCAGCCCATACATCCATTCAACACACTAATAGTCTCTGTTCAAACCAGGATGATGATGATGATGATGATGATTATGATGGTGGTGGTGGTGGTGGTGGTTGTGGCAATTTAAAATAAAATACGTGTACAAAATATTTCCTATTATTTAACCACCAGCCTGATAGGGTTTTAAAAGCCTATTCATTTGTTATTTGCAGACCTTGCAGTCCAGATTGAACTGCGAAGGAAATAAATTTCTATCTGACCTTCATTCTAATAATAGCCCAGCACAGTGCTGGTTATTTCATGATAGACAATCAGCACGACACCAGTCTCCATTTAAGACAGCATAGAACATCATATTGATAATAATTATTGTATATTATTATTATTACTCCTCTAAAATTTAATTATTCTCTTATTAATGTTATATATAATAATAATAATAATAATAATAATAATAATAATAATAATAATAATAATAATATTATCGTCAACTTGTATATATCTTTGTAATACTATTTATATGATTCTATTCTTCATTTATATGATTTCATTATTTCATTTGCAATTGTCATTTTATTTAATTCCTATTATTTTAATTATTCCATTGTACTTTCATTGTAATTTATATCATTGCTAATGTTTTTTATATTCTTTGTGCTGAACTATAATTTGGCCACTGGCTATTGTACAGCACATTAAATATAAGTAAATAAATACAATTATTATTATTATTATTATCATTATTATTATTATTATTATTAATAATAATAATAATAATAAATATCCATGTTCCTAGAAGAGATCAGGATTCTGGTTGTCAAGTTTCGTTCTAGCCAGTGGAAATATCACAATTAATTATAATTAATTTAATTACTCAAGTAATTATTCATTTGATTACTTATTTACTTAATACGTTATTATTTAGAAAGTAAGTTTTACCTATTTATTTAAGTTTAGCTTCTTTGTTTGCTTATTTATTCATTCTTTTATTTAAATTTATTTTTAGGGCTTGTGTACTCAAAACAGAGTTAACCATTCAATATTTCGAACTTTTACAGGCTGTCTTCCACCAAAGATCATTATGTCTAGAATCGAAGTGAGAAATAGGCACTGTCAGACTGTGAAATACTGTTTCCTCTTCTTGTAAATATCTGATAAAGATGCGGAAAAATCTCTGTAAATGATATTATTATTATTATTATTATTATTATTATTATTATTATTATTATTATTATTATTATTATTATTATTATTATTTACAATCTAGTGCAATAGAGGGGGTTGGCCTATACACGAAGTTTACACGATATGTGAGTATAACGGAAAAAAAGAATCTAAACATTATTATTTATAGAATAAAGTATAAAGAACATATTATTATAGTGCTAGCGTAACATGTATAACAACCTGTAGGCTGATTGCATGCCAAAAGACAAGAATCGATGATAAAATTATAGGCCTATTTCAAAATGAAGTTGAGAGCTCTAAAAGTTCATCATGATAGTGTAAAGGCTGTAATAGTGTGATAACATGATGACAGTGGTGACAATAATGGTGGTGGTGCTTATGGTGTTATCTAATATTGATGCTCTTGATAATGGTAATATCGATGTTGATGTGGTTGTAGTGATATTGATGTTGATAGCTGTGGTGATGATAATAATAATTATGACGGTTTTACGTGTTATGGTGATTCAAATGCTGGCGATGGTGCTTTTGGTGATACTGGTGGTGATGGTGTTTATATTGATAGTAGTGATTATGCTGTTTATGGTGATGGAGTTTGTGGTAATGGTAGTGATGATGGTGTTTGTGGTAATGGTAGTGGTGATGGTATTTGTGGTGATGGTTCTAATGACTGTGTTGTTGCAATGGTAGTAGTGATGGTGTTTATGGTGAAGGTAGTGATGATTGTGTTCGTGGTGATGGTAGTGGTGATATTGTTTGTAGTGATGGTAGTGGTGATTATGTTTGTGGTATTTCAGGTGGTGATTGTATTTTTGGTGATGGTACCAGTAATGTTGTTTGTGGTGATGGTGTTTGTGGTGATTGTATTTGAGATGATGTTTGTGGTGATGGTAGTGGTGATCATGTTTGTCGTGATGATAGTGGTGATTATGTTTGTTTTGAGGTAGTAGTGATTGTGTTTGTGGTGACAATAGTGGTGATTGTGTTTGCGGTGATGGTAGGGGTGATCATATTTGTGGTGATGATAGTGGTGATTATGTTTGTTTTGAGGTAGTAGTGATTGTGTTTTAGTAGGTTATTTTACGACGCTTTATCAACAGCTTAGGTTATTTAGCGTCTGAATGAGATGAAGGTGATAATGCCGGTGAAATGAGTCCGGGTTCCAACACCGAAAGTTACCCAGCATTTGCTCATATTGGGTTGAGGGAAAAACCCCGGAAAGAACCTCAACCAGATAACTGGCCCCGACCGGGAATCGAACCCGGGCGACCTGGTTTCGCGGCCAGACGCGCTGACCGTTACTCCACAGATGTGAACTGTGATTGTGTTTGTGGTGATAATAGTGGTGTGTTTGCGGTGATGGTGTTTGTGGTGATGGTAGTGTCGATGGTGTTTTTGGTGATGGTAGTGTCGATGGTGTTTGTGGTAATGGTAGTGGTGATGGTGTTTTTGGTGATGGTAGTGTCGATGGTGTTTTTGGTGATGGTAGTGTCGATGGTGTTTTTGGTGATGGTAGTGTCGATGGTGTTTGTGGTAACGGTAGTGGTGATGGTTTTTGTGGTGATGGTGTTTTTGGTGATGGTAGTGTCGATGGTGTTTTTGGTGATGGTAGTGTCGATGATGTTTGTGGTGATGGTACTAGTGATGGTGTTTGTAGTCATGGTAGTGGTGATGGTGTTTGTGATGATGGTACTGGTGATTATGTTCGTTGTGATGGTACTAGTGATAGTGTTTATAGTGATATTAGTGGTGATGGTGTTTGTGGTAATGATAGTGGTGATAGTATTTGTTATGATGGTACTAGTAATGATGTTTGTGTTTGTGGTGATAGTGTTTCTTGCTATGGTACTGGTGATGGTTTTTGTGATGATGATAGTAATTATGGTGTTTGTGATTATGGTAGTAGTGATGGTGTTTGTGGTAATGGTAGTAGCGATGGTGTTTTTGGTGATATCGTTTGTGATGATGATGTTGGTGATGATGTTTGTGCTGACAGTAGGCCCTAGTTGTGTTGATAATGGTAAAAGTATTTGTGATTATGGTGGTGATATAAGGCTCAATAATGGTAATAATGATTATGGTGTAAGTATTGGTAATTATAACATTGACAATGTTGTAACATAAATTATGCTGAAGATGATTTTGATGGTGATAGTTCTGATGATTATGGTGTTGGCGATATTGAGGAAACAGTACAAACTACAAAGGACAGTCTACAGACTCTGAAGCAGGGATTTACAGTACAGTACATGTCCATTTTCCTACCGGATATGAAACCGAAAGGCTGACTTTATTTGACAGAAAAAAGAAAACAAAAGTGAACGTAACTGAAATCGTGAAGTTACGGAAGGTATTTGCAATATGTCAGAAAGAAGTTCTTTGCAGACCCGGGACAGGTGGCGCGAGGTCCGGAGTCCTGGTAGTCCTCCACATCCTGCTCAGAGTGCAAATCACTTTGCTCACTTTCATGAAACAATTTACCCGTATGCAAATTGCAGCGCTCACTATTGAGATATCGAGACGTGAAATTATAAATTATAGCCATATATGTGGTGCTTAATGACAGCTAAGCGGCGCATGTGTGAGCGGGCGGCGTGGGAAACGGGTTACTCACTCAACGAGGAACTGCAGTCCTGCTAGAGTCCTCCACTGACCTCACCTCACCGCGGTCAATGAGTCTGTGCAGCCGATCTAGGCTCTGTCAAGAAAATCCTGCAATTATCAATTCCGTCTCAATTCACTCTATCGTCTAAGTGATTATCATCTTATTACGTGTTTATTTTCCATTTATGTGATCATCTTTTTACTTGTATTTATTATCCATTTATTCGGCAATTTTGTTAAGTTATTCATTTAAATTTATTACTTTTATAAAAAAATGTCTTAAAAGTTAAAACTTCAAAAGTGTTAAAAATATTTAAAAAGACTATTACACTTTTACTACGCCATACTACAGAGTGACCCAAAAGTCGCGCACATATTAATAATACGTCCACATATATTTATAATAGTACATTATGCAACGAGCCGATAATGGTAGTAATTAAGATGCGAGTATGTTTGTTTATGAAACGAGTGCAAGCGAGTTTCATAATTTTCATACGAGCGTCTTAATTACCATTATAGGCAAGTTTCATACGACTTTTTATGCTCGACCATATTTCTAACTTGAAATTATTCATAAGTATTCATGTTATGGTTATGTAAGTGAGGAGCGGAACTGACCTTCTGAATTGTGAGATATGCGCAGACGCGAAAGTATTGATTTTTTCCAAGGAACGAATGTCATTGACCTTGATATAATCTAAAGAATAACATGAACATTAGTCTTGATATAACCTGGAAATTGATTTAGAATTGAAAAACGAGATGACAAATTGAGTTTATTTGAATAGTATTTACAGTTAACGCTAATTATTATAGTAACAGAACATAACCTTCTGCGACAGTATTAGATTTCCAGCCTCCGTGACTTTTCGCTAGTTGTCTTTCGATTGCATATCCGAGAATAACCGATATTTGCCCTTTTATAATGGTACAATGGTGATTTCTCATTGGCTGAACAACTGAACTATAATGAATAGGTGTACTTTAATGAGGTGCATTAAAGGGCTACTACCAGGTATATAATTACTACATTTCGGCATGGTCTAGCATAAAGATTAATTTATTACGTTTATTTACATTAGTTTTAACATGAGTTACATCATTTTTCACAACATATTCTGAAAATGCCAGCCCCGTTCAGTAATGCATGTACGAACTATTTTACCATGTTTGCGGGCCCTTTTTTGAGCATCCGTACACTGATGTTGTTGATCTCCGTTGTTATGTTCCTCTTTAGTTCGTCCAGAGTGTTCGGTCTGTTTTTGTATATCCTTCCTTTAAGATAACCTCACAGGGAGAAATCTGGGGATGTCAAATCGGGGGAATGTGGGGGCCATAACCTTCGAGAAATGATACGCTCACCATGGTTGTCAACCAATGACCGCAATCATGTCCAGTACACTACGTTCTTTTGTTTATCCGGCTCCTTCAATTCCTGAACACTGCGCACATGATAAGCACGAAAATGTAACTGCTTCATCGCTCTCTGAGCACTTCCATATGAAATCTGAGAGTGAGCTGAGAGTCGCCGTAATTTTTTTGAAGGAGAACGCTCCATCACATTGCTCACCTAAGCCAGTTTAGCAAAATGGCCGGTCTCCCCGTTCTCTTCTTGTCTGCAACTGATCGACATTCCCTAAAACGGGCGATTAATCTCGTTATGGTCGAATTGTTAGGCACTGCCACATCCGAATAATTCCTATGAAATTCATCTACAACACGTGCATAAGAAGAACTGGAAAAATAATGTTCAACAATGAAAACTTGTTGCTCTTGGGAAAACGACATGTTTGCCGAGCAATGAACAAAGGACTACTGCAAACATCAGTGTATACATACACATCACAATGACGTCTAGGTTTGTTGGGGTTAATACCTATGATGCTATCTAGCGGTAGCTGATAGCACTTTCCAACTGCACTACTCAATATAGACACTATAATTTTAAGGTGCGCGACTTTTGGATCGCTCTGTACTTTTGACCAATAAACGATACGAAAGGATGTGTTTCAACCAGTCATGGCTGCGTAACGTTATAATTTTATCACTTTGTCTGCCAACATTTCAAACTGCAAATTCTTTACGGTACTATAAAACATGCTTTGCGATCGTCATTTGTTTCCCGCATAGATAACTGAAAATGTCGGCTCCGTTCAAACGTTTTGGTGAGCTAACATTAGTGAAATAGAATTTTAGTAAGTCAAATAATATTTTATCAAGTTTTTCTGACAATTAACGAGTAGCTATTTGTAGATTTTCTTCCAAAACTGTGCGTGTATTCTCAATATTCCGCTTTGAACCTTGCAAAGATTTTTTGTTTGTATACCGCCATTATAATGAAAATCTTTTTAGGGTTTAAAATTTTTTAAATTTAGTTTTGATAATTTATTTCAAAGATATTGGAACTTTATATTTCATTTTTGGTGCCTGATCAGGCATAGTAGGAACATCATTAAAAATATTAATTCGATCTTTAATGTCTCCTTCTCCATTAATGAAACGCTTGAACGATCGTTGTGCTACACACTCACTAACGACACCTTCACCCTCGACTTAACATATTCTTCGAGCCGCGGCAGCAGGTTTATAATCTTTTTTTCAGTAGTGCTTAAGAAAGACTCTAAACTCAAATTTTATCACTTCCATTTTATATTCTTTGTATTACCAATAATTTATTAACGACTGATACATGCTCAAAATACAAAATAATAACATAGCGTCCTGTATATTACATTTCCCAACTGAGGATAATCATTAAAATTGTACAAATAAATAACTTGATCACTTCCATTTTATATTCTTTGTATTAATAATAATTAACGACCGACACATTCTCAAAATACGCAATAATAACATAGCGTCCTGTAAATTACATTGCCCAACTAAGGAAAATCATTAAAATCTTACAAAAAATAACTTTATCACTTCCATTTTATATTCTTTGTACTAACCACATTGTCGAAATACGCAATAATTATATTCTTTGTACTAACCACATTGTCGAAATACGCAATAATAATATAGCATCCTGTAATTTACATTGCCCAACTAAGGAAAATCATTAAAATCTTGCAAAAAAAATAACTTTATCACTTCCATTTTATATTCTTTGTATTAACAATAATTAACGACTGACACATTCTCAAAATAGCCAACGCAATAATAACATAGCGTCCTGTAATTTACATTGCCCAACTAAGGAAAATCATTAAAATCTTGCAAAAAAAATAACTTCATCACTTCCATTTTATATTCTTTGTATTAACAATAATTAATGACTGACACATTCTCAAAATACGCAGTAATAACATAGCGTCCTGTAAATTACATTGCCCAACTAAGGAAAATCATTAAAATCTTATAAAAAAATTGAAAATACCGACATCACTTATGAGACGAGCTTAACAGTACATTTTGGGATTGTGAATTCCATCCATACTTTGGATATAATATTTTATATGTATGTAGTTCTATTTTACATTCACGGACATGACGTCCAGCACAGATCTGATATCTCGTATTAATTATGCTAGATAAAAGTATCTGATGCTTGAATTTTCAAGTTCAAGATTCATTACCATATAATATTACATTCATTGCAGAATTTATACTTTCTGCTTTTATAGTTTTATGTCTTTCTGCAAGTTCACTAGCTTGTTACGAGCAGTTTTCTTATTTATTTATATTCTGTTGATTGAGCTACTTCCTTGACTTGTTTATAAATTCTTGTTTGTTCCTTGTTCTTTTTTACTAAAGTTCATTCATATACGTGGTATTTCACTAGTTATCTTCTTGTTTGTGTGTTTCTATACACATTCATTTCTATACGCACTTAGAATTGAATTGCACATATTTATTCGAATTGACTGTAATACTAGAACATGTGAACTGTAGACGGACAACAGGTAAGTTCAGGTATGACAGTTATATTGCAGGCGCGCCCTAAAATAATTGACTGTAAAGTTTTATAATGGCAACACCTCTGTGACGAAATGAATTGTAGATAATGAACTTTAATTGTTCCTTAATAAAAGTTTAAGTTCCGTTGGAGAAAACGTACCGAGTGTCTCTATTGGATATAACCTTTGAACCTTTGCATACATCCGACTGTACAATCAACACAAAAGAGCAGTCTTCACAAGGATTGTTATCCTAAAATCCTTGCATGTCGCTGAATATTAAAGAAAATGTTCTAACAAAGTCAAATAACAGACTTCATAAAATTCATACCCATAGAGAATTCAGAAAAATATAGTTGTGAGGGATTCATATCCGGAAATGATATTTTGTCGTTAGAGGACTTCCGAATGCCGAATGACGGGTAAAATACAGAAGAGGAAGCAACTTCAAACAGTTTCAATTGCTGCAACAAACCTTAATATAAAAACGAAAAAAAAAAATATATATCCTATTCTTTGAAAACAAGTGTCACGAAGTTGACATATATTTCTAATTATAATATTTTACGTCTTTCGCATAAAATTCAGTTTCTTTATTAAGCTGGGTATGATAGCTATTACCATTTATACAGAGTTGTTATTGGTTTGGTTTACCGACTTACGGAAAATCCACCGGCCGGCGCTAGTCTGCCATCTGTCGCCCATTCTGCTCCCCCATTCCCCTTCACGTTGGAAGAACCAACATGTAATGTGAAACTGTACGATTGTTGTCAGTGCAGTTTCGTGTGAGATACTACAGAGAATGGCTCGCTATATGACACCAGAAGAAAGACAATACACGAATCGAATCGCTCCGCCGGGTCGGTACGGAGTTTATTGCGAAGTAATCGAATACTGACCAAACAGGCAGTATATAAGTTAGTGAATCAATAAGAGAACACAGGATCGGTGTTAAATTAAAAAAAGCCCTATAAATAGGTAAGTTTTAACAGAGGCTAGGGGCTACCGGCGTAGCTCAGTCGACTGAGACGCTTGCCTGCCGATCTAGAGTTGCGTTCGTCGTGGGTTCGATTCCCACTCTGGCTGATTACCTGGTTGGGTTTTTTCCGAGGTTTTACCCAACCATAAGATGAATATCAGGTAATGTATGGATCTCGGTCTCACCTTGCCAAATACCATCTCGCTATCACCAAACTCAACGACGCTAAATAACCGAGTAGTCGATACAGTGTCATTAATTAACCAACTGATAAACAAAGACTAGATTAAATGACATCGGCGCTATTCTTGAAAGTTATTATTATCTCTGAGTTAGTTTCAAAAAGAGAGTGCACCATTGTAAGCATCTTATACTTCAGGAACTGAAAAATAACACCGAGGTTATAGATTAAAATAATTTCAGTGGAAGAATTGGGGTCAGTGAACAAGAATATATTTGCGCGATATTCCACTTATGTGGGACAAGAGGATCGACATTTTCAGCATCTATTATAAGAGAAGGATGTTGTAGTCTAATTGCGCTGTTACGGTACTAATTCTGGCGGCCGTAACTGCAGTCCTCGCCGAGGACCCTCGCGCAGGCAAAGCGGTAAACCAAACTGATAACAACTCTGTTTACTTTTTTATTTACTATTCGAAATACATACAATAATAAGTTGATTTAATCTAAACCAAAACAAATGGATTATTTTTTCTATGGATTACACAAAAAGGTGAAAATCTATAACCAAAAATATTAAGACATTTGACTTAATTTATAAATTTTAGATGAGTTAATTATGTATGAATGCAATTCATTTAAAGAAAATTCAAATAATTTCTAACATTACTTTTCTATTAACAAAATTAGACTACTTTACTTCAAACTGTTGAAATGTATTAATACCATATAAATAAGCAATAAATTATTTTTATCTTCTTCTTGTCATTTATTTGTAACACTTGTTATGCGTAACATTCAAACAGCTATATCTTTACACTCACTGAAAATTGGAGACATGTCATACGAGCAGTTTTACTCAGAATAGTCCTACTTACTACCACACGCTAAAACATTTACTATTCCTCCTGACTCATCACGACTATAAACACAAATAGAATACGTCACTAGATTTTATCTAAGACCGTTGATAGAACATTAATACTGACTGTAGGACAGTATTCATCTAGACGAATTTAGCAATAATATAAATCCTAAAAAAAACATTTTTGTTACAAAGAGAAAATGAGTATTTGCATTTACTTAAACGAAAATTCCTTGCGTTATAAAACTGCAGCATATCTTGGAATATCCGACAATCGGTCATACAATCGACCGTTTAAGTATTCTTAATTACATAGGGTGTCTAAAAATACATAACGAAATTTTCTTGCTACTGTAGGAGTGCCAGATGTCTTTGTTTGGTGAACATGTCCCTTTCTTATCAAGGTTATCGCGTCCCTGTTTAAATAGTGAAGGGGCATAAAATATGTCTTTTTTCGTTTTATCATTGATATTATTTATTAACACTACAGTTATTTGTAACTAAAAATTATAAAAGATACGCAGTTTTTCTTTCTCATATTGGACATTGACTATAGTTTGCTAGTGCTGGCAACACACGAAGTATCTTCTTCTGTTCCCGTTGTGTATATGTATACATATCCGTTGCAATAACAACAATAAATTAATTGACATTCAGTTCTTTTGAAGAAACAATGTGCACGATAATTGTAAAAAAGACATTTGTCACGCAGTTTCACGCAATCCAATGTAACTTAGAAAAACTAGATTTGGTAACGCCTTGTGAAGCAGAGAAGGAAAGTAGACGTCATTGTTGAAGAACACTGTCAGTGGAAGGGAACTTTATTTTTCATTGACGAGTTTCTTAATATTTCAGACATTGACGAAAAAAACAGCTATTATAAACTGTTCGATCCAGAAATAATATATGCATACATTACTTAATGAATAAATGTTTTATAATTGGAACAATTCTGCTACATACTAGTTGTCTATAATAATGTCACAAGAGGTCTGAGATTTGCCGATAAATTCACGAGCGAAGCGAGTAGATTTATTTGGGAAATCTCAGACCTCGACTGACATTTATTAGGACTATTTCGTGAATAAAATAAAAATGTAAATAATATATCCCTGAATTTCGCTCACAAAATGTTATTAATTGTATATTTATGAATACGTAACCTATTCAGACATTGTGAAGTCAAAATAGATGAATAGCGATTACTGCAATAAAGAAATTGAATGTTATTCAGTAATGCCAATTGAGAAAAGCGAAATACAGGTTTAAAAATGTTAAATACATATACTGCGCTTTTCTGTTGTTATTATGATAGAAATACGTTTTAATATCAGCTGAAATCATAATTTAATTTAAACCTTTTATAGTATAATTACAAATAACCCGATTAATACATTAATTAAATGAACAACAGTTATGTCATTTTCTTTATATACAATGGACATGGAATTAGAAGATGAAGATGTAGATATGTAAGTAGGATTTCGTACTTCATTTAGTACAATGGATTCATGCTCATCGATTTACGTGGAAACAGTTGGAGACACTGACTAAACAAAAGAACGACCATGCGATAAATTGATAGTGATAAATCGAGCTGCAGAAATTATCGCGATGTATGACTGTGATTGGTTGGATTCAAAATGTCATTACACTTCATTGACCGAAAATGGATTGACGTCATATAAACGAAATAATCAATAAAGTTTTACATTTTATCAATTACATACATATTATTTATATATATATATATATATATATATATATATATATATATCCACCCCATTCCAATGGAAAACATATATTCACTTCGAAAAGTTAGTTATTTCTCAGTACGTTTAGTCAGTAGTCCGAAAGCCGGTTGGAACCTCATAAGTTAACCAATAAGTCATCACACATGAGACAACCAAGCCAGGAGATAATGGGTTAAAATGGGTTAGGGTGGTCAGTTCTTTTCCTCCTCCATTGCATACATCGCCGATTAGCTACATATTACATTAATCAGACTTCAGATTATAGAAATAATTGTTTTTTCCCTGACACGATACATATCGTCAAGTGAGATGTACTGCCTGGTAATAGATGCACATATTAGCCAGAACCTCAATCAGAGATAAATTTATTTCAGGAAAAATATCAGTCTAAAAATTATTGTGTGTCTCTCTTTTTTCTCAAGTCTGAAATGTGTTTTTCCATACGTTTTCGTAATTTAAATTTATCTACATTTAATACTTTAAAATGGTGAAAACATATTAAATATGTATTAAAATAATGTTTTCAGAACAGCATAAATAGACTAAAGGAACTTTCATTACATTTTTTATATTTATCATTATTGTATATTTTCTTTCATATTCTCAAAATGTCCATTCGCATAAAAAAGACATTTTTCGTAGACACCGTATAACCACAGTCTAATATATACAGTCACGAAGCTTGAGTTGTTTAGGGTACTAGCAACAATAGACTGTGCCGGCACTATTTCGCATTGTCTGTGATGAGGTGATAGTAGCGATGCTAGTGGTTAGCAATTATCTATGAATGCATATTCCCCACGTATTGAGCTTCGTTACTGTCTATACTAGACTGTGGTATAACCATACTCGTATATATATTTTAGTAACTACAAGAAGAGAGAAAATATTAGAGTCGATTTTTAATATTCAGCAATAAAATCAAACAGTAATCCTAAAAGTGTTATTTCATGTACGGGTATAAATGGATATAGGGATGTCTCTAAGACACAGTTCAACTATCTAAAAACATCGCAATTTAGGGTTTACTAAATATTTCATTTTATCTGCAATTCCCTACAATAAATTGCATGTAGACACATGAGCAATATTCGTCCAATAATTTTGGACGGAAAGGTTTTGATAAAAGTCATCTTTTCTACATTACTGACTTATATATCGTAAATATCTGGACTTTCACTTTCTTATTTTTTATATCAGAATGTAAAGATTATGCACAGTCTATGGAATAAAGATATGCCGAAACAGCAATGATGTAATTAAAATAATACAATAAACTGATTTACTGAAAGAATGTCTCATATTTCTTATCCCTAGAAATGCTAGAAAAATAAATGAGAACAAAAGTTCTAAAAGCAGAATAAGGACTACGAAAAAGTGGGAGTGAAAAGGAGAAAGGAGGGTGTCCAGTGGATCTGGTTTCTCTTGGCACTTGAATCGCAGTCACAGATGGTGGTAACAGGATCCGAGAGACTGCTTGAAGCAGGATGCGGAAGCTCACGAGACTTCTAGCCCGGTAGCCGCTGCAAGTAGCTTCATGGTGACAGCACCGGCCTCCGGGCTCCCATTCCTGGGCCATATGTTTCCACTGCTACCGTTGTTTTGGACGATGCAACACGCCTACTTCAGCCCCGATCTGAATGGCTGGGTGCCAACAGCGATGAGGTGATAGGCTGGAAACTCTTGGACAGCAGCCCTCACACGATCAGCACCAACTGCAGCTGTCCCAGATCTTTTCGAGGCCTAAACGTATACCTCAGCAGCTAACAGATTCTTACGAAAGCGATCGGAGTGCAGTCTTCTTCAGGTATTTTTGAGGTTTTGATGAAAAAATATCACTTATGAAGCAATTTCTCTCAGGCTATTTAGATTCTTTTTCTAGTCACTGCACTATTAGCCTACGACTCGTATCTCATTATGCATTTATAGACAAATTATCTCCAGGGAAATTGGATTTTATTCAGAAAAATTACTTTGAGATTTGTACTGGACAAAGTGAATATATGCCCGTTTTCTCCCAAGTAGCGTGTTTTTTATTACATCTGGATAGACAAATTCTCAGCAAGGCAATTTGGTCCTATTCTAACAATATGCTTCGAGATTTGTATTGGACAAGTGAATGTGTGCCAGTTTTTCCCCAAATATCGTGTTTTTATTACATCTGCCTAGACAAATTCTCAGCAAGGCAATTTGGTCCTATTCTAACAATATGCTTCGAGATTTGTACTGGACAAGGAATGTGTGTCAGTTTTCCCCCAAATAGCGTGTTTTTATTACATCTGGATAGACAAATTCTCAGCAAGGCAATTTGGTCCTATTCTAACAATATGCTTCGAGATTTGTATTGGACAAGTGAATGTGTGCCAGTTTTTTCCCAAATATCGTGTTTTTATTACATCTGCCTAGACAAATTCTCAGCAAGGCTATTTGGTCCTATTCTAACAATATGCTTCGAGATTTGTACTGGACAAGGAATATGTGTCAGTTTTCCCCCAAATAGCGTGTTTTTATTACATCTGGATAGACAAATTCTCAGCAAGGCAATTTGGTTCTATTCTAACAATATGCTTCGAGATTTGTACTGGACAAGGAATGTGTGTCAGTTTTCCCCCAAATAGCGTGTTTTTATTACATCTGGATAGACAAATACTCAGCAAGGCAATTTGGTCCTATTCTGAAAAATGCTTCGAGATTTGTACTGGACAAGTGAATGTATGCCAGTTTTCCTCCAAATATCATTCCTTTTTCCTTATATCACCATGAACAAACTGTCAGTAAGGCAATTGGGTTTTATTCATGAAAGGTACTTCGAAATGTGTACTGGAAAAGTTAATGTGTGACATTTTTTCTCAAAATATCGTTCCTTTTATTCATTACGTCTACCCAAACTGTCAGCAAGGCAATTAGGTTCCATTGAGGAAAAATACTTCGAGATATACAGAGTGGAAGTGGAACGATGCACCAAAATTGAAGAGGTGATTCTACGTATTAAATACAACAAAACTTTTGTTACACTTTTCCTTCGATGAAGCACCGCTAAGCAGGAAAAAAACAGTCTTTGTCCAATGTTTACAGCGCTCTATTGCGGTAACGGCCCGAGAGAAATGGCTGATTGCTATACAAGCAGATAGGTAAAAATAATCTGAACTGTTAGTGTCTTGAATCTTTTTTTGCAAATTAAACCGTTTTGCCATGAATTTAAATTGAATAATTGCGAAAATCGTCAAAATAAATCTTGCAACTCAGAGCACTGTCGCGTGTCACCGACTGAGTACAGCAGAGAAGGTAAGGAGTGCAGGCCGAGCTTGTTAGAGTTATTACAGTAGCCGTGATGTTGTCAAATGCTTCATAGAAACACAACGATTTCCTCTAAAACGGTGAATGTTAGAGGAAAAATTTATTTCGATTTTTCAAACCTCTCATCAAGATCAATTACCAGTTTCATTTTGGTGCAGAGATTACCATCCACTCTGTATATTGGAAAAGGTGACTATGTGGCAGTTTTTCTGCAAATATCGTCCTTGTTTTCATTCCATCTGCATAGACAAACTCTAAGCAGGATAATATGGTTTTATTACGGAAATATCTTCAGATTTATACTATATGAAGTAACTGTGTGTGGCAATTTTGCTCCAAATATCGTTCTGGCTTTCTTTACGACAGCAAAGACAAACTGTCAGCGATACAATAGGGTTGTATTATGGAGGCAGACCATGAAGTTTTTACTTGATAAAATAACCATATGGTAAATTTTTTTCTCCTAATATCGTTTCTTTTTCTTCAAAACGTCTAAATACACAAGATTTCAGCAAGACAATATGCTTCTACTTCGATATTTGAACTGGATAAAGAGACTATGTTGCAGCTTTCCTCCAAATGTCGGTAGGCTAATAATTTTCTCATGTCTGCATAGACACTGTCACTGAGGTAAATGGATTGTATTTCCTTAAGATACTTCGTTATTTTTACCAGGCAACGTGACTGTGTGCCAGTTTTTCTCCAAACAGTGTTATTTCTTTTTCAAATGCGTTATTTGAAAATACTATGTCAAATGCAAGGGTATTTAGCGTCTAGCCGATGTTATTTATTTATTTACTTACTTATTTATTTATTTACTTATTTCTTTATATACTTATTTTTGTTAGTTATTTATTTACCCATTTTTTTACTTATTTACGTATTTTTGTTATTTATTTACTTATTTTTATTATTTATTTATTTTTATTATTTACTTCTTTAATTTATTTACTTACTTTTTATTTACTTATTTAATTTATTTAATTATTTATTTATGTATTTATTTATTTGTTTGTTTATTTGTATATTTATGTATTATTTATTTATTCTCTATTTATTTACTCATTTATTTATTTACTTATTTATTTATTTATTTACTTACTCATTTACTTATTTACTTATTTATTTATTTACTTACTTATTTCTTTGTTTACTTATTTGTTTACTTACTTATTCATTTATTTACTTAATTAATTAATTTTAATTTATTTATTTATTTACTTATTTACTTATTTATTTATTTATTTATTTATTTATTTATTTATTTATTTATTTATTTATTTATTTATTTATTTATTTATTTATTTATTTATTTATTTATTCATTTATTTATTTATTTTTGCGAGATGGGTCCATGGATTCGCTATGGAGTTCTTTTATATTTCGGTTAAATCTTGAAAAAGAAACCCAAGCAGATAATCAGCTCAAGTGAGATTAGGATCCACGTACTGGCGCAAGATCACAACATGAGCCCCACTCGCGAGCATTAAATCACGTCGGTGGTAATATCGTTGTAAATGAGGGGAAAAAAATGGCGAATAAAATTAAGAAGAGGTGTAGCTTGAACTTTATTACCAGTGAAGTATGTATATAAAAACATTCTTTTACTCGTATAGGACATTCGTCATCTCGTAAAACCAAATGGATGCGTGCGCCGTAGCTTACAGTAAGAACCTTATGGCGGGGGTAAGTGCTTTTGACCCTCTAAAGGTCTTTATAAATCTCTTTTATTTCTTGTGTAGCTTTACTTTGTATATAGTGTATTTTTTCTGTTTATTTCTATTACTGTATTTGTATTCCTGGTGTTGTGGAAGAGAAGGCCTGATGGCCTTAACTATACCAGAATAAATAAATAAATAAATAAATAAATAAATAAATAAATAAATAAATAAATAAGTAAATAAATAAATAAGTAAATAAATAAAGACTTGGGCAAATATTTTCCAAATATTTAGAATTTGCCGTCGGATCTTATTCAACTATTGTTTCTTGACAATGGACTTGTCCCATTTCAACTGTACAAGAGACTTCCTAGAAAGTAAATTGGAATTCGATTTCAAAAAAAAAAAAAAAAAATTGAATTTTTTCCAGACAATAATTATAAAACAATTTATCTTTCACATAATATTAAAGTCTCATTTCTTCGTACGAAGGATTCTTTACCAAAGTGATCGAATTTCAATTTCCGATTGGTCATTAGTGGCTTGTAATGCAAGATTCAGCTGCCCTTTTTCTCAGACTGCTTGAATTATTCCAATTACTTCTTATTTAACATTGTTCCCTGACATTTTCGTTATTGCCTTCACTTCTTTTACAGAGACAACTTCTCACTAACGCAATAGCGGTTTGATTCCTTATTGATTCTTCGAGTTCTGAGCTGAACAAAGCGGTTCCATGGCAGTTTTTTTCTCACTATATCAATTGCTCCTTATATTTTCAACCAATCAACAGTGCATTAAAGTCATATTAAATTTCCATCTAGTCTGTATAAAGAACTTATGATCAGAACGATCGAAGTGCAATCGCCGAGAGATCCATAGATATTTATGGTGGGAAAAGCGACCGCGAGGTAAATTTTATCCCAGTCTATCATTAGTACACATTTTTGTTAAAGGCTAAGTAAACCCCGAGGTCATAGTGGGGCCGCAAGAATTAGTTCAAAGAAGAAAATTCATGATGACTCGGGAATCGAACCTGCGACTTTCCGACTTGCAGCGCAATGCCTTAACTACGACGCTACCACGGCCACAATATTAAATAGTTATAGGCCTGGAAAGTATTTAAATGTATGAACAGCTTACTCTAAAATTTATTTCTATTTCCCTACAGAGGCATTTTTCACCAAGGTAATGGAAGTTAAAACTCAGCAAGTAAGTTACTTCGAAATTATTTTTAATGGATAAGCGATTACGAAGCATAATTTCTCCTAAGTCTTGTTATATTATACAGTGCGTATATTAACTGGCTCCGCAGGAGAAGTGGCAAGCAGAACGCGGGGACTCGAGGAGTTGTGTTGGTCTCATGCAGGTAGAACAATGACCTTGGCCGCATTCAATGGTAGAAAGTGGGAGAGAGCGAGAGAAGAGATGTAATATTCTCACAGTCTAGTATTATATAGTCACGAAGCTTGAGTTGTGAGAGTGCTTGGAACAATTGACTGTGCCGGTACTATTTCGCATTTTCTGTAATGAGGCGATATTAGCGATCCTAGTGGTTAGCAACTACTATGGATGCATATTTACTACGTATTGAGCTTCGTGACTGTATATACTAGACTGTGATATTTCTACGTGTTCAAACCAGGCGTTTCACAGTACCAACTTTACATCGCTGCCGGGTCGAATACTGCCGCTCGCTTCACTGCGGAGCCAGTTAGTATACGCACTGTATTTACGTTGCAATCTTACGTATTCTCCACACACTAAAGCGATAGAGTATCCAACTCTGCTAGGTTCTTAGAAGTCTGTGGTGAAGGAAGCAGCTAAAGTAGATTTTCTACCAGAATTTTTATTTTCCCTGCAATTCTTGTTCAACTATTGCTCCATTACAGTCTTTATATAAACAACGTCTCGTCAAAGCGATCGTATTTCGTTTTCTAATATCTTTATAATAATAATGGTTTATTTTTATAATAATAATAATAATAATGGTTTATTTTAACTGGCAGAGTTAAGGCCATTCGGCCTTCTCTTCCACTCAACCAGATAGGAGTTTGTGATGGAAAAAGTGTCTCTATCAGGCTTTCTACAGCTAATTCATGCATCGAGGTTGATATAAAGGGCCTTGAAGTAAGTAATTCCGAAACATCGGAAATATTTTCGCAACATATGGTACAGAACTCCAGATTCGTCTTCTTATAATATTGGCATTTAATTGCTTTTAAGGTGATTGTGAGGAATTAAATAAGGTGAGGTGAATTAATATCATAATATTTATTATTCTTTTAATCGATAATAAAATCATTGTCAGCCTTTAATTTATTCTTTTTTTGTATGTATAAATTCCAACTTTCATCTTTTTTGAGAGCAGACTGGATGACAAAAGCTTCTCAACCGAATAATAACAAGCAATTCCAATACATATTCTGTGTTTAACTTCGTCCCTAGTGTCATTTATATTTTGTTACTGTTGCTCCAAGATATTTGAACTTTTCCACCTTTTCAAAGGATGAATTTCCAATTTTTATATATCAATTTCGTACTATGTTTTGTAATCATATATTTTGTCTTTTCAAGATTTACTTCCAAACCTATCTCCTTATTTGCTTCAAGTAAAATTCCCGTGTTTTCCCCAAAAACTTTGTAGATTTTCTCCCAACATATTTACATTATCCGCATAGACAAGCAGCGGATGTAACCCGTTCAATTTCAAACCCTCTCTGTTATCCTGGACTTTCCTAATGGCATATTCTAGAGAAAAATTTAAAAAGTAAAGCATCCCCTTGCTTTAACCCGCTGTTAATTGGAAAATCATCAGATATAATAATAATAATAATAATAATAATAATAATAATAAACTTATCTGATAGTAAGATTCCACAACATTATTTCTATAGAAATACGGTGAGAGTAAAATATCCATCCCTCAATGCTATGGGTTGGGGATGATATTATTAAGGGTGGAATGTTCCTATTACCTACCCAAACGACACGCTGTTTAGTACGGACCAATTTTGTAAAGATGTTCAATTCGTTTAATGAAAAAGAGAAACTGAGCATGTAAGTTTAACTTTTAGGTCTTGTTTGTCGTCCGGCCGATGAATTATGCATGGTCCAGATACTCAGAGATCTGATGCTGGGGGGAGAAGTCCGCCCACTACTTTGATAAGACAAGAAGATTAACAATTATACAGTTCAACGTACCACGGAGGACCCATCTCAAAAAGCTAAATGAAAGGTGTTTTTAAGTGTTTTCGGTACTCGCTCATAGCGTAATCCCCGACACGGAACATAATACGAGGAATTATCCAGCGATTTTGTAAAACTCCTGTTTACTTTGAGCATCTACATCTAATGGGTAAATCATGCGCAACATCAAATATCTCCGGGCCGTCTAAAACAAACAAAGTAATACTAGCTGCCTGCCAGAGAATGCGCATGTGGTCTTGTGAAAAAATGTGGGCTGCTACACAACACAGCAGGGCCATTTAATTTAAATAAGTTTAAATTTTGTATAACACGAACGTGTGTGATGTGAAGGTTGTAATAAAGTTGGCTGCAATTCCCTTAATAAATTATTGTAATCCATGGCAGAACATAATAGCCTAAATCTACGATGTTTCGTAGTTTTATGACTAAACCTATACATTTTAACATAGACGAGTGTTTCTATCTGCTCTTGAATAGAGTGTGTAGCAGGGCTGGGCACCGGGAGCGAATGCAAACTCTAAACGGGGACGCTTAATATTCATCCGTCCCGGCATCAACGCTGCGCGTTGTTCGGCGGGGAAGAAAGGGGTTGAAGAGAAGTCATATGGCTCCCGTGAGAGAGTAGAATTCGCTCTTGGTGTCCAGCCCTGGTGTATGGTCTGTAATTTTTATATGTAATAAAGTAGACTGCGGCCTAGGGTCACCGATTCGCGAGGCTGAAGTTCGGAACGCACGGAGTATACATGACGTCATGACCCATGGGGTGGGATGGCACTGTGAAAGTACAGTTGGTTTCGTAAGAAATTATATTATCGCCTTTCTCATTCTGCTTGGCGTGGGTGCTTGCAATCACCATACGTACTTGAGACCCTGTGAGTAAACAAGTATATTTTATTTCTTTTCATTTATTTATTTGATTATTTATACGTGCATATTTGTGTTATTGTTAATTTTGCTGTTTTATAATTCACATTACTGAGGAATATGTCGAAAATTAAGAGCACCAAGCGTTGCCTTCAGAACGAACTTGTAGAGAAGTTCGGAAAGGAATATTTTCTTATTAAAGGAAAAAAGCACTGAATTTTGCAAATTGTTAAAAAAGTAAAGAACATTAGAACTCGATTATTTCAAAAGCAGTGTAATAGCAAAAGGTACATAATTATACAGTCAAAACTGGCCTTCAACATCCAAATCAGACATAAAACATGAAAAAAAAATTAATCGGGATTTATGTATAATGTTGGTACTTGCCAACATGCCTTTAGCGTTTCTTGAAAAAGTTATTTTGAGTGAAAATAGCAGAGACTTTTCTTTTGATACGTTGCATTCCACGGCCCAAAAACTGGAATGCTTTTAAGAGAGTTCTTCTACAATAAACAGATATTGTTGTTGAGAGGAAATCACAGGCAGTCGGTAATGTTATTAGTGACCAATATCGTTTTCAGTTACTGTAAGAAAAGAATAACTGACATTTTCAAGGACGTAAGATCGGGGAAATGTAAAATCTTAAAGCAAGTACATGATGTCGAAAATACAGAGGATGAAGTAATAATGGATATATTTTAGCAACATGGAATAACAACTGCAAATACAAGCCCTTTATTCTGTTTATACGTATGGCATATACGTAAGCGCTCAAAATCTTTTCAATGATTTTTAAACAAATGGGTAGATCCTATTTTTTGTTTAATTTTCACAAGTCCTATTTAGATATTATCTCCTGAAAGATTTCTTAAACAAATTTGACAGAATTTTTATATACACTGTATAGATTTAATTCGGAATAGGTGAGATATTGATGAGACAAAAATTATGTAGTAGGCCTATTGAAATAGAAACAGTGGCGTAATAATACACAATGAAACCCCGTTCCACATAATGTTTTATTCATAAATCACATGGAATATACCAGGGATCAAACTCCGAAGGATGTTACACAAACCTTGAGTATGAATTATATTTCCTTACAGGACTTCAAGAATGCTGAATTGAACTTTAGCCAAACATTGGATATAAGCAGCGTTTTTTTCTATAGAAAAAGGTAGTAGAACTGTGTGTAATATTTTATTGGAAAAGATGAGGATAAAATTATTTCCCAGTGCACCGGGAATTCAAAGCCTAAAGAGAATTATGAAAAAATAATGTTAAAACATTATTAAACCTCATTTATCTTGTATTTTATTGTATTGTATTTATTAACATTCCATGGTATTCATAAATGCTTACAGCTAGAATATGGAACAAGTCAAAACACTTAATACTATTATAAAATCTTAATTTATAGTCACAGTCTAGATGAAATATATACAGACGAGATTTACAATATAGTCTACTAGTACAACACATAATTTTAGTATCAATTTCATGAAGTGTTATTGAATGTCATGAATTCACCTACAGAGTAGAAGGCGTGAGAAATTAGGTACTTCTTTAATTTGGCCCTAAATAATCTTATGTTTTGAGTTTCATTTTTTATATCGATAGGGAGGCTATTAAAAATTTTTACTGCCATATAACGCACTCCTTTTTGATAGCACAATAGACTTGCCGATGGAGTATGAAAGTCATTTTTTTGACGTGTATTTATGCTATGAACTGTTGAATTGGTTACAAAGTTTTCACGATTACATACGAGGAAGACTATTAATGAAAAGATATACTGACAAGCCATGGGCATTATTTGTAGTTTTTTGAAAATAGTCCTACACGATTCCTTAGATTTGGCACCTACTATTATTCTAATTACTCTTTTTTGTAATAGAAATATATTGTTACTATCTGTGGAATTTCCCCAGAATATTATTCCAAAACTCATTACCGAGTGGAAGTATGCAAAGTATATTGTTTTTAAGGTATTGATATTTACTATCTTTTGCATAGATCTAATAGCAAAACAAGCTGAATTTAGTTTGGGGGTAATTTCTTTAATATGATTTTTCCAATTTAACACATTATCGATTTTTAAACCAAGAAATTTGGTTGTTGTTTTTTCTAATAGGGATCTATTGTTAATTATTGCGCTAGAAATTTGCGACGTTGAATTTGGACAGGACTTAAATTGAATTATGTTAGTTTTGTTACAATTTAATACTAATTTATTGACTGAGAACCAGTCACATATTTTGAAGAGAATTTCCTCTGTTGAAGATTGGAATGTGTTGGAGTTAGTGGCTGTAATTACTATACTTGTGTCATCTGCAAATAATATGGGATGACCTACATCTTTTATAAGGGGGGCAAGATCATTTATAAACACTAGAAAAAGTAGGGGACCTAATATTGATCCTTGAGGAATTCCATTATTAATAGTTCCCCATGTCGATGTAGATTTCATAGTTGTATTGATTTCAACTTTCTTTTTCCTATCTATGAGATATGAGTGAAACCATTGGTGTGCAACACCTTTAATTCCATAACAATCTAATTTATCTAGCAGCATCTTCACATCTGAATGCACCTTACAGAATAAATTCATATTAAATCCATATTAGTATAAACTTACTCAATTTGCGTTAAAAAAATAATAAATTAGTTTGCTACAAAGACATTTACTAAAACTATATACCCGAAAGTATTAGAAGATTTTCCACAGCACAGCCATTTCTCCAGTACTTTCTCCTGTTCTGTTATATGCTCTTTGCTAGTGACGTATGTTGCAACATGACGGCATTTTATCAACAAAGATTTTATTTATTTATTTATTTATTTATTTATTTATTTATTTATTTATTTATTTATTTATTTATTTATTTATTTATTTATTTATTTATTTATTTATTTATTTATTTATTTATTTATTTATTTATTTATTTATTTATTTATTTATTTATTTATGCCTATAACAGGGCAAGCCCCAATTATAATATTCGTTTACAAAAAAAAAAAACATAGATAACATGAAAAAAAAGAGATGAAACAGATACAAGTGTAAATACAAATTAAAATGGAAAATGAGAAAAGGAAAGAAAAAAAAGAACAGCCAAATAGATAATACCTAACTAAGAGATACACATATAGATATAAATGAAAAATACAAAATAAAATAAATGAAAAATAGTTAAATATATCATTGCTGATGTTATGTAAACTCCTATATGACAGTACAACATATTTTTTCAGGCGGAAGAAGCCTTACAGTAGGGATGTCAAAGAACTGCGTGGTCCTAAGAACCCACACAACATTTCCTTAAGAGCGATGATTGTACTTTATCGTGCCAAAAGTGAACCTTGTTGGATTTGTATTGCTTGTAATATGAGCACGTAATTCAGGCGCTTTGAAATCCCTGCCTTACAGTAAATTGGCTGTGCGAAATTTCAACATTTCTCGGATACATTATGAAAAATATAACAAAAAGGTACCGGAACGGTTAATATATGAAAAGAAAGTACGGCTGGAAATGCTCCAGTGTCCCTGGTTTTATCGTTAGCATGCAACAGCCACCTCTGCGAAAACGCAGAATGGCACGTGACAAGGAACAAACACCCAGGTTCATGGACAGAAGATAATTTTTTTCCTTCATTTGGATATCGATATGAAATTTCGTACTACCAATTATTAATTAAAAATGGATTCATCAATTATTATAAAATTATTTCAAAACTAAGAGAAAATTCAAATGACCGAAAGTAGTTAATGTATCTGCGAGGACTGGGTAGTGATTAGAGGTGAAAAATCCTATTTTTTATTTCTCCTTTCAGAAAAAAAGTACAAAACTTGCTCTTTAAAACAATATAATATATTGTGGTCATATCTCCGCGGCGTATGTAAGTAATTCTTTCATATTTTATTAAATACAGTTTTTCGTATGTTAAGATTTTTCAAACTTGAGTGCATTTTTCTACGAAGTAGACCTACAGGTTCATGAATAACACACACATATCTTGGATGAAAAAAAAATAGAATAGAATAAATTGTTTTGTTTTCGCTGGCAGAGTAAAGGCCATAAGGCTTTCTCTTCCACTCAATCAGCCTTAATGCAATAGTGACGTAGGATAAAGCTTGGTAATATTATGATGTGAGTAATATTGCGACAGTATTTTTTGAGAATTTATTACAGTTTTACCGAGGAGAGGAGGATCGGTTTCTTTTGCGTCAACGTATGAAGGAAATGTTCGTGGACAAGTTGCTGCACAAAACCGGTCCTTCTCTCTCTGAGTAAAATTTTAATAAATTCTCAAAAAGAACTATCACAATATTACTCGTATCACAGTATTACCAACCTTTACCCTACATATATGAATTATGAATATTTACAATACACTAAATATTCTACAGCAATATCCTTGAGTTAAATTTTAACGACTTACATGTGTTTACTTAATTTCAGATAGAGCCTATACCAAAAAATAGTAATTTATGATCTAATATGATACAATTCAATCTATATGCAATAGAGAATTATAATTGAGTTAGCTAGTTTCTTAAATTATGAAAATCAATTTAATAGTAGTTTACTGGAACTATGTTACAGGGATCAAAATATAAATCTAAATATATATCGATGTGATGAGAATTATATTAATGTAATGAGATTTTGCCATTAGAGATTTTGTATTCTATTTAGAGAAATTAATGGTAATAATAAGAATGGACAGATGTTAGTTTCATTATAAGTAACATACATCAGTAATGCAATGGAAAAAATGGCAAACGTTGTTCATCAAATTATATCCTAGTTTTTCTCTTTCATTAAGAGTGAAATATTTAACTAAATATTGCTTTAGAATTTGTAATATGCATTACTTGATAAGTTAAAAAAATACAAAAATTATGAGTGAAGATTGCAGCAAGTAACGTGCACTTAAAGTTTGAGATACGGTACATTTAGCAAAGTGCGAAAACAGGTTTTCATTTAGGACCTTTCTTGTCCTTGCACTTGGATAAAAAACTAATTAGCTGTCTTTTAAGACACTGAATTCAGAATGAATTATTGTATAATAATGGAAATTTTTGTTCCTCTCTGAACACTGGTAGAGGTAGAAGGGCAGAGAAGGCCTGATGGCCTTATCTCTACCAGGATAGATAGATAGATAGATAGATAGATAGATAGATAGATAGATAGATAGATAGATAGATAGATAGATAGATAGATAGATAGATAGATAGATAGATAGATAGATAGATAGATAGATAGATAGACAGATAGACAGATAGATAGATAGATAGATAGATAGATAGATAGATAGATAGATAGATAGATAGATAGATAGATAGATAGATAGATAGATAGATAGATAGATAGATAGATAGATAGATAGATAGATAGATAGATAGATAGATAGAGAGGCAGGCAGGCAGGCAGACAGACAGACAGACAGACAGACAGACAGACAGACAGACAGACAGACAGACAGACAGACAGACAGACAGACAGACAGACAGACAGATAGATAGATAGATAGATAGATAGATAGATAGATAGATAGATAGATAGATAGATAGATAGATAGATAGATAGATAGATAGATAGATAGATAGATAGATAGATAGATAGATAGATAGATAGATAGATAACACTAAAGCCTAGAGATATTGAACTAAACTTTTGTAGTGAAATGCTTTAATCGTACAGGAATTACTATTCAGTCCCCTAAAATCAATTTTGTACCACACCAGCACAATGCGACTTTTTTTTTTTAGTCACTATCGAAACCCCTTGAAAAGCCTCGACATCATTTCCTGGAAGGGAAGGGGGTCCTCTATGCTTGCTGGCTGGCCGTATAAGGCGGCTTTCCATGTAGGGAAGGCAGGCTAGAAAGTCCGGCCGGCACAGAGTTGCAGAGGCGCCAGGCTCGCGCTCCAACACGGCCCCCCGATCACGACCTCATCTAGCGTTACACAACGCCGACCCCCGGCCCGCGTGACGCACGGCACGCGGTCATCAGGCACGACGTACCCTCTCATCTCCGCAGCAGCCGCGAGACTCCTTCCGGTGAACGGTCATTTCATGCAGATTTGGTTTAAATGTATCGTATACCTCTCTTCGGAGCATCATAATCTGTTTCTTTATTTAAATGTACTGAAAGCCTTATGATTGACCTAAATCAGCGTTTCTCAAACTTTTTTTGAAGTGGGGACCACTCTTTTAAATCGGAAAAGTTCCGCGGACCACCTTACTCTTGTTCCCTTCGAAAGCAAATTTATAATTTTTGTAGTATATTTTAATACTAGTATACTTATATTTTAAAATAGAATTAATTCATTAAAATTAATTAAATTGAAATAATTTTATATTAGTATTAACTAATTAAGCTAATGTTAATAGAAGAAAATTCATTTTGTTTCTTTAGTAATTCAAGGCCATTAGAGTTTGGATAATCTTTAATTTATTAACTAACAAAAAAAAAAATAAATGTTAGTACTCATATTATTGAGATGGATGAGCCTGTTGTTCTATATTTGGATGTATGCTTAAGTCGGAGATCGTCACATACATTGAGTCGATTTCGCTAGCCTACTTTATTTTTATTAGAGTTAGTGGTAAAATCCCTTTCTTACACAGATATGTAGAAGCAAACTGAATTATAATCTCTAAAGCACCGTTGTACAATTCACTGTGTTCTTTTTTCTCTTGTGATGAGGTCCAGAAATTAACCATACCTTCTGCTTAGAATTTCATTTTAAGTCCGGTCTCATTCCTGAGTTCAATTAACTGTTCTCTTTCACTCAATGAAAGTTTGTTAGTTTCAATATCGCAATGAAAGTGATCATGAACCCATGAAAATTTGTCATATTTACTTGGAAAATAAGCTTCAAAGTGTGACCTCAGAGTTGCATTATGGGTGTACGACGTACAGTACGTGACCATTTCAATGTGCAGACTGGGTGTCGGCAAAACTATTAAGAAAGTCATCAATACATCAAAAGGTTCGGTCCTCTGTTATGAATTTGGATGGTCCCTGGCTGGGTTACAGGCACAGCACCAGATGTGCAGGGAACTACCACATTCATAGTGCTTTAAATCCCTCTTTTGTTGTTGAGAGTAGAGTGGGGAGTCGGTAGACGGATAGGATAATAAATTTCATATTATGTCAATACTGGGAGAAAAAGTGAAAGGAGATTGCCATGTGTTATTTCCAAACTCTGAGATTTTAAGCTATAGACTGATATGCAATTCGTTTTAATTTTATTTTTTCTTCTGTATTTTTGAAGGACCACAAGGGCAGATCTCGAGGACGCTGACCTAAATAATTGGTTTGTTTAAATTTAAGAAAATATTCTTTACGGACAACACAAATGGTTTAAATGAACAAATATCTCCTGCTTCAGTAACAATTGACATTGAATGTGAGAAAAACCTCGTGTTCAAACAACGTAATTGGTTGGTATAAATGTTCAGAACACATTATTTCCAAGCAACACAAATGCTTTAATTAAATCAACCGCAAAAATCATCTTCTTTGGCAACAGAATTAATGTCATTAAATGTGCGGAAAAATTCATGTCTCTGCAACATAATTAACCAGTTTAAATACTTTTACCGAAGACAGTAGAGCAGTTTTGGGTGGCTAAGATTGGGGGCATGGAAGGTTAATAAAATTGTCAACGAAGAAGGAGAGCGCCTTTGTCCACTGTGCGGGGAAAAGGACTCCTATAGAGATATTTTATTGCAGTGTGTCGAAACGGAACATATCCGGAGAAAATATCTACCACCCTTGATGCTAAGTCAGAATAGGAGTTCGCTTGCATGTTTTAACCTCATGGGGAATAGGGAATACGAACAAAAGACTCTTGAAGGTGAGACAGATTAGAACTTCAGCTGTTGAAGTTTGTGATACGAACTGACGAAGGGATAATGTTATCTACTCAATTATAGACTTTTATGTCTCTTTTAGCTTAGGATATATTATATAATGTGTTTTGTTTGTGCCATTTTCATTTTAATCCATGTGTTCTTTTAGAAAGTGGTTGGATCTAATCATAGGTGAGGGGGTGAAACCTACAAAGTAGGACTTGTGTTAGGTACAAAGCACGTACGGTAAGAAGACCGTGCATTGGATTTAAGGGAAAATTATGATAATATAGTACTTCTGTATGTATAATATTGCTCAATAAATCCATCTATCTACTTTTACCGAGTAACACAAAGAATTTTATTAAATTAACTAAAATCTGATTTATCAATATAATTTATTTAACTCCAAAAAAAAAAACACCCGTTTCGACAGCAGAAAACCTTATGTTGAGGCAACGTAATAGTTTTGTTTAAATGTAAGTGAAATGTTATTTCCTAACAAAGCACGTACGGTAATAATAGTAAATTAAATGAATGAAAACTTTGTAATTTAATAATTTAATTGATTTGAAACCTGCCGATTTATCAATGTAATTGCTTTTATGTTCAGAAAACTGCACGTTTCGGTAATAGAAAGCGAAAAACCTCGTTCGTCTGTGTAACATAGAGTAATTGGCTTTTTACAATTTACGGTTATCCTTTATTTGAAAAACGTACGTACATCGAATCACCGCTGAAGGAATGTAAGCATTGCATAGAATCCTGAGAATACAAACCTTAGGTAAGGTTCAAAATGTAGTGTTCAGAGAATACATTAAGAGTTCAGAACCATAGTGGGCCAAGCGCCATTTACTAAAACCGTAGAAAACAAGGGTTAAAATGAAGTCATCACCATAATTCAATGGAATCTTATAGCAAGTAATATAAAGTATACAGATTCAAACTAAGTGATATGTCAATCTTCATTAAACTATGGTATTCACTTAACTTTAACCTTTGCTTTCTCCGTTTTTAATAAATGGCGCTTGGCCCACTATGGCTCTGTACCCTTCAAATGAACGCTGAAGAAGCTGTTTATGAACGCGTTGTGACGTCCTGAAGGTGGACATTCCGTACACATTTTTGGCCTTCTGTCATTTGGTATTCTCTCAATATGTCTAAGCCATATCATGCTCTTTATCAACGTAAATTTTAGCCACATGATTGTAACGTAGTTCAAGCAATACTAAAGAATACTAGTATGCCTAAAGCGAGTGAAGAAATAGTAACAAGTTTAGAGAAAAGCTTCATTTGAAAGGAGTTCTTTTCCGGAAATGTATTTCCACTGAAAACTGTAGAATTTGTTTAGTAAAACCAAACACACTGAGCTCTTTTAAAATACATTGTCACCAGTTTGCAAGCATACAGAACAATCGGTAATAGAGTACAACGGTTTTATAAATTCTAACTTCAATATTTTTTGAGAGCAGACTGGATACTGTTTTAACATTTAGCAGAAAAAATTATCTTCCTTCGTGCAGCACTCACTGAACTCAATATGCACTCATACAGTTTTTTTAGGTGTCAATGAATGTTTATGTATAGGCTATGTACCGTTTGTCTGTTTGTTTGTTTTTTTTTTTTTTGTTTCTTGTTCTTTTTAAACTTTGTGTGTAATTACAATTAACAGTTTAATCACAGTTGTGATTATTATTTTTTTTTCTTCTATCCAGTTTTCATTATTTGTCACACCCAACCTCAAGCATTTTGCTTTTTCGGGTATGACCCAGTTACAATTATATTCATATAACAATTTGTAGGAGGGTAAAGTTGCCTAATTCCGTGATACTCCTAATTCCGTGATTTTTTTTTCATTGAATGTCACAGGGTTGGGTATCTTGCTAGGAAGTTCACCTATGTCTCAAAAGTAGATGAAAGATGTGATCTTTCAAGAAATATGTCTGGCGCTATGGTCGAACGGCAAAGCTTTGACTGACATTCAATTAAAAAAAAAGTATCACGGGATTAGGGGTATCACGGAAATAGACAACTTTACCCTATGTATTTGAATATGAGATTGATAACCAATTTTGAATTTTTAAGGATATTCATATACGAGTATTACAATAATACTGTAAAATCTTTTGTTAATGTATGTAATTTTTTTGCTTTCAAATAAATTGTCAAATTAAAAATAAAATATAAAAACAGGCAAAAAAACGCTCTGAGTTCTGAACGATTTTCAGTGTTTTATTCTTTGTTTTTAACACATTGTAGTCTGAAGGCTTATTGTGTTTATTGGTGATACTGGTGTTAGCGACATAAGCCCAAGGATTAGGCATTACCTGATATTCGCCTTACAGTTGGAGAAAAACTCGGAAAATTCCCAAACAGATGAACTCACAGAGAATTTTAAACCACGCCCTAACACTGTCTCACATGTCGAGTTTACCTCAATTATGACCTATTTTAATGTTGTCATATACAACCAGTAATGAAGTGTATAATTTATCCTTCACAGTGCATTTTATGCAATCAATAATACAAGGTTTCTATCTCCCTTCGAACTTCGGATGGCGCACTGTAAGGAGTGTATAAAACATATGTAACAATAATGAAGTATCTCTCGCGTTCTTCTCTATGTGTAGACGTATCAGTCATGCACGCGTGAGATAGTCATAAATCCAGACAGAATGCATTACTGTTAAACAAATTACAGGCTAAGCTAACGAGTAAGCTCAACTTTAAATTAATTTGGCAGCTTCAACTCATGTGGAGAGCTTACGTTACGTACTGTTTTAATTAGTATGTTAATGGTAACCCGGCTCAAGTCTCCGTCGTTCCACTACACATGAGATTACCGTATTGTTATTTCAGACCACAAATTTGTTTTCTAGTAGCAGAATATAAGATAACTGCATAACGAAGGGTTATTGTTTCATAGTTTCTCGTTTCTGCTGGTTCTAAATCATATCTTAGCGGATAACTACGTTGGAACATGGGGAAAGTAAGACATTTTCAGAATAATTCTACGCAATTCGGAATGCAAAAGAATATGTTCTATGAATATTACAAATTGGACAGTAATTTTTAGGGTTAATCAGTGTAATTTCACGAAATTAGTAGGCCTAATGTGGATACACTTCTTCTTTACACTTATAATATAATACAGCGGTCAATACTTATGACATGGTATGGTAGGCCTATAATATGGTATAGTAAGTATGAAATGGTATGGTAAGTATCACTTGGTTTGCTATAGCAGGGAGGAATGTAATGGTATGGTATAATAGGTATGATATGGAATGATGTGGTATGTAGGTACCTATGCAATGGTACTATATGATATGGCAGGTATGAAATGGCACGGTATGGTATGTGAGGTACTACGGTAGATATGACATGATTTGGTATGGTCAAGTAGGAGACTATAGACTATGGTTTATTTAACGACGCTCGCAACTGCAGAGATTATATCAGCGTCGCCACAATTTTGTCCCGCAGTTTTTTAACATGCCAGTAAATCTACTAACATGAGCCTGACGCATTTACTTACTGGTTTTTAAGGAATCCTGAGGTTCATTGCCGCCCTCACAAAAGTCCGTCATTGGTCCCTATCCTGAGCAAGATTAATCCAATCTCTATCATCATATCCCACCTCCCTCAAATCCATTTTAATATTATCTTCCCATCTACGTCTCGACCTCCCCAAAGGTGTTTTTCCCTCCGGCCTCCCAACTAACACTCTACAGTATATGCATTTCTGGATTCGCCCATGCGTGCTACATGCCCTGCACATCTCAAACGTCTGGATTTAATGTTCCTAATTATGTCAGGTGAAGAATACAATCCGTGCAGTTCTGTGTTATGTAACTGTCTCCATTCTCCTGTAACTTCATCCCTCTTAGCCCTAAATATTTTCCTAAGCACCTCATTCTCAAACACCCTTAACCTATACAAATCTAGTCTTTCAGTTAAAGCTTCCTGTAAAGCAGATTTGAATAATTTCAAGGGAAAAATTGTTCCGGGCCGGGTATCGATCCCGGAACAATTTTTCCCTCGAAATTACTCACCCTTAACCTATGTTCCTCTCTCAAAGTGAGAGTCCAAATTTCACAACCATAAAGAGCAACCGGTAATATAACTGCTTTATAAATTCTAACTTTCAGATTTTTTGACAGCAGACTGGATGATAAAAGCTTCTCACGCATTTCCCATATTTATTCTGAGTTTAATTTCCTCCCGAGTATCATTTATATTTGTTACTGTTGCTCCCAGGTATTTGAATTTTTCCCCTCTTCAAAAGATAAATTTCCAATTTTTATATTTCCATTTCGTACAATATTCTCGTCACGACACATAGGCTAATAATATCCTTTGTCTTTTCAGGATTTACTTCCAAACCTATTTCTTTACTTGCTTCAAGGAAAATTCCCCTATTTTCCTAATCGTTTGTGGATTTTCTCCTAACATATTCACGTCATCAGCATAGCCAAGCAGCTGATGTAACCCAATTCCAAACCCTCTCTGTTATCCTGGACTTTCCTAATGGCATACTCTAGCGCAGCAAAGTAGGGAGGGAACGTTTCCTACTCACCCCACATTCGCTTGATTGGCAGTTGTTTTGCTGAATCAAGTGCAGTGGTTGATTCGACACACCTTGCGAGTCAGTAATTTCTCCGCTGTTATTTCTTGTTTCAAAATCTTTATAGTCTTTTGTTTATATGAAGTACATGTGTCATACAATAATTATTACAGCCACCTACTGTCATTAGGCAAATTATATATTCTTCAATTGTATAACCATTCGTTTATCATGTGCACGAAAAATTCTTGAACTGCCTTGTGATCGACATAATAATGTTTTTATTTTTAACAACAAGAAAGAAAACAACAAAGCTGTACAATATATTAAAAATATAATTATCAACATAATAATTTTTTAACCAATAAAGGAAGTAACTAAGCGCCATTGTCATTTAAGTTGAAAACATATTAAACACAATATAATGATCAACATAATCAATTTATGGTTTGTTTGTAAAAACACTACAGAAAGTAACTAAATTCCATTGTCATTTAACTTTAAACAAAATGTATGACATATGAATTAAACGAAATAATTCTGTAGGCCTATACTGCTACTTTTCATTTTTTTGTTGTTGATGGCTTTCGGAGTTTCTTGTTATTAACTAAAAAGGATATATTTGGCTCTAAATTAGAACAACTCAATACTGAAACTAAATGCATGTCTGTGATCCTAGACCTGGAGATACTTTTAGTCATATTGATTTTGGGAAAAAAGCTGCTCACAACAGTAAGTTGAGCCAAACTCAGATACAGTACGCTCAGATTAGGAATTGCTCCTCTGGTAGGTATTTAAAGAAATCTAATCCATTTTTTTTTTCTTAAACACTTTACTATCATGCTCGTTTACATCTCTATAGTGGCTCTGCTGCTTGGGTGACAAAAAATACAAATGGATATTGAACAGACACATCTCCTTGTCCATTGCAGTTACTTCTGAAAATCTTTCTTGGAAAGAGAGCGCATCAAGTAGGCCTAATATGCACTCAATGTTTTAAATAAGTAAGTTCAGTTCCAGACACTTAATAAAAATAATATGTAACTAAACCTCGAAAATACCATAAACATATCTTGTTTTGTATCTTTCCACAAATATTATGAAATTGTAAATAAATACCTGTAAGATCACCAAAGTCCACTTTATGCTTCCGATCAAAGTGGCATTTAATACTGAAGCGTTTTATATGCGCAATTTTAAACCCGCATATTAAGCAGCAGACTTTCTTCTTTTTGTAAGTAACAAAAAATTCTTTCTGCCACTCTTCCTGAAACTGATATCCCGAGATCGAAGCCATACCCGCCACTGAATGAAGCGTGTCTTTACGAAGCACCAGGCGGAGGAGATGGTCGGTGGAGGGGACGGTCGGTGGAGTGATGTAAGGAGGCTTATAGTGTAGTGGCTCTTCGGAGCCATTTTTCCCCATGGTTGCTCTAGAGAAAAGTTAAGAAGTAAAGGTGATAGGTCTGTCGCATTTAAGCACATTTAAATACCGTTGACCGGGCCGGGATCGAACCCGCAACCTCGAGCACAGAAGGCCAGCGCTATACTGACTGGCCTACCCAGGCCGACTGGACAGGTACTGTCCGTTACTCAGGAGAAGACGAGAGGAAAGAATGTGACCTTCTTGACTATCGCTGTTGATTATTATAAACATCGCTCAGATAAGCATCCCAGTAGCCAGGTTATTACTGGTGTAGGAAATATGAGTAACAATACGTATGGAAATTAAAGCTAAGTTGAACAGAAGGGAACCTAATATTTTCGCTTATTGCAGTACAAATATTGCACATGTTGCCGTACGTTATCTGTTCACATCCCTTTCTCCTCAGTCCGCTCTCGTCTTCTCCTGAGTCACCGACAGTAGGTACGCAATGGTACAGTATATGTTATGTTATATCATGTTACGATACGGTATGGTATGATAGAGTAATGTAAGGTATGAAGTGGTATGGTATGGTATGGTATGGTATTATATTATATTATATTATATTATATTATATTATATTATATTATATTATATTATATTATATTATATCTTTAATGACAACACAGTTTTCTGTAATTTGTTATTGCATTATACTAGTGTAATGAATTTATTTTCTTTTTGTATTTCTGTGTAGTTGTTTGTGCTTGGATTAATTTGTTATTGTGCCGATTATTTCAGGATATCATTGGGTTATGTATTTTATAATATTCAGTTCATCACTTTAATCGATCTGATAAATTATTGTACCTTTCATACTTTAGGACTGTCAAGTTTTGAAATTTTATCGTATTTTATATAGCTTCCAATTTAAATTTTAATTATATGATGGTTGTGAATATTTAACCCTAATATGCCGTCAGGTGAAATAGGGTTTCACTTATTGGATAATGAATAAATATATCAAACATTAGTAACACGTTCGACCTTTAACGAAACCACAGTATCAAAATTCGGAGTATTTAGAGTATTTCGTGCTTCAAGCAGAATCATTCGGTAAATCCTGGATTTGGCACTTATATCTTAGATTATCATACGTTGAGCTTATGCAATGCTAATCTGTATCCTAAGACAAGATCCCAGTTGAAATTTTGAAATAAGAAATCAGTTGAATGATCTTGCCAGATAAAGATATTTCACTTGTTTAATGCAGGTTATAATTCATCAAAACAAAGCCTTGCTTTCGGCTATAACATGGATGAAGTACAACAAATTTCAAGTACTATTTACTATTCTTGGCTTCCCGTCGACAATTTAACGTGCAACAGACTCGATATCACACAATCGAAAACTGGATTCATTTGTCACCCGCGTTTCAGCAGCTTACGTCATCTATGTCACTTTGGATGCCATTTCAAGTCTCTGTACAATCCGTTCGTAAAAAAAGTAGTACTTCCATAGTTCTTGGATGCCGTTGAGAGAAAAATCACCTTTGTAACAATTATTATTAGTGACTCTGTATACGTTAACTGATTATTTAATATTTAAAGTTGCTCTCAACTACAAGGATTAATTAGATATTATTATAATAATAATTAGGCCTATACATTAATTAATTGTAAAATTTACGGTTGGACTTATGAACTCATCACCTGAAAAATCTACGGTTGCCTTGTTAATTATTAACTGAAATGAAAAACCTACGGTTCGATTTATCAATTCATCAACTGAAAAATCTACAATTGGACTCATGAATTCACTAACTGAATGAAAAATCTACGGTTAGATTTATCAATTCATCAAATGAAAAATCTATGATTTGACTCATGAATTAACCAACTGAAATATCACAGTTGAACTTATGAATTCAAAGTTATACTTACGAAATTCATTCCAGAATAATCTACAGCTATAATTACGAATTCATCAACTAAAAATCTGCGGTTGATTTATGAATTCATCATCTGAAAAATCTGCGAATGAACTTACTATTGTATAAACTAAAAAATCTACTGCCGGACTTCGGATTTCATAAACTCAAAGAATTATAGCAGAACTTCTGAATTCATCAAGTGAAAAATCTACGGTTGGACTTCTAAATTCATCAAGTGAAAAATATATGGTTGGACTTTTGACTTCATGAATTGAAAAGTCTAATGTTTGATGTAAATTGAACTAAGATCTACGGTTACACATATGAATTCATCACCTAAACAGTTGGCCTTCTATGTCCAAGATTGCGGGTTCGATCCCGGGCCAGATCGATGGCATTTAAGAGTGCTTAATTGCGACAGGCTCATGTCAGTAGATTTACTGACATGTAAAAGAACTCCTATGGGATAAAATTCCGGCACATCCGGCGACGCTGATATAACCTCTGCAGTTGCGAGCCTCGTTAAATAAAACATAACATTTAACATCACCTAAACATCTGCGGTTGTGGGTATGAATTCATCACTTCAATAATCTGCAGTACATTTATGTATGCATGAAATGAAAAATATACGACTGAATTTTTGAATTCATCAACTAAAAAAATCGACGACTGAACTTCTGAATTCATCAATTAAAAAATGTACGGTTGGACTTCTGAATTTATGAACCGAAAGGCTACTATGGTTAGATATTGATAAAGTGAAAAATCTAAGAAGGTTGGACTGATGAATTCGTGAACTAATATATCGATCGTCCAGTTCAAAAGCGCGACAACTAAAAAATTGCCATTTTTTAGTTATTTATACTACTGAAAGCCACTTTCGGAGCTCTTTTCGATTCAATATTGAGATAAGTCATATTTACAACCAAAAAGAAAAAAAAAACTAAATAAACTGCTTTAGAAATAATTATAACTATGGACTTTACTAATTCATTATTAGTACATTTCAAAATCTATTAATAATGAACTGGAAGATTGTGATATACTCGTCCTGAATACTGACTCATTTCTAATTGTCGTGGTTATGAACCAGAAATCTGTTCCTTTCTAAGTCATTTATTTGAAACTTTCAACTGAAGATACCTCAAAACTTGTTTTTTTGAGTTGTCGCACTTTTGAACTAGACGATCGATATCTACTGTTAGATTTATGAATTCGTCAGTTTGAAAAACTTAGGTAGGCCGAAAATTGGACTTTAGAATTCATCAAGTGAAAAATCTACCGCTAGATTTGTGTATTCATCAACAACTGCGTAATGTATGTTTGAACTTTATGTTTAAAATAATAACAGAAAAAATGAGAAATGTCCCAAGAAAACCTGGTCACAAAGAAAGGAATCCTTTTTTTAGTTGGTTATTTAACCACGCTGTATCAACTACACGGTTATTTGGCGTCGATTGGATTGGCGATAACGAGATGTTATTTGACGGGATGAGGCCGAGGATTCGTCATATCGATGGCTGAGAACCAGACTGTTCTAAGTCCAACTTTTTATAAGAAAGAAATCTATGTTTCATTGTGTTCCAGTTCTCGTCTGCATATATGAATCGAACAAAACTGTAAATATTCCTCTCCATAAGGTTGCTATGAAGCTATTCCAAATTGTTTCATGAAGACTTGAATGTCAGGAGCTTAAAAGAACTCTCCTGAAAAAATAAATAGTAAAATGGACTTGGAACAGTCTGGTTCTGGGACATCGATATATTACCTGACATTCACCTTACGGTTGGGAAAAACCTCGAAAAAACTCAACCAAGTAATCAGCCCGAGCGCGAATCGAACCCGCGCTCGAGAGCAATTTCGAATCTGGAGGTAAGCGCCTTAGCCGACTGAGCTACGCCGGTGACGAATCCTATTTGTATCGTAAGGAATCGAACCCCGGATTTCGACTTGAATATCGATTTCGAGTCCTTCGATAAGCATTGCGTCTCTAAAAACACAACAGTAGGCGCCTATTAAAAAATAAATGAATAATGTAAAATGTTTTGTTTCTTCATAAGCAGCGTTTCAACATAATAATGTCAATGCCACTTACTATTTGAATAAAAACTGACATTTCTGGACGCATCAATAGAGGAGACGGCCTCATGTGGAGGAGTGACGCCAAAGAGTCGCATTTCATGTAGTGGAGTATGGTTTAAAAGTGACTCAACCGTCGGTGGATCATATGATTCAGAGCGAGTTGCTGTGATCAAAGTTCACGATTCTGGTGATTCAACTATTACATGGCCGTCTAGTGACCCACAGTCGACAGCTGAAGTGGCTGAACGTGTGCGGCGTGTGCACAGGGGGCGAATTAGCTTCTGAGATCCAGTGATTATTCAGCTGGCACCGACATCCAGAATCATAATCATCGCCATCATACCCTTATACGGATTGGAGTCTTTCATATTTCATCTCATTCATGAAACCAGCGTGATGTGAAGCAGCTACTCAGTACAACTGAAAACATTTACAACGCAAGGAACACGAGCATCCATTCCGTATGGCAGGAAAGTAAATGTACACTTTTGTAAGATAGTCCTTATGTTGGAATTTCATTTACGAACATTACCAACTCGGACACACCGCTAGCTAAACTACTAAAGCGTCACTGATAACCCGAGTTCGAATCCCGATGGATCCATGTGAAATTTGTGGTGGAAAAACTCTGTCTTACGTATTGTATTGTATTGTCAAAAAAACTTAACACTAATATAAAGTCTTAATTTACAGTTTTTTTTTTAATTTTATTTTTTTTATTTTATTGGGTTATTTTACGACGCTGTATCAACATCTAGGTTATTTAGCGTCTGAATGATATGAAGGTGATAATGCTGGTGAAATGAGTCAGGGGTCCAGCACCGAAAGTTACCCAGCATTTACTCGTATTGGATTGAGGGAAAACCCCGGAAAAAACCTCAACCAGGTAACTTGCCCCGACCGGGATTCGAACCCGGACCACCTGGTTTTGCGGCCAGACGCGCTGACCGTTACTCCACAGATGTGGACTTTAATTTATAGTCACAGTTTAGTTGAAATATACAGAGTATTTCCGGGCTAATGTTACAGACTTTCAGGGATGATGAGGAAGGGCACATGTATCGATTTGAGATAAGGAACCCTAGTCCGGAAATGACCGAATCGAAAGTTAAAAGCAAAAATAGTTGTGTGTAAATGGAATAATTTTATTCCTCTGTACACCTTATTTATGTGTATTTATCTGTACATCTTACACATACTGTATTCATCTACTTTGTTTACGTTGTCTAACTACAGTATTCCGTTCAGTGCGCTGTCTGAGGGGTGGGGACAGGAAACTACACTAAAGCAATGCAGATAGCGTAATGCAGGGATGAGACGATTTTAGCTCCCAATCATGGTAGAAGAGCTCGACCTTGATCACCAGCGCATAGCGCATCCACTACATAGCGTCGTAACGTAGACAACAGGGATGTATAGTACAGGTACATGCAGCGAATAAAGGCAGCAATTATTACAATAACTTGCGTTACTAAATTTCTGGCTATGTGATAGGGCTAATTACTAAGTTATTTAATATACATGTACGTATATAAACAAATCGCAAAGGGAAGGGTTTTTTAGGAACAAAAAGAGAAATAGGAAAAGTTAATTGTATGTAAACCATTTTATTGTTGAAAGCAATTACTTATTATGTAAATACTTCACTTCATTGGTTAGGAGAAACTAATAGGGTCTACCTGCTCGACGTGTGTGATCTCTAAGTACTTTTGAGTATTTGTTGAAAAAATAATAATGCAATATTGATGGAAATAGAGTATATTGATTGTGTGATTGTGAAAATGTAGTCCTTACTCTCCAGTCGTGATTATGTAATGAGTTTTCTTAGAGTGATTTGTGAGATGCACGTAACACGAAAAAACAAATTGATTAAATTAAGATATTGAGAGCCATCGTAATTTTTGGGGTCAATCATTTAAGGGGATATGTATGACTTTTAAAACTTCCACAATTTCGGCCAAAATTTGTGAAATTTAAACTATATAAACAGATCTATAATAATATCACCTGTACAAAATTTGGTGCAATTAGGTCTAATAGTTTTGAAATTATATTTTTAAGTATATTTTATATTGACATTACTAAAAAAGCTCCTTGCATCAAAGTTTTCAAAATGTTTAGTTCATATTTGCTCAAAATCCTGAAAATAGTTATTGGAATAAAAGTGAATTAGCATTTTGAGCTCAGTAATAGTATAAGTTAAAGTGCAATCAAAGATAAAATATTGTTTATAAATTAAAGAAACACGTAGTCTAATAAAAGTAAATATCCAGAAACAAGCAACAAATGAAACATCAACAATAGAGTTAAAATAAAGAAATAAAAGGAATCTAGATACAATCTACCGACCCAAATGTAAATTAATTTACCTTCGATGTCAATTCCGAAATCAATTTATTTCTCTCTTCTCCTGAATAATCCCTATATATTTTTTTCATGTTGCGTCTCATAATGCCGTTTTATGTTGCTTTTTTTGCAAATGATATTTTTTTACACAACAAACACTGGACTTCATCACCATGTTCGAAGCATAAATATTGTATCTTCCACTCTTCCTGGAAAGCTTTAAGCGCTTCCGTTCCGTCATGATGCGCTTTGTTCTAAGATCTGTACATCCTTTAGCAATGTTTACAGATAGAAGAGCTCCGCGCGCGCAGCGGGCATAAAAGAGCTCTCGCTCGAAATTATTAGTCACCATCGCAAGACTGGCGTAATGTGTAACGGACATGGTCGGTCCCGATATGCACGTCTGTAGACAGCAGTGTATGTGTACAAGTTGCTGTGTCCAGTATCAGTCCTAGTGAAATGGAGGAGTACACGAGAGCGAGAGCAGAATATGCAGACCTGATTTTCGAATACGGATGAGCCAATGGGAACAGTAGACAAGATCACAGATTGTATCGTCAAGAACCCACGTAGGAGACATCCGGCCCATACCATCTTTCCATGACTGTCCAAAGGTTAAGGGAAGGAGGGCACGTGTTGCGAAATTACAATTCCATTTCCACACAACTATTTTTGCTTATAACTTTCGACTCAGTCATTTCCGGACCAGGGTTCCTTATCTCAAATTGATACATGTGCCCTTCCACATCATCCCTGAAAGTTTGTAACACCAGCCCGGAAACATCCTGTATACAGAAGAGGTTTACAATATAGTCTATTAGTACAACTCAAAGTTTTAGTATAAATTTCATGAAGCGTTGTTGAATGTCATGAATTCACCTACAGAATAGAAGACGTGAGAAATTGATACGGTACTTCTTTAATTTGGCCCTAAATAATCTTAGGTTTCGAGTTTCATTTTTGTATCGATAGGGAGGCTATTAAAAATTTTTTACTGCCATATAACGCACTCCGATAGACTTGCCGAGGTAGTATGAAAGTCATTTTTGACGCATATTATGCTATGAACTGTTAAATTAGTTACAAAGTTTTCACGATTACATACGAGAAAGATAATTAATGAAAAAAAATATACTGACAAGCCATGGGCATTATTTGTATTTTTTTTAAATAATCCTCCACGATTGCCTAGATTTGGAGCCTACTATTATTCTAATTACTTTTTTTTGTAGTCACTAATGTCACTAATCTGTGGAATTTCCCCAGAATATTATTCCAAAACTCATTACCGAGTGGAAGTATGCAAAGTAGGCTATATTGTTTTTAAGGTAGTGATATTTACTATCTTCTGCATAGATTTCATAGCATAACATGTTGCATTTAGTTTGGGGGCAATTTCTTTAATATGATTTTTCCAATTTACCACATTATCGATTTCTAAGCCAAGAAATCTGGTTCTTGTTGTTGTTGTTTCTAATAGGGACTATTGCTAATTATTGCGCTTGAAATTTGCGAGGTTGAATGTGGACAGGATTTAAATTGAATTATGTTAGTTTTGTTACAATTTAATACTAATTTATTGATTGACAACCTGTCATATATTTTGAAGAGATTTTCCTCTGTTCAAGATTGGAATGCGTTGGAGTTATTGGCTGTAATTACTATACTTGTGTCATCTGCTTATAATATGGGATGACACATCTTTTATTAGGGGGGCAAGATCATTTACGAAGATTAGAAAAAGTAGGGGACCTAATATTGATCCTTGAGGAATTCCATTATTTATAGTTATTAATAGATGGTGACTTTCTCAGCGTATTCCTCTTTTCTCTGCCGGTGTTTCACATTTTCTCTATTTTATCAGCATTATCCTGGTGTACAATATAGCCCCCTGAGTCCTGGGAATATAATATACTATACTATACTTCAAACTTCATACACAGTCTACAATTACAACGCGTGCCTTCTATGGTAGATTGCTCGGCTAAATAATGTAAGTAAAATACTCGCCATTGGTTATGAAAGCCTTTATTGAGTCATTTTTAGAAATACAGGAGAACGATTTTTCTTCTTTTTTAACTCCTTAAGTCGAAATTGTTTCATTGCTAATTTCTGCTCAATAGAAATAGATATACCATTTAATAAAAAAATACCATAATTAGAGTAGTTCTCGTTTTTAACTTTGCGGTGAAAAAATAAGATTTCTTAACGCTATACTCTAGCAGTACACGTAGAAAATTAAATGCCCCAGCATCACCTGTTCCAGATATGGACTATTGTAATGGAAGAAATCATTTGTTGCTGAAATTGCTAGGCAAAGAAATATATACAAATGTGGTAATATAAAACCAAGGTAAGAGGAAAGGGCAAACTGTATCAACCGAGAAACGAGGACATGATTACAACCAAGTAGTTGGATATTTTCAATATTATTCCTTTATGAATATTTTCATCAGTTTCCTTGGTGTCAATATACAAGGTGATTCATAAATACCTGTAAAAACTTTGTGGGTATAATGTAGAGGTAAAAATAAAACAAAAATGTTCTATACAACTTTTCCCGCAAATCCTTACTTTCAGAGTTATGAAGCAAAATGTTCTATCTTGCTAGGTATCAAAAACATGGACCAGTAAAGCCTTCGGATGTGTAATGCTCGCCTACATAGCGACTGCGTTAGATGTTTTTTATTCGTACACCCCTATTACGTACAGTTTATTTCGACCTCATAAGACTTCGTTTACTGTACGTAGGTATGTACTGATCTTAGAATTTTACAGACCCCATTCAACTCATTCCGAACTGTTTCTAGCTATTTTGATGTCACTGCTGTAGTTATGCTACATTCAGAATTTGAGTGGCATAAACGAGCGCCTTCAGACGATCCCAAAGGTAGAAGTCTGGTGATCTGGCTGGCCAATCAACTGGTGTTACACGTTCTATCTTATCGTACACAACTGAAGCCTACTGAACTAACGACAAAATGATTGTGTACCTACGTGCCATACAATTAAACATACCTACGTACGGTAAACAAAGTCCTATCAGATCGGAATCAACTGTAGTGGGGTGTACGAATAAGAAACATCTACCGCAATCGCTATGTATGCGAACGTGACACAGTCGAAGGCTTTACTGGCCCATGTTTTTTATGCCTGGCAAGATATGGCACTATGCATCATAATTCTGAAAGTAAGGATTTGCGGGAAAAGTTTTATAGAACATTTTAGTTTTATTTTTATCTCTATGTTACACCCACAAAGCTTTTGCAGGTATTTATGAATCACCCTGTATACCTAGCTTTCTTTCTTTGTATTTCCGTAGTTCTTTTTCTATTTAGTTACTTAGTCAACCTAATGTTTTATGCAAAAGAAACCGGCCAGAATTTTTAATTATCATTTATCTATGTACATAAATAAGAGGCAATGCTACAAGCTTCTATCTGATGTTAAAACGATAGATTTTACGTGAATACAACTTTAAAATCTGACCGATACATGGGGTACTAGGGTGAAAAAGGTGTTATAACGTTTGCAGGTTGATTCATTCCGACATTACAACTTCGTAACTAATAACACGATTGAAATTAATGTTGTCTCTTTCGACCGGGTATACGACTACGATAAGAGCATGACCTTATAACATTGGACCCCAGACTCATCTCGGAACCCCATATAAATACGGTGTATAGTATATTATCAAGAGTTATACATTAACTGAAATGATTAAAATACTTGGTGCCTAAAGAATTTCTAAAATCTGCCTATTACGCCCTTTTTCATAGTATAATGTCTTATAGCATTCATTTATGGGGCACTGTAATGTATTAAAGATACTTATTTTACAAAAGAAGACCATTCGAATTCTTACATTTACCAGTTAAATAGTCATTGTAAGTCGTTATTTACTACTGAAGGCATAATTACAGTTATTAATCAATATATATTTCAGTATTTATAAACAACTTAAACCATTTTAATTACAAGTCCAGCATACAATATTAAAAGTAAAGGCAATCAAAAACTCAGTATAAAAATTAATTAAACAATTCTCTAAAAACCTTTATAAATAGTCAAGAGCTAAGAAAACAAGCAACTATACTTGTTTTTTTTTTTTTTTAAGATGAGCTATGACAGGAGCGTTGCGATCGGAAAAACAACTGAATGTCACATAGCGTGGTATGCCTGTTGCTATGGTAACAACGGTTGAGTTGCCAGACTTACAATTCCCACGTGGCGAGTGCTTAATAGCTCTCTTGGCGATATTTATTATGCACACAATGTTAGCATTAGTACGTTTCGTGTTTGATTCTCTGTCAATATTTGTATTGTTTTCTTACCTTCGCGTCAATTGTCAATGAATGTTTTAATGTCAGCCATCTTAACGACTATTGCTAACTTCCATCAGCTGGCAGTGTGGTAGTCCATATTGGCAACATGCCACTGTAGTTCCAAGCTCGGCCGCTTAACTGTCATGTCCCATCTTTCATAAAAACAAGTATAGATATAAATTATGAATGATCTCATTCTGAATGTTAAATTTTTCTTTATGTTTCCTTTTAAAATTAATTGTAAATATATTCTTTTTCATTTTCGCTTCCTACTTCTCAATATTCATCTCCTTTCTCCACTTCTTCGTCTTCCTCGTCCTATTCTTATTAATATAGATTCTACCTTCATTCAATGTTTCTTCATCAATCAATCAATCAATCAATCATTCAATTAAATAGTGATGGAACCATAATGAGTGAGTTTTAGAGACATGCAGAATATTTAAATTCATCCCCCATGTTAATTTGAAGGAGCTGTGCACTCATTTACTCAGGTACTAAGCCCCGCTTAATTTTCAGATTAGTTTTTCGCCTTCCTTTAATCTACTTTTGATATGGAGATGGAAATTTTGTAATTTTGATACGGCTATATTAAAAGCAAGCATGTACAGAGCAGTGAGTCCTTTCAATGCAATATTCTAGTTATTAGAGGACTTTCTACTGTGTTTATAATTTCGAATAAAATTTATATTCGTAACGTGAGCAACTATAAGAGCCCGGATAGGATTGGAAGTTCACCATATAACGAGATAATCGGTAAAATTCGGATGGCAAATTCCAAAGCCAGGAAAAGCAAGAGCCCAACGGAGAATGTGAACGACGTTAAATAAAAAAAAGTTATTACTTTAGAATTATTGAGCTACTGACAGATGACAAAGGAATGACACAGTGATAATGGAGCAAAAGCGAAATGACGTCAGAGGAAAATAAATACGGGGTCATACAAATCAAGTTTTCAGGTAAAGCTCCCTGTGAAGCAGACTTGAATAATTTTAAGGGAAAAATTATTCCGGGGCAGGATATCGATCCCGGGACCTCTGGCTGAACGCACCAGTGCTCTCACCAACTGAGCTACCCAGGAACTCCATCCTACACCGTCTCAAATTATTCAAATACGAGGGTCATTTCATAAGCCATGGAAACTATGTTATATCTTCCGAATAACCTAAGATGTGCGTTTTAAAACCTGTAGTACACTATACGGGATATCACCGTCAGGTTGCGTTTGTATGCATTGGTGGCTAGTTGGCAGAACATGCAAAAGTTTTTATGCTGTGCTCTAAAATGGATGTAGGCCCTAAGTAAAGTTGAACAGCGGTCATACGTGAAAATTGCAGTTCTTCGTGACAAATGCTCGTCAGTGTCATTCTGAACAACGAGAAGTATTGGATGACAGTGCGTTGGAGCATCCTCCCTACTCCCCTGATCTCAGTCCATGCGATTGTGATTTCATTCCTCAAGAAGAAGCCGCTGCATGGGAAGCGGTTTGCAACAGGAAGGAAATCTTATCAGCTCTCGACGAGAGGTGGTACACATAGACGAGTCACAGACACAGTCGATGGTATTCAACGCCTGCATCATCGTTGGAAAAGGTTTTCTATTGTTCATAATAAAACAATGATTTTTATTTACGCATCTTTCAATTTTTCTTACTCAGTGCCGTCTGTATCCGGAATCAATTTGGCACTAGCATTGCGAAGCAGATTTCAGTGACCTTCAATTGAGACAGGGAATTCAAAAACTCCCTAACTCCAATAAACCAAATTTTACAGGAGAGAGAAAAAAACTTATTATTTCTCTTACTAACTTTAAATATCATACATTTATCTATTAATATTGTGTAAAATTACATTCTTTATTAATTAAATACTTCAAAAGTTAAATTTTTACATTATCTTACGCTACAATTTGAAATAAACACTGCTGGAGTTAGTGGTTTTCTGACTTCCACAGTGTATGAATTAAGAAAAATGAATAAATATGAGCCATGTGAAGAATAAAAAGATAAGTATATCATAATTCCCTTATGAAACATTGGAATATACGAGAAAATGGAAGTTTATTATTAAGATTAACATTTCTACATTTCTTTATTTCAAATATATGAGATAGAAAACCACAAATTACGATAAAGCACATCAAAATATGAAAATAAAACGACAAACAATATTAAAATGTTAACACAGTCTCATTCATGTTTCAAATTCTGTTTTTTTTTCTCTCACTCTCATGTTCTTACTGTGCATCTAGATTCTAGATTATTACTGTCCGCAAACAAAGTTTGGTAATTCATCCTACTTTCCTCAGAAATGAACTGCATTAAATTTTGCAAGTCCTTTTGCTTTCTTCTTTCAATGGCAATGCTGAATTGTACTTTAGTTGACTGGGGAATGATGCATCTGTATTGGGTTTCTGGAAGTTAATCGACTTGCTTGGTGCCTTTAATATTCTTACTTACATGGATTTCATAGATTTTTGTGACATTCTGAATACCGTATCGTATCACTTTACTCAGCTGGTTGAGCGATAGTGTTGCCACCTACCGGGAAATTAAGCTTGGAATGCAAAAACTCTCTTATTCCATGGAGTAAATGGAGTTCTGACTTCCACGAGTTTTAAAACAGCCCCCAGAATGCAAATGAATGTCGATATTAGTGTATTCTTGCCTTCCACCCATGAGGGACAAACTAAAAAGCATCATCGAGCCCATAACTCAATTTTGTCAAAAACTGGAGTTAATGGGTTTTTGATCTTCCTGTCTCAATTGCATATAGTGAATTTCTATTCCTGCAGCTTTATTGGCTGATATAATATAGTTGCCATGACAGATGAAATGACCGTCGTATATTTAGAAAAGTATTTCGCAGCCAATTTCTCGGTCACAAAACTCGCAGAACCCGGAGATCGAATCTTGTTCCCTAAAATAGAAGTCGTCAAACTAAGTGATGGATTGCACCAGGATTGAACTGCCAATGGAGCAACCGGTCGATATTTTTAAGGAAAGCAGAGTGTAAATTCTAAGCAGAACTTGACTCTTTAATTTACGATCTGTTTTTCGCCGACTGTACCTAAGTATGCAATCAGGTGTTGGATGCGAAGAAATCCAGTCGCAGGTAACCGGATCATCTGCAGTTGAAACATTATCTCAACTTCAACCCGCGACAGAACACAGGACCACTCTCAGCGTCAACACTCTGATTATTATTCATGCGCGGTCAGATAAATGAGGCCCTCTGGTACATTCCAAGTCCACTGCGGACTGAGGGAAACTCCGAAGTAGTCGCCACTGGGACTGCTGCCATGAATTGTCTACGTAGTTTAGCTTTACAATCTATCACAGACTTGTGTCATTTTATATGTGCCTTTTCCTTCCTTTATTACAGAATGTATTATGATATATTAGAAAAAAGTATTTTAAAATGTTCAGCATGCTTGATATCAATAATTGGATTTTTACCTTATTGAATGTATGTGTCTGGCTGTATGCCGTAAGGGTACAACCTCCGTCCAGTCAACATGTAACACACAGTCTTATACTTCTCCAAAAACATAACTTCGCAGCTTTGCTTACAGTAATATTCAACATCGCTCATAGATTGTGCACGTCTTATTTTAATACAGGGACATCATTTTATTTTTACTTCAATTTTTATTGTACCTGAGTTTTTTAATGTACTTCACTCCCATCCCCTCTACTAGTAAACTTCCAACCATTCTCCACACAGAACCGAGGCCGCGTATGCAGTACTGAGTTAGTGAGTACAGTACGTTCCAGAAATATGTTCACGTTTTCCAGTGACGAAAGAGCTTTCAATATTGAATCATATTTTCGCACAGGTACTGTCGTCCGTTTGCCTACGTCGCATCCCGGTTTCCCCCACCTGCTTCTGTTCGCCCCTCTGTAAAGTCTAGTAGCTGGGCTGACTTAGCTCTTTTCTGAAAACATTAATTTCTGTTAGGAATTGGACGTCTACGTAATATTATACAACTGTTTAAAATAACTTAAATAAAAGGGCCTCGTTAAGTAATTAACTGTCACGTGATCCCCCCCCTTTCTACGACCCTGCGACAAAACCATTTGAACGGACAGTAAATAGCATTTATGAGTAATTTTATCTTTTGGGATAGGGCAGAAGTGAAGATTAAATTTACAGTACGTAAGGTACTCTTTTATAGAATAGGTATAGAATTATTTCAACATGAGTTACTCGTACGAAGGTCAAAACTGGTAATTGGAATTAGGTACAATAGTGTATAGTGCGAAAATATGCACAAAAGAACTGAAGCCTGTATCGAAATGAACGGCCACCATTTTCAAAAATGTGTTTAAATATCCATATTATGATTATTTTTCAATTTAACTTCATTATCTCTATTGTACGCTAATATGCTGTAACAGTACAATATACACTGCATAATTAATACGTCCGAATGGATAGCTCAATTCGTGAGTAAAAACACTAAGTGTTAATACAGTACTGTGTTTTGATTAAACAAAACCTAATGAAAATTATCAAACTCAAAATTGCGATATTTCCTAGTTTACATAAATGGATGAACTACTTTTCTTCCCTCCTATACCTAGTAAAGTGATTTGTATTTTACGCCAGGATCATCGAACTCCAGTCTTGGAAAGGGGAGAAAGCGAGGTTTCCGGTTCTAGACCTTTAATCCAAAGGTATAGCCAGGTTAATATTAAAAATGTTAGTAAAAATAAAATGATGTCCCTGTACAAGTTATATTGAAGACCGAAGTTAACTACGTTTATTACGTTCAATTTCACGTCATCAATTCAATATAGAAGATCACTTTTCATAACAGGAAATATTGCGTCTGATGTGACACCGCCACTATCAACATTAATGGTTTTTTTAACAAAAGCTTCAACGCTTGAACAACTCAACACTTGTATTTTTAGCATGGACACATCAATATATTATCAGGTTAAAATGATATTTCATTATATCCACAATAAAGGTTTAAGATAAAACAGTCAAATTTGTGTGTAAGCAAGCTGTATGAAAAAACAGTCAAATTTGTATGTAAGCAAGTCTTCATACTCAACATATTCTATAATATCTCCCAAATTTTTAGATTTTAAACTAAGAAGGTTTATACTTTTATACTTATTTATGCACATTAGGTTAAGGTTTTAATTTCTGACAGTAAGGGCATATTGTATACACATAAGAGATTATTATATTGTAATTGAAACATGTATCTGATGATGTCGTTTGGTACGACGAAAACTTTAATACCCAGAATAAATATGTAATATAAAGGTTCACACCTTATATATGAGATGGTATCATTGACGGAAAATATCAAATCATTCATTGGATTGATAAATTTTGTTCATGCTTAGTATTTACAAGTGAATTTATCTAGAAGATATGCAAATGAAACACAATAAATGAAAAATGAATGTGTCTTTTTTTTAAATCAGAAATGACAAAATGGCATTCGAATTCTAAAATCTTCAGGCGATTACCTCTGTTATTTTATATTCGGTACAATAAACTAACAAATGAGCGATCATTTAGTATCGATGGAAAAAAGCTTTTGTAACAGAAATCAGTTATTAAATGAGGTTATTCAAAAGTAGCGAAAGATTTGAAAATAATCATGTTTAAGAAGTAAATTTATAGAAAAATAATACAATTTGTTCAGAAAAGGAATAAGGTTCTTTCAGAAGTAACGAAAACTTTGAAAGCTGTGTAACTTTGAAATATGTATGATAAGTCTTTCTTGTGTTAAATTTTAACGTACCTTGTTAACATGTTTCGACCTATTTTGGGTCATCTTCAGAACTGGTCGTTGTTGGTCTTGGCGCCTCTTGTTTCCTGTGTGGGTGCGTTCGTAGTGTAGAGTCAAAGAGTGTATTGAAATTGAGTTGTGTGTTGAGAATATCGTTGGGGTGTGTTTTCGTGTGTCTGTATATTCCATATTGTTCTAGTGTGTTGAGTTTCTGGCTTTTTGGTTGGATGTGCAGTATTTCTATGTCTGTGTTGATGTCTCTATAGAAGTGGTTGGCATTTGTGATGTGTTCTGCTTATGTGGAGGTGTTTTGTAATATTGAAAAGATAAATTTCCAATTTTTATATTTCCATTTCGTACAATATTCTCGTCACGAGACATAATCATATAGGGTAAATTAGAGTCTGTCGGACAGTCGGGCATGTTGGACACTTTGTACTTTAACGTGTTACCTCGCCACTTGTGGGCACCACATTCTCCAAGAAGTCAATGACTGCTTCCGTCATTGACTTCTAGCAGAATGTGGTGCCCACAAGTGGCGAGGTAACACGTTAAAATACAAAGTGTCCAACATGCCCGACTGTCCAACAGACCCTAATTTACCTTACTTTATCTTTTTGGGATTTACTTCCAAACCTATCTCTTTACTTGCTTCCAGTAAAATTCCCGTGTTTTCCCTAATCCTTTGTGGATTTTCTCCTAACATATTCACGTCATCCGCATAGACAAGCAGCTGATGTAACCCGTTCAATTCCATACCCTCTCTGTTATCCTGGACTTTCCTAATGGCATACTCTAGAGCAAAGTTAAAAAGTAAAGGTGATAGTGCATCTCCTTGCTTTAGCCCACAGTGAATTGAAAACGCATCTGACAGAAACTGACCTATACGAACTCTGCTGTACGTTTCACTGAGATACATTCTAGTGAAGCTCAACTAATTCTAAACTCTATTCTTTTCTTGAGTACTATCATTATACGAGTTTAAACAAATCATCTATAGTCAGAGAAAATGGACGCATAATGACGCTAAAGGAAGTACCTACTTGAGTTCGTGGCTACATTTCGTAATTGAATTAGAGGAGCGGCCGTGTTGTCGGACACCTGCGTAATTCCCTCTCCCCACGATAGAACTTTCACGCATATCGCAGATCTGTCAGAAAATAACCATCATGACATTTTACTTTTCTTCGCCCACTGCCATCAACCAAAATTTGAGCAAAACAGTTTCTCAGTACTTGAGGGCACATGCCAGCGCGCACATCTGCTACTTCCAACCTGCTCGTGGGCCTCTGGCTACCCGTCACACCTAATCTGAGATTTCGGAAGAGATGTGGCCCACTTCACATAGCCCTGAGCAGTGACAGATCGATAGTGCTTTCTGTTTGCGAGCTGCAAATCAATTTCGGTTATAATCGACCACGGGACGGAACAAATATGTTGTAAAATTTAATAGTTATTTAGCTCACATTATCGTCAGGGAGGAGTTTGGGCGACTGGTAGATAGATTGAAAGAAATAAACGAGTAATGTGGTTTTAATGTTTCCGTCTTGACTTATTTATAATGTCAATCCAAAAAATATTTTTGTTAACACATTTTAATTATTTTGTGAACGTTTTCGCCCTGTATGGGCATCTTCAGACAATATATATATATATATATATATATATATATATATATATATATATATATATATATATATCTGTACATAATGTATATCAAAATTACATAATACATGTGACCAATTATACGAATACAAACTTAAAATTTTAAAAAGGCAATTAAAAACACTTTTAAAAATCTAACTAAAGTACAGCAACAAGATCAATCAATAAGTATAATAAATATGCATATTTAATATCATATTGTGATCGCCCATTACAGATAGAGATCACAACCGGACTATTTTGTGAGATCAATAAGCCATATTATTATTATATGTGTGTGAAGACTCGTAGGTGGACACTTATTTGACAATAGAACGCGTAATTAAATGTGCATGTTTTAACAAAGAATACCATTAAAATATTTGCAAATCAATGAAGGTATATAGGGTCATGGGTAACTAATATGCTTCTGAGTTGGTGTTTAGGCGTGAATAGGAAATGGTAGAAGGTTTGGAAATACAAGATGAATGTAGTTTACACAAATTTAAGTAAGTAATAATAGGCCTATGATCACTTATCAGCAAATATGTTAAGAAAATATTATTATAAAGAGTTGCGGTGTATAGTAAGTAAACATCAAATGTTATGTTGTAAAGATGAAATATTATTATAACGAGATGCAAATGTATGGTGAGTAAACATCAAATTGTTATAAGTGTACATCATTGTGATAAGTAGTGTCATGTATATTATTAATCTCTTACTGTCGTAGACGATCTCTGTATGTTGCCAAGGATGAATTAATAATATATGACGAGTAGTAATAAGTTGCTGGTCATAAATAGCTTCACGAATAGTTGAATTGAAGTGGAGATGTATGTAAATCACATATTAAAATCATTTGAAACTGAAGTACTATGCAATTTTTTTAAAGAACTAAAGTTGTGTACAGTTTCCATCTTATTCTCCTTCTATTTCTTACAAAAATTATCTTCCTTTCTTAATTATTATTTGTATTTTGTTAAGTTTATTTAGCCCACAACTGTGGAGTAACGGTTAGCGCATCTAGCCGCGAAACCAGGTGGCCCGGGTACGAATCCCGGCCGGGGAAAGTTACCTGGTTGAGGTTTTTTCCGGGGTTTTCCCTCAACCCAATATGAGCAAATTCTGGGTAAATTTCAGTGATGGACCCCGGACTCATTTCACCAGGATTATCAGCTTCATCTCATTCAGATGTTAAATAACCTAAAATGTTGATAAAGCGTCGTAAAATAACCTACTTTAAAAAAAGTTTATTTAAACATGTTTTAACATCTATAGGTCCACCGTTGTGGAATATAGTTAGAATGTATAACCGTGAAACGAACGGGCTCGGGTTCACATCGTGTCCTTCACATTTTATGTCTACGTCGCTCCTTTGTCTCCTTCCGATAACCATGGTCTTCGTCTTCTTTGCATTTGAAAAGTCCACTGCAAGAATGATGGATATCACTTTCTCGTGGAAAATGAACCAAGACTGTCAATGCATAGCTTAAGACATATAGAATCTACATAGAGAGTTATATGGCATTAACACTGATAGCCATTGTCCAGTAATGATGGGAAAATCGCAGTTAAACTTTGAGCGCTAAGCATTTCAAACTTTCAATTGCTTCTCCTGAAAAATGTATTCCAAATGACATCCATCATTCTTGCAGTGGATTCTTCATTTATCTTCATCCGATACTGCAAACAGCTGTCATGTAGCTTCAGCATCATATCCTTTAGTATCATCCCCTCTTCTGCTAACAACGCTGTATCATTAGCAAATGGTATGCACTTTATTTTTCTTCCTTCGCTTATCACCTCTAGCATGTTCTGAAAACAGTTCACTAAATCCCTCAAAGTAGATATTGAACAGGGTAAAGGGTATCCTTGTCGTACTCTTCTCTCCATTACACTTCCTTTTCACATGTCTTCTCCTATCCTCACTTTGACTCGTTTCATAAAAAGATTACTGATCAGCCTCTTCTCTTTCCAATTTGCTTCAGGATTGTCATAAGCTTATTCCAATTCACTTTGTCAAACGCCTTTTCTAGGCTCCCAAATACAGTGCGTATACTGTCTCCGCAGGAGTAATGGCAAGCAGAACGCGGGGACTCAAGGAGTTGTGTTGGTATCGTGCAGGTAGAGTCAATGACTTTGGCCGCATTGAATGGTGGAGGTTGGGAGGGAACGAGAGAAGAGATGTAATATTCCTACGTGTTCAAACCAGCGGCTACACATTACCAATACCGTGTTGAATACTGCAGCTTCTTTCACTGCGGAGCCAGTTAGTATACGCACTGTACTATATACACTTCTTTATTCTTATAGAGGTATCTTCCATCTTAGCAGTCAAAATGCATCTGTTCCTGAAGGCAAACTACTCTTCTGCGAACTTCTCTTTCATCTTTTAATATAAACGTCAACTGCGAGTGGAATACGCAAGTAAATGCGAGCTTTACAAATCTGTATTCAGGTTTTATCTAGCTTTAATGGTTTTAGAGTTTTGGTATAATTTGTTACTAAAGTTTGTTATATTAAATAAGACATTTCCTTAGTCAGCTGTGATATCATCTACAGATAAAGTAATGTCGGCGAGAAGTAAGCGTGCTGAGTACATGAGGGAATATAAGATACCTACTGTAATATTTAATAAAATTGAACACATACTTTTATAAAAATATTGCATTACGTTATTCAATATTTCTTCTGACACAGTTTTCTTCTTTTTTGCTTCTTCTCCTTTCAGTTCTCCTTGGCCATTTACTTTTCCTTCCCCTTTACTCTAATCTCCTTTATTCCTTTCGCTTTATATTTTCATTATCCTCTTATATTTCTACTTATTGTAATTTTGTTCTGTCGAATGTGTTTAATTAATTTTTTCTTCCTAGAGTTAAAACATTAACATTTAGCACTACAACTAGCTAACAATAGATTCAGTTTTAGATCCCCCAGCTTACTTTTTCTTACCAAAGTGATCTGAGCTAAAGACCCAGCAGAATCTACCAGTCTATTGATTACCCTACTAAACTCCTTTACTTGGATTTTAACGTTTTCAAATTGGAGCAGATATATAAATATACATTATTAACTTTCTTTCATAAAAACAAGAAAAATTGTAACACATATTGGCATAATTATAATACGAGAAGAAACATATTGTTTCATTTTACAGAATCCAAAAGTTCTACGGCTGCTGGTATGAAATATGGCTTCAACTGTGGCTTAAAACTATACAGTATTCTGTTTTAGCTAATATAAGTGTGGCTAAATTTAAACTGAAAATTAAAGAAATTATTAAGCGAACTTAACATAGGGTTAAATAATTAATTATTAAATACTAGTCTTATATATGTACTTGTGAATATTGGTTATAAATTTTTTTCAATTGTCTTTGTTCTTTGTCATATAGGCTCTAGTTTTTGTAGTCTGTGCTATTTTATTGCTTATATTAATTTGTTTATTTTGTCTTCTTCTTCTTTCTGCTTATCTACAGGGAGTTTTTGAACTCCCGACCACGAGCGTTTGCTCATACGGGAGTAAATTCTTTAATTTATATTTCTGTTTTATGTATATAATAGTTTTTAATGTATCTTTATTTCTGTTACATTAATTTAATTTAATAGTTTGACCCAATATTTTGGGTTTGCCTTGCGATACAGAAAAATTATATAAGCAGGTTTCAAACAAAAGAGATTAAGGCATAAGGGGAAAAAATGGAATCTAGTACAATTTAAACTGAGCAAAATATCGCTACAGAAAATTTTATTATGGTGATGACGATGCAATCTTGAAGATCTCTCTTCAGCTTGTATTTACAAAGGTTTTCGGAATGGTGTCTCTCGCTCCGAAAAAGAGATCGGCAACTGTGACTTTCTCAATGTTGTATTTCGCTGATAGGTACTGAATCGTGGGCTCGTAGATTTTCTTTTTCTCTTTGTTCACTTGAGATGGTTGAGTGGCTGAGATTTCAAACCTGATCGTAGGATCAATTATTTCTGTTGTCTGTTTATTCCTATTTATAGCTATGATATCGATCCTACAGTTGCTCCCATCATCAGCAATACAATGAACTTCCTCGTGAACGTCTAGATTTTTGGATCGAAGTGCATCCGCGATCATAGAACGTATGGTGTTGTGACGTTATATTTTTGTGGCTTTCTTATTGCCTTCTTCTTCTTCTTCTTCTTCCCTTCAAGTATTAGGCCAAATGGCCTGTTACGATCTCACAGTTGAATTTTCAATCCAGCGCTTCTTTGGACGACCGAGAGACCTCTTCCCGTTTGGACGATAGTGGAGCATGACTTTTGGGATTCTATCTCTATGCATGCGATGCAGATAATTTATCCAGTTGTTCTGATAAAGTTTTAAGTGATTAATTCCAGGTTCTAGTTGTAATTCTTCCATTACATCTTCATTGCGTTTGTGATCCCATTTCGTATATCCCGCTGTATATCTCGTAAATTTCATTTCATTAGCCGCTATTCTGCTTTCGTCTTTCTTCATCAATATCCATGCCTCACTGCCGTAACAAAGTGCAGGTCTCGCCAAGGTCTTGTATAGGCGAATTCTAGTATGCCTTTGTACTAGGGAAGGTTTGATAAAGTTGTTAATTATTCCCATTGTTTTGGTGTATTTAGAAATTTTCTGTGAAATGTCTACTTCATCGAAAAAAGATAATGTGTATCCGAGATATGTAATATAATTTACTCTTTCTAATATTTTTGAATCTAAACATATTTTGCTAGGCACAGGGTATTTTCCGCACAAGGCCATAATTTTAGTTTTTTCTTTATTGATTTTCATATCATATTTAATTCCAATTTTGTTAAAATTAAAAACTGAACGTTGTAATTCATCTTCTGAGGATGCCACCAGAGCTAAATCGTCTGCAGAAAGTAATGAATCTAGTTATAAATGTCTATTGAGTTGTATACATCCATGAGGCAATTGTTTCCATCCTCTAATTAGGTTTTCTTATTGTAATAATTGTAATAATAAATGTTATTAGGAAGGCTTTTTCCATTCTCCATTTTCTAGGGATCAAACCTCTCGAAATACAAATGATGTACAGCATACGTCGGAAATTTAACTCTCCTGTTGTATCTTTGCGAAGAGGAGTACACTAAGTCAGAGTTGAACTTTGTGGATGTGATTCACTGTCGGCGACCTCTTCGGCAGCCACAAGTGCAGCGGAGAGCAAATTCCTTAATTCCACCTTTGCTAAGTGATGGTAGCAATTACACCGACACACGGTGAGGAGCTTGTGCACACGGAATCATCATCGAATTTGCCCCAGCCTCCGGGAGCGGAGCGGCGGTGACCCCGGCACCAGTACCATTGCGACTGTGGGAACACGGACTCGGAATCTGGGGCGAGGATGTGACGGAACTGCGGGACTCTGTGAAGTCGCCTCATTTGTACATGACAAGTCAGGTTCTGTCTTCCAGCTTTGACGTATTGAATTGAATGCTTCGTGAACATGTCTGCACGTCGGAGTATCTCTTTTCTACCTCCTTTTACCTTTCTTCTGCATTCCATGCCTTATTTTATTTTACTTATTTTATTAATTTTGTGCATTTACTTATTCATTTCTTTTTGCTTATCAATTTTATTTATTTCCATTTTTACTTTCTCATTGTACGAAATATAAGAGAAAGTATTTGTGGACTTCGAAGCTTTCACATACATACACGTTTACAGCAATACTAGTATCTATCAAAAATATAGTTTTCAGACGATCGTATTCTTTCTGTTGTAATTACCTATGCTGCTGCAGTGAAGTTATGGTTTACAGTGGCAGTGAACAGTTTCGATCAGTGAAAATTTATAGTGTTAGTGAAATGTGTCATAGTGCCAGTGCAGTGAGTGAGATTAGAGTGAAGTGAAAATAGTGACAGAATATCAGTACCAAAATAACATATATGTGCACATCATTTTTTGTTGTAATGGAAAATTAGGTTATTTTAACTATCATTCTTCTTCTTCTTCTTCTTCTTCAGCTACAGGGATTAGGTCTATTGGCCTGTTCCGTCTTCAAGGCTTAAATCATCTGTCCATCTTATGTTCGGTCTTCCGACATTTCTATATCTTGTTGGTGCATAATCCATAATTTGTTTTCGTAATCTATCATTAGTCATTCTTGTAATAATATGTTGGTACCAATTTTATTTCTGATTTTTAATCTTTTCTTCTAAATTAAAAATATTTAATAATTGTCGGATATTTTCCTTTTTGATGATCCAATAAAGTATAACCGGCAACACCTCGTAGGAACTTAATTTCACTTACTTGAATTTTTCTTTTTGATGAGCGGTTTAATGACCAGTTTTCTGAGCCGTAAGTTAATAATGGAACTGCTAGGGTTTTGTAAAATTTTAATTGTGTTGAGCGTTGTGTTTTATTTCTTAAAGTTCTTCTTATTGTTCCACATATCTGTTGGAATTTGCTCAACTTACTGTTAATATCCTGTTCACCCAAATAAGATATATTGCAGCCTAAGTAGTTAAAATAAGATAGCTCTTCTATAGTTCCTTGATTAATAACTATTTTACATCGCCTATGGTTAAGCCCTCTGAAAGCCATTGTTTTAGTTTTGTTATTAGAAATTTTTAGATTATATCCTTCTGTTATTAGCTGGAGCTGGTAAGTTGCTATTTGTAGATCATCCTCAGATTCTGCGATCAATATTTGATCATCGGCAAAAAGCATTGTATTTAATACAGTTGTTCCTAAATTTATACCAAATGATATAACTATCATTATTAATTGTTATTATTGTTGTAATTAAGTTACCATTGCCAGTGGATGTTTGCCCACTTGCAGTATAAATAAATACATATAATATACAGATGAGTGGACGGAATCAATAGTAGTATCAATCCACAAAAAAGGAAACTGCAAAGACTGCAATAATTACAGAGGCATCAGTCTTCTAAATTCAGGATACAAAATATATGCAGAAATAATTACAAACAGATTAAATACAATCACAGAGATCTTAATTAGAGGACAATAAAATGGATTTAAACAAAATCGATCCTGCATAGACGGCGTCTTCACACTAGCACAGATTATTGAGAAACATAGAGAATTTAATAACAACGCACTTGGCATTCATTGATTACTTTAAGACATTCGATACAGTTGACAGAACAAAAATTTGGGATGTTTTAGTTGAGATGGGAATAATCCAACATTTAATTTACACAATCAAGAATATGTACAAAAACTAAAAAATTAAATTAAAAGTAAATAACACTTCAAGCAAGGAAGGCAGAAAAATAAATCAAGGAGTAAAGCAAGGCCGCCCAATGTCACCCACCTTATTTAATATTTATATAAATAACATTACCAAAAATTGGGAAGACGAGTTGCTCACAAATTTTATGATTGACAACTTCCTACTTAACACATTACTTTACGCAAATGATCAGATAATTTTAGCAAATTCTGAAGGCAATTTGCAAAGAGCAATACATACACTACACAAGATAGCAAAAAATTATAATTTGGAAATCTCTATAAACAAAACCAGAACCATGGCCTTCCAAGGAAAGAACCATATAAGATCCAAAACTGCAATCAATAACAATTGTATAGAACAAGTCAACACATTCAACTATCTTGGCTGCAATCTTTCTTATATAAACTCCAGGGACGTAGATATTAAACTAGCCAAATTTCAGCGATTGTTAAGAACAATCAAATCAACTCTATTAAAGAAAGTTCGACTGGAAATAATTTATAAAGTCATGGCAGTCCCGGCATTATTATATGGATCAGAGACATGGTCATTAACGAAAGGACAACTTCGAAGAATAGAAGCTGCTGAAATGCGATTGCTAAGACCTCTTGCAGGATATACTCTTTACGACCATAAAAGGAACGCTGACATCCGAACAGAATTGAATATCACCGCCATTACGGATACTATAGAATCTTACCGCAACAACTGGTATGAACATGCATTAAGAATGCCCAACAATAGGTTACCCAAGAGACTATTGGACTATATACCTCATGGAAAATGAGACATCGGAAGAGATGGAAAGACAAACTTTCTTCTGGGAGCGGAACAGGCCAGGAGCCCTAATCCAAGACTGTTATTGATTACGATATCTCGTAAGTTGGCAATACCATACGTCGCGACATTTATTCGGAGATAAAAAGGATTTTTATTTTTCATGGATAGAATCAGTTTAAAGATGTTATAAACTGTGATTTAATTTTGAAGTATGAGGAACAGAAATATGAAAATATGTGAGTGAATATGAAACTACTCTGTAGTAGCCTGCGGGTCGTCTGTGAGAAAAGAGCCTTCAACTGGAGAGCGTGCTCTCTATCAATCAATACTATACAAGAGTATGCAGAGCCCTGTCATTATGCGTTCTCTTCAGTGAGCTTCGAGAATGCACTGAATAGACGCGAGGTCATCGAACTTGCTGCTGACGTTTGGATGATAATTCGTTAGGGAAAATTCTAGGAAGTTCATACATCTGCTGTTTTCAGATACGTTGAAAAATTCACAAGATGGTGAAGGAAGAAGATCTTATTGGTTCAGTTTCCTTAGTGTTTTAGAAATTTAGAGGACCTATTCCATTCTTTCAACATACGTATATAATATTCAATCACGAGGGATGATTATAGGAAATAATCCTACTAGTACTTGCCTAATTGACTCTTCCAGACAAAGGGAATACTCTTTTGACTTCACGTAAGAATTAAACTGCATTCTTTTACTCTACAATCAATCGCTCGTACTTGCATAATGTAAACAAATATGCAATTTCATTACAGTTTCACATTTTTTTTAATTTCTCACATGTGAATTGACTCATTTCCATTTAAAAATTTCCTCATTTACTCAATTACTTATTTACTTAACTGTTTACTGGTTTATTTACTTTAATTTTAATCCTCTTCATTTTCTTTTTAGTTTAATTTATTTTCTTATAAATGTACTTGTTTCTATTGCGTATCTATTTATTTATTCACTGCATTCTCAATTATTTACTCAATTATCTTCCTGTTTGTTCAGGTATTTATTCAATTACATCCTTCCTTATTTGCTTATTTATTTGTTTATTTATTTATTCACTTATTTACATATTTATTTTCTTATTCATTCATTTACTTATGTTTTATAATTTCGCAAGTATAAAATAATAATAATAATAATAATAATAATAATAATGATAATAATAATAATAATAATAATAATAATAATGCTTCATTTTTCTGGCAGAGTTAAGGCCCTCTCTTCCACTCAACCAGAGGATAAGAAGGAAGGGAATACATGATAATATAATGTTAGTACAACAGAAAGTTAGAGGTATACCTAAGGCCATATAGAGTGGAACAAAGAAATGGGAGACTTTTAAATAGTGAAATGAAATTTTAGATATGGGTTGAAATTAACTTTTATTATACGGAAATATAGAATATAGTATGTCATTTGCATGTAAACACTATGTCTTGACAGCGCGTCTGGCCGCGAAACCAGGTGGCCCGGGTTCGATTGCCGGTCGGGGCAAGTTACCTGGTTGAGGTTTTTTCCGGGGTTTTCTCTCAACCCAATATGAGCAAATGCTGGGTAACTTTCGGTGCTGGACCCCGGGCTCATTTCACCGGCATTATCACCTTCATCTCATTCAGACGCTAAATAACCAAAGATGTTGATAAAGCGTCGTAAAATAACCTACTTATAAAAACTATGTCTTGAAAATGATATCTTTCAAATGCATTCTTGAAATCATTCTTTGGTTTCTCATTACACTTTGCAACATTTCGACTGTGATCTTTTAAATTTCTTCACGAATTGCTAACTTCATTTGTTCAATGTTTATTTACTTAATTAATTTATCTGTCTGTCTGTCCGTCTGTCCGTCCGTCCGTCCGTCCCTCCGTCCGTCCGTCCGTCCATCCATCCATCCATCCATCCATCCATCCATCCATCCATCCATCCATCCATCCATCCATCCATCCATCCATCCATCCATCCATCCATCTATCTATCTATCTATCTATCTATCTATCTATCTATCTATCTATCTATCTATCTATCTATCTATCTATCTATCTATCTATCTATCTATCTATCTATCTATCTATTATGCTGGCAGAGTTAAGGCAAAGGGCCTTCTCTTACACTCTGCCAGGTCACAAAGTAACCAGCGTGTTTCGCTGGACTATGAGCCAAAAAGACCAAGCAATAGAAATGAAATTTTTAAAGTCATTATTGGGATATAGAAAACTAAGTAAGATCAGAAATGAAGACGTAAGAAACCAATTAAACATATTTGCAATAAATTACAAAATAGAACAGAAGAGAAAAACTGGAAAGACCATATTGAAGGAATAGATAAACAGATAATGCCAAAACTTATGTTCTCATACAGAAGTATAGGACGAAGAGACCTTGGACGACCTAGACAAAGTTGGAATTGAGGCCGGAAGAGGCCGAATGGCCTAGTCCGTGAAAGGAAGAAGACCTAATATATTTTAAATTTTCTTCAATATGTTCATAACATTTACATAGCTAAATAAATTTGTGAAGCCATTATAATTTATTAACATTATCATCCACATATAAGTTAAAACTTCTGAGAGTTAATGGACAGTCTGATTTCTTTATTAAATATTTTGTTTATAGGCTAGCAAATGGATTATTTATATAGGAATTGCAAAGTACATTGCAGCATGATTCATTTGACATAAATTCAAGTGCTGAATCCCTGGGATTTCAGCCTGGGCCATCGGGTTAACGGTTCTGCCATATGTATGTATGTCATACAGTATTATCTGTCACATACTTATCTTCATTCTAGACAGGTAATTTGTCTCTTAATAACAGCAAGTTTAATTCAGACCATTTGCAGATCATCGGTAAATGACGGAAGCGGCGTGCTATTCAACTCGTAATGACTGCCATGTAATTCAAACGTATAGCTTAATACATTCTTGTGAAGCATCTGACAGAGACTTAAATGACGTCTGCGATTACCTCGCGAGGCTGGCCGATGATTAAACTCTTTGATGTTTGATCTCACACTCATGATGATCTGTGCTAACGATCTTCAGCCAGAGTTAACGATCATGAGAAGACCTAGCTCACGGCAAGGTAGTAATCACTAATAAGAGACGATTCCGCGGGCTGCTCCAATTCATCTTGTTACAGAGTTTGACTGTAAAAACAGCAGCCAGAAATTTCCCCGCCCCCTAGCTCCCAGCAGCAGATGTTATCTTGCCATCTCAGATAAATCTGACAATTATTACTGACGGGTGTTCAAGCGTATCTTTAACGCTGAGTGCAAACCACTGCTGAGGGCTCGAATTCCGTCTAATGTACTTCTGCTCGCTGTCAATAAATCTATTTACCTGTGTATTTATACTTTTACGAACGATTGCACAAGCAAGTAACAAGGAGTAACTGAAGCGAGAAATGCAATAAGCCTATGTTATATTAATTCCTTACTTTGGAATGATAGACTTCCAAATGAAACAGAAAAAGAAATATGTAATTCTTTGGTTGTACCGATATGTTTATACGGTGAAAAAGTCAGGAAGTTAACATCAAGACTAGAAATAGATTATTGAAGATGAATTGTGGGAGTTTCTCGAACTACAAATATTAGGAATGTTTATAACAAAAGAGGAATGAGTAGGTATTCCACGAGGTACGTTTATACGGAGAAAAAGTCAGGAAGTTAATTCAATCAGAACATCAAGACTATAAATAGATGATTGAAAATGAATTGTGGGAGTTTCTCGAACTACAAGTATTAGGAATGTATATAACAAAAAAGGAATGGGTAGGTATTCCACGAGGTATGTTTACGAGGAGAATAATTCAGGAAGTTAACACAAGCAGTACATCAACACTAGAAATAGATTATTGGAGACGAATTGTGGGAGTTTCTCGAACTACAAGTATTAGGGATGTATATAACAAAGAAGAAATGGGTAGGTATTCCACGAGATATATTTACACGGAGAAAAATTCAGGAAGTTAACACAAGCAGTACATCAACACTAAAAATAGATTATTGAAGATGAATTGTGGAAGTTTCTCGAACTACAAATATTAGGAATGTATATAACAAAGAAGGAATGGGTAGGTATTCCACGAGGTATGTTTACACGGAGAAAAAGTCAGAAAGTTAACACAAGCAATAGTCCACACTTGTGGAGTAACGGCTAGCACGTCTGGCTGCAAAACCAGGTGGCCCGGGTTCGATTCCCGGTCGGGGCAAGTTACCTGGTTGAGGTTTTTTCCGGGGTTTTCCCTCAACCCAATATGAGCAAATGCTGGGTGACTTTCGGTGCTGGACCCCGGACTCATTTCACCGTCATTATCACCCTCATATCATTCAGACGCTAAATAACCTGAGATGTTGATACAGCGTCGTAAAATAACCTATTTAAAAAAAACATAAGCAATACATGAAGACTAGAAATAGATTATTGAAGATGAATTGTGGCAGTTTCTCGAACTACAAATAAAGAAATGGGTAGGTATTCCACGAGGTATGTTTACACGGAGAAAAAGTCAGGAAGTTAACACAAGCAATACATCAAGACTAGAAATAGATTATTGAAGATACCGAGAAAAAGTCAGGAAGTTAACACAAGCAGTACATCAACACTAGAAATAGATTTTTGGAGATGATTTGTGGGAGTTTCTCGAACTACAAATATTAGGAATGTATATAACAAAGAAGGAATGGGTAGGTATTCCACAAGGTATGTTTACACGGAGAAAAAGTCAGGAAATTAACACAAGCAATACATCAAGACTAGAAATAGATTATTGAAGATGAATTGTGGGAGTTTCTCGAACTACAAGTATTAAGAATGTATTTATGTCAGGAAGTTAACACAATTCCGCAAAGAAAATACCAAATTTCAACATTCTCGAATGTTTTGTCCAATTTTCTTCGTCCATTAACGTAACACCATTCTGTCCATATTAGTATAATTTCATCCAAATTAATAAATGTTAAGTTTCATGGGTAACTTAGATAGTTTTGTTCCTTTTTATGTAAAGTGATCATCCATATTATTTTAACTTATTTCATTTCACACTTTCCAGTAGGTTTCTCTTAAGCTCGAGTGAAATTTTCTGCAAACACGTAGGGCCACAAATTTCTGTCTTGTTCCACTTCGTGTCAATCAAAAGAAACTATAATCGTTATTCCCAAATTTAGTAGAAATATTCTGAAAAATCTTACGATTTTCTCTCTTCTTGTATTGTTTCATAACATGTCCAATATAACAAACTATCATTGGTACACTCAAATACAAGATAAATGTTCTGCAGAAACGTATGATTTCTACCATGTTTCATAACATATCCAACGTAAGAAATTCTTGTTTCATAATGAGTCCAACATAATAAATTATCGTTGTTAAACCCAAATTCGAGAGAAATGTTCTATAAACTTCTACGAATTTCTGTCTTGTTTCACAGAGTGTCAAACACAAGAAACTAACATTGTCATATTCAAATTCATGAGAAATGTTCTGCGAACCCGTACGATTTTCTGTCTTCCTCCTCAACTTGTCCAACACAATAAACATTATAGTTACACTCAAATTCAAGAGAAATGTTCTGCAAACACCTACGATTTTATATCCTCGTCCACAACATGTTCAACACAAGGAAGTATGACTCAAACTCAAATACAAGAGAAATATTCTGTAAATACTTACGACTTCCTGCCTTGTTCCATAGTATGTTCAACACAAGAAACTATCACTCTTAAACTTAAATTAAAGAGAAATTATGTTCTACTAGCCCTTACGAATTTCTGTCTTTTTTTCGCAGAGTGTCAACACAAGAAACTACCATTGTTACACTTAAATTCAAGAGAAAAGTTCTACAAACTCCTATGATTTTACATTTTATTCCATAATGTATCTGACACAAGGAACTATTAGACCTATAGTCATACTCAAATACAAGGAATGTGCTGCTATCTCATACGAATTTCTGTCTTGTTTCACAAAATGTCAAACAAAAGACAATATCATTGCTATATACTAATTCAAGAAAAATGTTCTGCATACCAGCCTGATTTTGGTCTTCTTTCACAACGTGTCTGACACAAGAAACTATCATTGTTATACTGAATTTCAAGAATATGTTCTGCAAACCTGTACGATTATCCATATTATTTCTCAAAGTGTCCAACATAAGAAGCAATCATTGTTACATTGAAAATTGAGATAAATATTCTCAAAATCCTTACAATTTTCTATATTGTTATACAATGTGTGCAACACAAGGAACTATCACTGTTAAACTCAAATTCAAGAGAAATGTTCCACAAATGTTTCGTATTATTTTACAAGTTATCCAACAGAAGGAAACTATCATTCTTATATTCAACTGAAATTCAAGTAATATGTTCTGCAAACCCATGCGATTTTGAAACGACGCATCCAACAAAAGAAACTAACGTTGCTACACTCAAATTAAAGAAAAAAGTTCTGTAAACCAGTACAGTTTTCTGTCCCGTTTCACAAAGTGTCCCACAAGAAACTACCATTGCTAGTCTCAAATTCAATTGAAATGTTCTGAAAAACTAAACAGATTCTTGTCGTTTCAGAATGTTGTCCAACACAAGAAACGGAAGTTATTATACTCGAATTCAAGAAAAAAGTTCTGCAAACCAGTACAATTTTCTATCCCGTTTCACAACATGTCCAACATAAGAAACTACCATTGCTAGTCTCAAATTCAATTGAAATGTTCTGAAAACTGAACAGTTTCTTGACTTGTTTCAGAACGTTGTCCAACACATGAAACTAACGTTGTTACACTCAAATTCAAGAAAAAAGTTCTGCAAACCAGTACAATTTTCTGTCCCGTTTCACGTGTCCAACATAAACTACCATTGCTAGTCTCGAGTTCAATTGAAATTTTCTGACAAACTGTACAGTTTCTTGTCTTGTTTCACAACATATCCAACAAAAGGAAGTAACGTTGTTACGCTCACATTCAAGAAAAAAGTTCTGCAAACCGGTACAATTTTCTGTCCCGTTTCACAACGTGTACAAAATAAGAAACTACCATTGCTAGTCTCAAATTCAATTGAAATGTTCTGACAAACTGTACAGTTTATTGATATGTTTCACGCCGTATGCAACATATGAAACTGACGTTGTTACATTCAAATTCAAGAAATAAGATCTGCAAACCAATATGATTTTCTGTCCACTTAAAAATCTACCATTGCTAGTCTCAAATTCAATTGAAATGTTCTGACAAACTATACAGTTTATTGTTTTGTTTCACACCGTCTCCAACACATGAAACTAACGTTGTTACATTCAAATTCAAGAAATAAATTCTGCAAACCAATATAATTTTCTGTCCCGTTTTAAAATGTGCCCACATAAAAAAATACCATTGCTAGTCTCAAATTCAACTGAAATGTTCTGACAAACTCTACAGTTTCTTATCTTTCTTCACAACGTATCCAATACAGGAAACCAACGTTGTTACATTCAAATTCAAGAAATAAGTTCTGCAAACCAATATAATTTTCTGTACCGTTTTAAAATGTGTCCACATAAAAAAATACCATTGTTAGTCTCAAATTCAATTGAAATGTTCCGACAAACAGTATAGTTTATCTTTCTCCACAACGTATCCAATACAGGAAACCAACGTTGTTACACTCAAATTCAAGAAAAAAGTTCTGCAAACCAGTACAATTTTCTGTCCTGTTTCACAACGTGTCCAAAATAAGAAACTACCATTGTTAGTCTCAAATTCAACTGAAATGTTCTGAAAACTTGTTTCAGAACGTTGTCCACCTACAACTATCATTACTACATTCAAATTCTGAAGAAATGTTTTGCAGGCCTGCACAATTTTTTGTTTTCCTTTACAGCGTGTCCGACGCAAGAAACTACCAATGTTAAACTCAAAGAGAAATGTTCACCAAACCTGTACGAGTTTCACTTTGTTTTAAGAGTCCAACACAAACATAGGTAATGTATTGCATAAATTATATAATTTCTCTTATGTTACAGCGTCCCAACACATAAAGTTATTAATTCTGCTTGCCAATTGAAGCGTATTATTGTGTAAATAATATAATATTCTAACTTGTCTTACAACTTGTGTTTAAGTTGTGATATTCCTATTTTTTGTGGAGTTAGTGAACCACTATTTCTCACATAAGACTCTCCTGTGACGAGTATTTGACGAATCTACGCCCATATTGTATGAGACAGGTCTCCGCCTCTTTCACCGTTTATTTTGCCTGAGGGATAGCCGGCAAGCCGGAGGAAGAAAAGTAGCGAACAAGGCTCGCCAAGACAAATTGCACTCGAAAATATATTCAGAGCAAGGCTGTAGACATATTGCGAAACAAGAGTGAAGTCTAGTTAGCGAGTGTGCTTGTGACTTCCTTTCATCTTCTAACATTTAATATATCCACGTTGTTGTTATTACGACTTCACGCCTCTCTCGCATTACACAATGGGGGCACAGTGACTACCTGACGAGAGCTATTTAGATCATCATCAGTCTGTGTGCCACCATACTGCACTTACATAATGAAGAAAGTATAGACTTTAAAAAGGCACTCGGTAGCAACAATAATACTTAAGAGTTCAGTCCTTCAATTTTTTTCTGACAATATGAAATATATTTGAAATTTCAATATTATTACAGCTTGTATATGAAGAGTACACGGGAAAAACGAACAATGTCACAATGCTATTAAGGGTGATGTCGTTATTTATTTCACTGTATTAGTACAAACTTTAGTGTTATTTTTAACAAAAGTGGTAAAGGAGAATTAAAACCACGGATACACTCATCATTTCCTTCATTTCAAGTAGAAACATAAAAAAAATTAGCAGTAATATACTGAAATAGATCAATATTTCACCCTTAATGGAAATGTGACATTGTTCGTTTTTCCCGTGAACCCTTCATATGGGAACTATTTTTTGTGTATTTATTGATGGAGGCCTATAAGGTAAAGGAGGGTAAGTGTGCGCACCTAGTATATTATTGTCTGTGGAATCTATTTTATTATAGATGAAATATTGAAATATTTTTAATGAATGACAGTATTATACGGATTATAAATTCAGCTTATGTACATACTTTAGAAGAAGATGGTAAACAAATGAAATTTGACTTTTTTAAAGGAGGCAAATGCACATTCTTAGCCGCACAGGCGGGTAAGAGTAGGGGAGAGTCGGGTATTATCGGATATCGGGTAATATCGGACAGTGCGTTTCTTTCATCTACCACCATATGGTAGTACCTGAATGACATGGTTACGTTTCTCTATGCGACATCACAGAAACCTAACCATGTCAATCCGGTACTATCATCGTGTGGTAGATGAAAGAAACTCACTGTCAAGACATTACCCGATGTCCGATACTACCCGACTCTCCCCTAAGCATAAAGAGTTTGCATTGATTAAGTGATGAAACAAACATTTGAATTCACACCAAAACAATTTGTTCCATATGAGACGACTTTTGAGGCAGACATAGAAATTTTCAGACTTTTAATACACTTATAACAGATTTTTTGCACTATTCTAGAGCACAATATCCAGAACAGAAATATGAAATTCAATAATAAATTTAACTACAACTGTAGAAACGAGAAATAATAGACAATGACTGCAAAAATAGGGCTCAAGAGCAATAGTCGTATAGAAATCCTTAGTAACTTGAATCCCAGATGACATACAGATTGCTCATCTCTATGTTAAAATTGGTTGCACTTTGAAGAGAACAACCACCAGGATCGCCACCCGTCCGCCGTAAACGAACACGAGATGGCAGTACAATCGCTAATGCAATTCAAATGGGAGTTATGACGTGACTCCTTATGTAATAACTAGACGGCAGCATAGTAACCTGACAAAAGTTGTTACCGTCAAAGCCTATAACGCCGAGCAACCTGGGTATATATTATGATCTGGGCTTGAAAATAACTCGCGCACACTTACCCGCTCATTCTGTGCACCTTCTTAGCCAACATCGAGTCAGTTTAAGAACGTGTTAGGAGCAGCACAATAAGATCATAGGACATTAGTTCATACCACTTCATTGCTACAAATAGGACTTCATTTTAACGTCAACATGTTTCTTCTGACTGACTTATAAATCTGTAGAAAGCTCAAGTTTTCTTTCGAAAACATTACATGTGATTTCAAATAAAAAGTTTACACATCTTTCTAAATAGAGATTCTTCTGCGGCTCGACCAACGTATGTCTCAACCTTGTCAATAATTCATACTCAATGGAGTAATGCAAGCCAATTTTGCAGTAAGCATACCAACTATGAAAAATTCACGAGAGCACTCTTACCCGACCGCGCACACTTACCCTCCCTTACCTTACATTTATTTTAATTCCATTTATTTATTTGTTCACATTTTTTTTACATTCCTAATTAAATCTTATTTAATACTGACATATTTACCACAGCTTTATAATTTATTTTAATTACTTATGACTCAGTCATTTTCTTATTTATTTATATACAGTTACGCAAAAAAAAGATTAAGTCGTTGGAATATTCTAAGTCCCAGATACAAGGCACTGCGCATGATCGGAGACTCAGAGCATAAATACACAAAATAAAGCGTAAATACGAGTTTTTAGGCTTTCACGGTGACTAAGATTGGAATTAGCCTTTTTCGTCATTCACCGTGTCCTGGAACTTGTCAAGTTCCAGGACACGGTGGAATACCCAAAAGTCTAATTCCAAAGCGTAACTGAGTTATTTAAATTCACTGTATTTCATTCGTTGTTGAATCTAGTTCCGCAACTCACTCGAAAAACTGCAAGAGAAATGTTAACGAGTTGTAAATAATAGATACATATTATACAAATTTATCCTTATTAAATGCAGTGGCGAAGCGTCAGGGTAGGCAGGGTAAGCTGAGCTTTCCCAAACATTTTCGAAGAAGGGACAAGATCAATTTAGAATTTAGTTAATTAAAAACAGGAGCGTTTCCGCGTTTCGTTTACCTTTTAGCCTAGATCACCATGCCTTCAGCCCAGCTTACCCAAAATTTTTGTCACGCTTCGCTACTATTAAATGTAAATCAAATTTTCTTCCGTGAGTTTCGAAACGATACATGTAGCAAAAAGGGAGACAGGAAGAAACACTTTAATCCTTATTTTGTTCTCCCAAATGAAATGAAATGAAAAAATAATCAATTTATGGCTATACTTTAACAATATATTTTCACAGGGTAGTAATTGTAATTTAGATCTTGCAATGTGATTATAAATGGGAAGATTTTTAAATAATAACAGTGACATTTAAAACTTTTTAAAGAAAAACATTAAGAAACCGATTTTAAATAGCATTAACAACTATATTTAAATACTACCCGTTCGAGCACTGAGGTGAGACAGAGAGAGAAACATTTATCCAGCCTTTTGATCTTATCGCAGGTAGGCGCCGTCCCAAAATACTGACAGAGAGTGTTATCTTGTGAATCGTGCTATAGGACGTAGATTTCCCGCCACAAATAATGTAACAACAATAATTGTATTATTTGTAACTACCATATTGATTGCTAATGTACAAGCTTAAATCTTTTTGTACAAATAATGTAACACACAATAATTGCATTATTTAACTTGGCTGTTTTTTTTCTAAATCTAATAATTATAATTTTAGGGATTCTGGGACTTCCGCTAGTTAAATACCAATGAATTACAGAAAAGACGCATTTCATTTTACATTGACTTACTGTACATTGTTCCGAAAAAAACAGGCGAAGTTGTTCCAATAGTTTCTTACTGTGTCTACGTAAATTATATGTGTATAGAACAGACTTCAATACTGGAAAATGAAACAAGCTATCTCCACCTAACTGTTCCCCCCGTAATGTAAGTCTGCTGGGAAAGTAATGAGGAAAGTGATGGGTGAAATTTCTATCTTTCTTTTTGAGACAGAGACTTCACTTTTTGTACATGTACTCCCATTAATGTCACTGATGATGAGTTTAAAGTTCTTACTTATAGGTTCAGTAGTTTAAGAGTAAAACTAACTAAAATTATACAACTTGCATATTTTCAAAATTTGTCATCTTCTCCAAATTTTAAGTATTACTTGGAGATTTTATTTGAAATCTTATATCCCGTGAATGCCACAGATATACCACAAATAGTGATCACGTTTCAATCCTATTTTCGCTACTGGCTGGATTGGTGTGGGGTGAATGAGAGCAATGACGTCATCACTCATTGAGGTACAGTCGTCCACGCATGATTATGATGATGATGATTTTTACTACTGCTACTACTGCTGCTGCTGCTGCTGCTGCTGCTACTGCTACTGCTACTGCTACTACTTACAATGGCTTTTAAGGAACCCGCAGGTTTATTGCCACCCTAACATAAGCCCGCCATCGGTTCTTATCCTGTGCAAGATTAATCCAGTCCCTATCATCATATCCCACCTCCCTCAAATCCGTTTTAATATTTTCCTCCCATCTACGTCTCGGCCTCCCCAAAGGTCTTATCCCCTCCGGCCTCCCAACTAACACTCTATATGAATTTCTGGATTCACCCATACGTACTACATGTCATGCCCATCTCAAACGTCTGGATTTAATGTTCCCAATTATGACTTATGAAGAAAGCAATGCGTGCAATTCTGCATTGTGTAACTTTCTCCATTCTCCTGTAACTTCATCCCTCATTGAGACATATTTCAATTAATCGAACTAGTTTCTTAGGAATACCAAATTCAATAAGAATGCTGTATAAAACTTCTCTCTTAACGGAGTCATGCGCCTTCTTGAAATCTATGAGTAACTGATGTACTGTACCCTTATACTCACATTTTTTCTCCAATATCTGTCGAATACAAAACATCTGATCAATAATCGATCTATTACGCCTAAAACCGCACTGATGATCCCCAATAATTTCATCTACATATGGAGTTAATCTTCTCAAAAGAATAATGGACAAAATTTTGTACGACGTCAATAAAAGTGATATTCCTCGAAAGTTACTGCAGTTAGTCTTGTCCCCCTTTTTAAAGATAGGTACGATTATGGACTCCTTCCATTGTTCTGATAGAATTTCCTTTTCCCAAAAAGCAAGTACAAGCTTATAAATTTCGTTAGATAATGCGCTTCCACCCTTTTGTATTAATTCTTCTGGAATTTGATCAATACTATTACAATTATTTTTATTTTATTATTATTATTATCATTATTATTATTATCATTATTATTATTATTACTACTATTATCATCATTATTATCATCCTCAACATTACTGTCTCTTGAACATAATTAAAAACAGTTTCCGAAGTCTGAAATTTAAATTCTTCATTTTCTAATTGTTCTATTTGACAAATAGTGCTCTGATTATGGAATACAACATTATTAAAGCGTTCCCTGTAATGACAACTTATGTTGTGTCGTTTTTCCGTTTCCAAATAGGCTATATTGAATCTTTTATAACACATCTCTCCCCCAACAAAACGCAATATCCCTGCAACAAAAAAAGCGCTCTCCAGAAATATTTGAATATCGTTTTGCGCAATGCTATTGTACGAGATCTAAAATTTTTGATGCTCTGTACCTCAAATTCAATATTTTACAGTTAAGTTCTTGTTACAGAGAATGCCTCATTTTTACATTCACCGTCTAAACCTCTAAACAGTCAATCTTAATGCTCAGTCATCTCAAACTCTTCTAATATATGAATTTCTTTCCACAAATCATAGCGAGATTTTAGAATATGAGTAGCCATTCTCTTCAAGTCACGTGTTTTGAATTTTGAATTCATGGCCAAATTCTTGTCAGTATTAATAATCTTAATAATAACGGTGAACAAGACATTCAGACAGTGTCGAAAGTATTTCACGGGAGCACTGACTGATGGAAACCTCTAAATAACGAGATAGCCTACACGTTCACTTGTTTTTTACGAGCTGCTTTCGAAATCTAGAACAATTCGTTGCTACCGAAACATCTGCGAACTGACAAATGCCAACACAAGAAACCTGCTCCCCAAATGTTAACACGTAGCCGAGTTGCCATCGCTCCACAAATACCCCAAATTCTCCACAAAGAGAATTTCAGTGCACACAATTAGCTTTGCAGTGCCGACTGTGGTGTGAATTCCACGTGAACACAACGTGACTGAAATTCGGACTCAAAACAAAGCATGTCAGCAGTCTGTCTTTTGAATCGGTCGTGTCTGACAAGAGCTCCAAAATTTCTCCTTCCTGAAGCGGTCAAGCTCTCACGTTTCTTCGGAATTTTATCACTTGCTTTCTGCAAGTAACATGTCTTCTAATTCCAGTCTACCGTATGTGCAGGTACTGGCCAAAACTTTTTTGCTCGATCGCGTTTTTTGTACAGCGTGTCCCGCTTAGAGGGATCGAGAAATAAATGCTTACCATTTAAAATCAGATGAAGATATTGTTTTGATTTATATCTGACAAGATACAGAAACTGTCCAAGTTTATGCACCAATAGTTTAAAAACAGTTGCATGTTCATGCGCATGCGCATTAAAGTTTATCGTGGAAACAAGCCTGGCGCCATTCAATAGAACATTCCGTCATTGGACCATTCTCCTTCATCGAGAAGACAATCAAAGGGAATGTGTATCTGGACATGTGCAGAACTTTTGTTGTTGATCAACTTCCCCAGGGTCGGTTTTTCAGCAACAAGGAGAACCCTTGCCTGGCCACCTAGGTCACCCTACTTGACGCCCATTGACCTCTTTCTGGGGCTTTATGACGAATGTTGTGTATCAAAGTGGTACAGTTGACACTTTGGAAAAATTGAGACAATTGCAACTGCTCTAATCACTCCACAAATGTTATGGCACACTTGGCAGAAAGTCGAGTACATTTTGGATGTCTTCAGGGTAGCTCGAGGCGCACACATCGAGTTGCACTGACCATCCTCCGAAACTCGGAGAGTTTTTACATCAAGTTGTACAAAAAGTTATGTTATAAAACCATTATTTATACTTTAAATTAGCACTTATCTCTCGACCCCTCTAAGCGGAACACGGTGTATTTACCGCTATTGTTGACAGAACTTTTAAGTCACTTACAACACGCGGAATTGTTGCTAGAGAAACGGATTATTGTCACAACTCTCAATGTTGTAGATCAGCGGTGGCGAAAATGTAATCGTGCGCCGAGCCACTGTGTGACCTGCAACGTGCTATAGAGGGAGGCGGACATCCGAAGGGGAAGTGAAGCAACTGTCTGACTTATTAACGGGTTTTCATTTTCCTCTCGTCAAGCACTTAAATATAATTTTATACAGTACAAGGCTACAAACTAATGTTTAGTACGTGTAACGAAAAAAGAAATGAACAATAAATTAACAATATCACAACCTAAAATTAACTGTCTTCAGAATGTCTCTGCGACAGAGTTTCAAAATCAGGAATTATGTTACTTAGTGCCAGTCATAGTTGAACACGAAGATATTTGTCTGTCATTCGTGATCTAAATTTGGTTTTTACTATTTTAATAAAATTGTTGAAAATAATTTTTCACAAACGTAAGTTGTAGCGAACATGGCTTCAACAGAGCAAGCGAAAGAACGAAGCTTCTGATATTTATTTTTTGGCAAAGATTTGAAAGTTCAACATTTGTCAAGTCCTTACATCTAGCTTTCATTTAACATCACATAGTAAATCAGTGAGTTCAAACTGAAGAGCTAACCGCATTATTCGTACATCTGCTGAAAAAGGGTCGACGTACAGAGATGATGATAATGATGATGATGATGATGATGATAACAACAATAACACTTAACCTTTTAATGTTTCATCAGTAACATGTAGTATAATGCCGTTTTATGTTATACAACCGTTTTCCTCGTAATACTTGTGAACAAATCATACATTTAATATTCTCATCATATTGACAGCAAAAAAATGCGTCCTCCCACCCTACTTGGAACTTTCGTACATGGTTTCTAGAGAGACATATGCCACTCGCAGGTCAGAGACAAATACAAATAGAACGGAGTTTGACTCCAGTGAGTGAGAGGGTGGGGGTTGGCGGAGGTTAGAAGCAAGCGAAATGCACAGCTATCACTGCGAGCCACAATGTCTCGCGAGTCAAGTTCTCGCCACGGCTGTTGTAGATCATAACTAGACTTCGGATTTTAGGTAAAAACCTAATTTAATTCTTAAATGATAAAAACCTGCAAAGTAACAGTTTTATATGTCTAAAAGTGGTACTTTCATATAACCTAAATATGTATGTTTCGATGATAGAGCCTAATTGTGCCTATTTATCATGTTTATCAAAATACCTACTTTTGTCGAAAATTTATAATGTAAACTGCAACATTTATTCTTCAGTTTGTATTAATTTTTATACTTCCTCCCCTTAATGACAGTCACTTGACCAATTTACCGACAGAGTCGTTGCCCAGGATGCGCCTTAGGAGGCTGGACATGTTGGAAATAAAGTTTAATTCCCGTTGGTGTATTTATATTTATCGCTCTTTTCTGGGATAAAATATGGTATAATTTTCTCCTTTAAATTTTTAATCAGTTTTGTCATGGTGCGGTATACTGCCTATGAAACGCAGTGTTTCCTAAGACTTTAATTTAAAATTTGCGTTATTAAAGTCTTACGGTAAATCCGAAATGTTTAATAAATACAATGCTTTGAAAACTAGATCGTATTATTTAAAATATAGGACTGTTCACCTAAGTTGTTTATAGTTCCATTTTCTGTGAGAAGGCATCCAGTGGTAAGAAGAAATTCCACAAAGAGTTACACACTAAGTAAAATCTGGATAAACAAAAATTGAAACTGTCTCTACTAACCCAGAAATTAAATAATTCTTCAAAGAAACATTAATTTCATGCTGAACTATCCCGAGCTATCATCGCAGCAAATATCTTATCTAACGCTTTCTAGATTCCTCACTTTAAAAGCTTCTTTGAAAAATACTACCATAGAAATATTGCATTAGAATCATACGTTATTTTCAGAGCAGCTATGAGGGGGTGCTGTGCAGAATTCTTTCAGACATTGGCGATTCGAAAATCTAGCTCGCAGTATATGAATCTATAGATTAGTATGGGTCTTAGAAAATCTATTTAATTGATGCAAGATTGATTTCTGGTGCCCCCTCAAAAACTTATTTGATTTCATTTGTAGCAAACAATTGACTAGACCAACTGTAGTGATGGTAGTGGTGTTCTATTATTATTTAATTTATTTAACAGTGTGGAAAATTTAGATAAATATTAGAGAGAGATAACGAAAAGCTATAGCAGTCCTTTCTAAGGGCTATCATGAAGATACGGCCTACTTATCAAACGAAAGAAGATATTATTGTCATTTATGATGGTAATAATTTTAATGCATTAGTATAATAACTGTTTTTGTTCTGTCTATGTAATTTAATTTTTAGTGGGCAGCTATTACTTTCAAGAAGTTATTACATTTTAACTTTAAAAAAATATAAATTATTGTATACTATAGTTAAAGAGTTCTTAAGATTTGTAGGCCGATGTCCTGGAGATGGGAACTGTGTAGGCCGAAAAGGTTGAAAAGATCAACTGAAAATAATAATACGATAATATTTTAATAATATCATAAGCAATGAAATAAATTTCAAAATTTTATAACTGACATTTCAACAAATTTGCAATTTAATTTTTGAAAAATGATTTTCTATCGGAGTTTATTTTTCGATTTTTAGAGCCTATTTCATGAACTATAAATGTTATTTTAGGCCCCTTAAATCCCATTTTAGCGATCTAAAAATCCGAAGTCTAGACATAACAATACCAATCATTTACAGCCCGTTTTCCAGAACTCTTCAATATTTATGTCCATGGACATATCAGAATCATCGTTTTTAATGATCTTAGCAGCTATGATGTATTGGATGTATTATAACACCAATTTCTACTTATCCTTTTATAAAAAGTAATACTTCCTTTTACTGAATGTATAATACACTAACTAAAATGGCGAAGGATCAACAAACTATTTTTGAGGTTGCTTATTTACATATAGACCCACACGCAAAGCCCCTTGAAAAATAAATTTACTCTATATTTTCAATGCAAAAAAAAAAACATATCGCAGTAAAAATTATACACTACATGATGTTCACAAAAGAACAGTGGGGTTTCAAAACCATTGTATTCGGTTAAAATTTTGATCTTCGTTACTGGTAATCGCCGATGCACTAATTATACGAACTTTTCCTTCTTTAAAATGTATTAAATACTTCTGTAAATCTGAACTTTGTAACTGTTTCACCTTGTATATGCTCATTTTGTTGTTGTTTGTGTAACTTATTGTTAAAATAATGAAGGCATCCAGTGGTAAGAAGAAATTCCACAAAGAGTTACACACTAAGTAAAATCTGGATAAACAAAAATTGAAACTGTCTCTACTAACCCAGAAATTAAATAATTCTTCAAAGAAACATTAAATCTTATTAAAACTTATAATCTTAGTCACACAGTAAGTTTTCCAACCAGAACACAAGCTGGAAGTAGTACTGCCATTGATAATATATTTATAGATAAAAGTAGATTGAATTCCTATTCAACAGTACCATTAGTCAATGGCCTGTCTGATCACGATGCACAAATTCTAAGTGTTTTCAATATGAGTGAAAAATTCCAAAGTGTTAATCTAAAAATAAAAAAAAGGATTATAAATGCTGAATCTCTTCATCATTTAAATACATGTCTACAAAATGAATCTTGGGAAAATGTATATAGTACCGATACCATTGATATTAATACTAAATTTAATGCATTTTTCACTACATTTACGAATTATTTCAATGAATGTTTTCCAGTCAAGGTGGTGAAAAAATGTAAAAGTAAAAACACGTGGATAACTCAGGGAATTAAAATATCATGTGCTAGAAAAAGGAATCTATATTTAATGAGTAGGAATAGTGATGATCCTCATGTTCTTAATTACTACAAGAATTACTGTAAAACTTTGACAAAAGTTATAAAAGATGCAAAGAAAATGTATCTGAATGAAAAAATACAAAATTCAGATAATAAGATTAAAACTATTTGGGATATTATTAAAAATGAAACTAATCGATATTCAAAGAGTGAAAATATTACTTGCATTAAAATCAATGATAGTAAAATAGATAACCCAAAATCAATTGCAAATCATTTTAACGACTTCTATATAAATATTATTCAGAACTTAAACATTCAAGATTGTGCAGAAGATGCTGCACTTGGTTACCTAACTGATGCATTTAACACTGAGTTTTTAGGTCTCAAATTTATTCCCACTACCGCAGCAGAAATCATGCATGTGATAAAACAACTAAAAACAAAATATTCCTCTGGATATGATGAAATTCCAAGTAAAGTTCTGAAAGCTTGTTCTGAAATATTATCCCCTCCGTTAAGCTATCTATGCAATTTGTCAATGCAATGTGGTATTTTTCCAGAAAGACTCAAATATTCAATAGTAAAACCAATATACAAAAAGGGAGATAAATGTACTATTGCTAATTACAGACCCATATCATTATTAACAACATTTTCAAAAGTGTTTGAGAAAGTTATGTATAATAGATTATATCATTACCTGGAGTCCAACAATATATTAGTTTTAGAACAGTTTGGATTTAGAAAACAAAAATCGACAGAGAATGCTGCTTTTAGTTTGGTGGATGAAATACTAAATTCATTAAATTCGAAACTACATGTAGGTGGGATTTTTTGTGACTTGGCTAAAGCATTTGATTGTGTAGACCATAGTATATTAGTAAAAAAATTGAAGTTTTATGGCATTAAAGATGAGATGTTGGGTTGGTTTACATCGTACTTATCAAATAGAAAACAAAAAGTAGAAATAAATGTACCAAATAGTCATAAAGTTACTTATTCAGAATTTAGAAATATTAAACATGGTGTTCCGCAGGGGTCAATTTTAGGTCCATTGTTGTTTCTAGTTTATATTAATGATTTAGCCTTGACCATAAACAATTCATCCCATGTAATTTTATTTGCAGATGATACAAGTGTAATTATTTCAAGCAAACAATACGATCATTTTATAAACACTTCTAATACAGTGCTGAATCTAATGAATGAATGGTTCCATGCAAATAAACTAGCACTTAATGTTGATAAAACCAGTGCAGTCAAATTTAGTACACACAATAGTGCTCAGGTTTCCTACAGTATTCGATTAAATGGAACTCATCTCAAAGAATCTATAAGCACAAAGTTTCTTGGTTTAGAATTGGATAATCACTTGAACTGGAAAACGCATATAGAATGTATTACTCGTAAATTGACCTCTGCCTGTTATGCATTAAGATCCTTATCTACTATTGGTGATATAAACTTACTCAAAATGTCATACTTTGCATATTTTCACTCTGTAATGAAATATGGCTTAATATTCTGGGGTAACTCGTCTGAAGCTAAACACGTTTTTGTTTTACAAAAGAAAGCTATAAGAATAATGGCCGGTGTGCATAAAAGGACCTCATGTAAAAATTTTTTCCGAAACTTAGAAATCTTGACTTTACCTTGTGAATACATTCTTTCCGTAATGATGCTGTATATTAAGAACCAAGATAAATTCAGTACTAATCAAGACATTCATCATTTTAATACAAGACATAAATCAGATCTTCATCTACCCTCTGTTAGTCTAAGCTGTTTTAAAAAAGGAGTTCGCTATTCATGTATAACAGTCTTCAATGCACTGCCTAATTATCTTAAAGATTTGAAGAACAACGAGAAAAGGTTCAGAAAAGAATTAACCAAATTTCTACATACTCATACCTTCTACACAATTGATGAATTGTTTATGCTTGTGAATTGAATTATTCTACTTAAATGACATGTACAATTTTATATAGCTCAACTAAAATATGTTTTTATATTGACTTAATCTGTTTACTATGTATTGTATTTTTTGTTTAGCATAACTGATGAATTGTATGTACTGTAAATTGAATAGTATACTGTATAGGTCAACTGATGAATTGTTTAAGCTTATAAATTGAATTAATCTACTTCATATGAATTGTATAGCTTAACGAAAATAAGTTTGTAAATTGAACTAATTTGATTGTATATGTTTGTATAGTTTGGCTGATGAATTGTATATGTTCTTAAATGATTACTAGTCAGTGTAGCTCTACTGATGAATTGTATACAGACCTACTGTAAATTGAATGGTAATATGTATAGCTCAACTGATGAATTGTTTATGATTATAAATTGAATTAATCTACTTGATATTAATTGCACAAATTTGTATAGCTTAATGAAAGTATGCTACTTTGTATTGTATATATTTGTATAGATTTGGCCGATGAATTGTATATGCTTTAAATTGAATAGTAATCTATATAGCTCTACTGATAAATTGTTTGTGTTTGTAATTTGAAGTAGTTTGCATGATATGTATTATCAATTTCTGTATATCACAACTGGTTGAATTGTTTATGCCTTAAATTTAATTAAATTGTTTTGTATTATAATATAGCTCAACTTATGAATGATCGTTTGCGTTTGTAAATTTAATAATCTGATTGGCTATGTATTGTATACTTTTAGTAGAGCCATCGATGTTGGTCAGTCGACAGACTCGCTGGGCTGCTGATCCGGAGCTGCGTTCGGGCTTGGGTTGGACCCCCCTTTGGACTTTGGTTTCTTCGGAGGTTTTCCCCAGCCGTGGGACTGAAGCCGGATGGTCTATGGCGAGTCCTTGACATCAACCCCTTTGATTTGATTACCCCCTTTGATTTGATTACCTGGTTGGGTTTTTCCGAGGTTTCCCCCACCGAAAAGGCAAATGCCGGGTAATATTTTGGCGAATCCTCGGACCTCATCTCATCTCACTACATCTCGCCAAAATGTAAAAAAATGTAAAAAAATGTAAAAAATTGTACAAAATTGTAAAAATTGTAGAAAATTACTGAATTGTAAAACTATAAAAATTTGTAAAAATTGTAATTGTAATATTGTAAAATGTTGACATGTTCCACATCTTAAAGCTTCATTGCTCATGTAAGATCTATGGAATAAAATAAATGAATGAATGAATGAATGAATTAGATTATTAATGTATTAATGTTGTTGAGTTTAGTTTTCAGGTTAGCGTTAGTAACATGTTTTCAATTGATACGAAACTTGAAAGTATTTCATGAACAAATGCTGTAATAAAATATGCAGGATTTACAATTTTATATATTCGAATGTTTTTAAGTAACAAATATTGTAGCTAAGAAACTATATAAAGTTATCATACAAACATTGCAGAGATAATTTATTCCGCCATATTATGTTTACATCATATGCAATTGTAAATTATATTATAAATATTTTATAATTTTTAACTTATAACCGTGAGTCCCACTTATATCAGTATTCAAATGTTTTATAACAATCGATGCAACTATTGCTTTATATTTTCTATGTTTTTAATTTATGAATTAACGACAAGCTTCAATCGGAAGAATAACTGTCCAAGTTTGGTGTACATCACTCAAAATTCCTCATTGTGTGCACCTCTGGTCACCCAGCACACATCTAAGCGGTAGTCAAATTCCTGCCATACCCGATCGATCATGTCTGGTGTAATGGTCTCCATAGCACGAGTGATTTGTCCCTGGAGATTCGGAGGGAACGAGGCACTTGGTGTATGTAAACTCTGTCTAGAGACGAGATACCACCTAAAATATTAATATGTGTGTGACCAGAAGTAATATTTATGACGCACAAAGGAACTAGAGACGAAATATTAAATTCTATATTAATATATGGTGACAGAAGTAATAACTATGACGCACAAAGGAACTAGAGACGAAATAACAAATACTATATTAATATATGATGACCAGAAGTAATATTTATGATACGTAAAGCAATTAGAGACGAAATATCAAATACTGTATTAATATATGGTGACCAGAAGTAATTTTTACGACACAAAGCAATTAGAGACGGAATACCAACTAAAACTTTAAAATATGATGATCAGCAGTAGTCTAATATTCTTGACGAATTACCGCCTAAAATATAAAACCTATGTTCTAAAATACAGAAACTAGAGAAGGAATACAGCTAAAATATTAGTGACCAGAAGTAATATTCATGACGAACAAAGAAAGTAGAGGCAACATATATCTTAAAAATATAAATGTTATGGTGACCGCAAGTGATATTAAAAATGCAGAAAGAAATCATAGACGAAATACCTCCTAAAATATAGAACCTATGTCCTAAAATACAGAAACAGGAGACGGAATACACCTAAAATATTGGTGACCAGAAGTAATATTCATGACGCACAAAGAAATTAAATGCAACATATATCCTAAAAATATAAATATTATGGTGACCGCAAGTGATATTAAAGATGCAGAAAGAAATCATAGACGAAATACCACTTAAAATATAGAACCTATGTCCTAAAATACAGAAACTAGAGACGGAATACACCTAAAATATTGGTGACCAGAATGAATATTCATGACGCACAAAGAAAGTAGAGGCAATATAAATCCTAAAAATGTAAATATTATGGTGACCGCAGAAAGGCATCATAGACGAAATGCCTATTAAAATATTAATGTGATGACCATTAGCAATATTTATGACGCACAAAGAAACTATAGACGAAATACCTCGAAAAATAATATATGGTCACTAGATCTAATAATATGACGCTAAATACCACATAAAGACAGTCTGTGGTGCACATCGACACGTACGCCACTACGAATGGAACTTTAAAGCAGTAACTGCGGACTACTAACACTACAGGCACTAGAGAACAAAACTGAAATTCAAGAAGTTATAAACGAGAAAATATCAGCATATCTACTCACCGATGGAAGTGGCACGGAAGAAATTTTGAAGTCTGAAGCGGAAGCTGGACGAGATGCCGTATTGCGATGTCCACTGAAACAAATGTAGAAAATAATGAAAAATAATATTGCTGTATTATGCTTTGTCTTTTCTTATGTTATAATAATTTAATCATAAATATGGAGATTTACTAAATGACCTTCGGGGTTTGAAGGATTCATTTTGGCAACTGTGTTTTTAAAGAAACTATCGTCTCTGCTGTAGCTTGCTCAGAAACTGTCCGGTTTCTATTGTTACGCATTAGGCTTAGAATCTATAAATTTACATTTAGTTGTTTTCGTAAATTGACGATTGGTTGCAGTGAAAATGCATTTTTCGTTTTTTAATTTCACGAAATAAAGCCCGTAACAGTTATTCAGCGGCTCTCTACAAAGTATCTTAAGGAGACAACTTCTGAAAATTTTATATGAGAACCAGAATATCTTTCTGACATATAAGTTTTATCCTGTTTGGGTTATTTTACTACGCTGTATCAACATCTAAGTTATTTAGCGTCTGAATGATATGAAGGTGATAATACCGGTGAAATGAGTCCGGGGTCCAACACCGAAAGTTACCCAGCATTTGCTGGTATTGAGTTGAGGGAAAACCCCGGAAAAAACCTCAACCAGGTAACTTGTCCCGACCGGGATTCGAACCCGGGCCACCTGGTTTCGCGGCCAGACGCGCTGACTGTCCATCCCATGAAGTCGACCAATATAGTCACAGAAACATTCCATGATTATAAACTGCTATAATTTTGTAAATATGCGTATTACCAAATTAATACCGGTGCCATTAGAAAGAACGACTCAAAGAATTTCAGGGAATGTGTAATTGTAGTATCTAAATTGTTGGCGGAAACAATAGTTGGCACCATAAGAAAGAAAGGACGCAGTTCCCGCTCTTTCGCTTGTCTTTGTGGCATTGTTGGATGGAAGCAAATTGTGTTAAATGATGTGGTTGTTTACATTTCAACTCAGTGTGAATCCTTCAGCATTTAGGGAGTTATGGCGAACCCACGGAAACATAGTTGGTGTATACTGGAATACCATAGCACACGGAGTGGAGTGAGAGTTCAGCGTGCCTTCAGACGGGAGTTTAAATATGCGACACCTACTGACAAGACAATTCTGAGGTGGTACTGAGTCACTGGCTGAGAAGAAATTGCGTACTGAAGGGTGCACTGGAAGAAATGATGAACGGGATGAAATTTTGGGGCACATGATGATATCAGATAAATAGACAACATTAAGATATATGGATCGCATGCAGAGACTACGAGGAAGGAGGAAAATAGGAAGAATGGAGAATACTGGGTTAGTAGTGAAAGATCTGCCCTTGGTTAGAAAATTATGAATGTATGAGTTCTATAACATTTCCTTATAGAAGTTCGATATTTGAAGCACTTCATTATATCCTGTAAATGTAACGGCGTATTTTTAACAGCTTGACAGTGCATTAATTAGATGAGATAAGAGTTTAACAAATAATTAACAGAAGAGTGACAATTGAATACCTCCCCAAAATAAGGATGTAACGAACAAGTCTATAATACACATTTGAGGAGAAGGAAAAATGATTTCAGAGGTATATTTTCTTAGATCCATATTTAGTCTACTAGCAGAACCATTTGACTACTCAAGGATACAAGTTTAATCAGCTATTAGATGCAGTAATTTATTGTTATAAATTAATCCTCCAAAATTACATTTTCCACCTGTCACATATTTTATTAACTTGATTTTACATCTGTATTCCTGGGAGGTCTTCTTTTGACTGATATAACAAAATTGTAAAACTTAAACTGTAATGTTTATTTAATAGCCAATTGTTTGAGAAAATAATGAGTTCCTGGTCTTCCGCAATGTCTCTGCCAGGATTCATTCCTTAAGAGCACTTGCAAGGGCGCTTCGACACCTTGGAAAAGCCGTAGAAATTGATCCTGTGCCGCTTGGTCACCTTGGGGGTATGAACTTAGGTCGGGGGGGTAGGGAGCCCCCATTGTACGAGCGGGTGAGGGGTCACATGCGGCCGGTGGGCTGGTACACAATAGGCCTCAGTATGGCCGACGTGCAAAGGGTCGTCCCTAACCCGCCCGTAGCCACCGTTACATAACCTAACCTAACATAACCTTGAGAAAATAAAATTCCTATTAATACAATGTATTAAATACATTAGATTATTTAATTATAGTTATTAATATAGTATAAAATTAATTTTTACTAATAAATATCGACTAAGTAAAATTTTTGTTAATTTCGAGACCTCCACTATTTTGATATCTTGGAAAGTTACATGACTTTATCGTTCAGTTTATACGACGTGAATGACATGTCCATTTCATCCGCTACTTTAGTTTTCATTAAAATCGTTAACGAAAATAGAGAATATATTGAGACGGAGAAAATTACATTGTTTTCAACGGCACGTGTCGTGGCTAACGAGAAAGACAGGCTTCGGCACGAATCGGAATCACGTGATTATCTCGGTCTAGTCATGGCCCTCTTGACAATCGCCTAATATAAACACATGTTCTAAGTTCTAAAACAACAAAGGAATTGCTATATTAAACTCATGTTAAACTTGCACCGGTGAGCAATCCGATGGCATCACGGTGTTCCGAATTCCACCGATGGCGTCATTGATGCTCCACCGGTGTCGCACCGGTGCCATCAACTTGCAGAGGTGGTGGAAGGCTCCATCAGCCGCCATCAGTGAATCTGATTGGTTCTTGTATAGGGCGGGAATTAGCAGACGAATGACATCGTGCATTGTTGTGTCATGGCGGTGTGTTCTGCTTTAGTTCTGCTGTATTGTTTGTAATGAGCAGAACGTAAAAACAATATGTTAATGGCTTATGAGCGAACATTTCAACGGACCAGTTATTATTACCGGTTCAAGAAATAAGTTGTTTATGATCTCTTTTATTTGAACGAGATGGCAGTACGGAAATTTCGCAAAATTTTGCTAGCGTAGCACAGATAACCACTTACACAGTCGCCATGACAGCATCGATTCTTCCAGCAGTTTTGTTCCTTATTTTCGTTGCAACGTGACGTCATTGATGCCACCGGACCGGTGAGATTCGGAATACGCTGTAAGAATGTGACGTCGCGCAGTAGCCTGTTTTTCTCGTTAGCCACGGGCATGTGTAATGTGATGTCACTGAACGCAGTGTCCCTTTCTGTGGGTAAAGCGCCGAACTTGTAGATTTCTTTACCGCCTCCGGCGACGCTCCTAGCACATTGTGAGAGTTGAAACTATCCGACACTGATATGTTGATGGTTAATTGTACAATTTTAGTACAAGGAACTGAGTATCACCCTAGATCATATATGTACTCGTAACAGATAACTCATCGTAATGTTAAAATCGGCAGCACTTTGAATAGAACAACCGCCAGGATCGCCACCTGTCCGCCGTAAACGAACACGAGATGGCAGTACAGTCGCTAATGCAATTCAAATGGGAATTATGACGTGACTCCTTATGTAACAACTAGATGGCAGCATAGTAAACCTGACAAAAGTTGTTAACGTCAAAGCCTATAAGGCCGACTATGTGTTACATATATGATCTAGGGTATCACTCAAAAACCAACTCCAAACATGGATTTTGTCCGCCATAAAATAGAATTGAATTCGGTAGGATTCAAACCAGGATCATTATCTGCATACTAGTCTTCTAATGTCATTCTGAGTAAATCCTACTTCTTTGTAGTTCAACTCTCGTTATTAAAACTATTTAATTATCGGGAAAGAGCATAGAATTGACTTGGGTATTTTCTGTATAAAACAGTATTATCTGTTACATATTTTAATGTATGATGTCAATATAAATATATTCATTTTGAGTAGTTCTTTTACTTTGTTTGCCACCGTTGCTAATTAAAACTATGTCAACACATTTAATCTCTATAGGAGCTGATAATGAGGTAAGCAAATTTCAAATAAAATTCTAAATTAACATTTTCTATTAGTTTTGCCAAATGTTTTCACATACTCGTATATAAAATACATAAAGTTAAGTTGTATTAATTTATTACACAGCATTATTTTAACAATGTCCTTTGTTGAACATACATTATATTTCCATTTGTTCATTGGTTAATATTATTTTTTTACCAATCGTAGATATTATGAATTATTAATTATATTTAAGAGTGATCCCTAAAACAACTCTATTATTAGCCTACACATGAAACCTTCAAATTGCTAATGACATAGCAGCTTTATACTACGTACTTGTGACCTTGAATATTCTCAGGTGAATCTTCGATCTCGTCCACATATTTTGTGGAAGATTAGATCCACCTGTTTCTTATAGGTGTTACAAATACAAACCTGGACAATTATAAGCTTGAAAGCACACCCTATAATCAATAAATACCAGATACAACTAATTGCTGGTTCAAAACACACAAGTAATAACTCTGGTGTTAATATGAAATTGCCGGGCATCTTGCTACAGGAAGCAAAAGCGTTACAAAGTGTTACTTACATGATACACTTCCAAAACTTGATCAATATAAAACCCATCCTTCGAACTTCTTCAGAAAATTAAACAAATATTTTGCTTCTAAGTTTTAATATTTTCAAATTTAAACTTATCAAGTTAATGCCGTAAAACTAAACATTTAATCAGTTATTCTCCAGATTGAGAGCCTGGAAAGCTATCAGCTTTCAATATATCTATTTTGAAATAGGATATTTAACTAATTTTTAAGTGTTGTAAAAAAAATATGTCGGAGGATATTTTACCACATTTTTAGTTTTCTGAATATCATGCATTACTCAGATTTTAATATACATGATAAAGGAAGATAAGGCAATGTTTTAACAAAACAGTTTGAAAAATTTGAAACCTGTTGGAAAATTTTTAAAACAATTGGAAAATTTTGAAAACAGTTGGAAAATTTTGAAAACAGTTGGAAAATTTTGAAGATATATGAATAATTTCAAAACAGTTGGGAAATTTGAAAACAGTTGGAAAATTTGAAAACAGTTGGAAAGTTTGAATATAGTTGGGAAAGTTTGAAAAATATTTGATAAGTTTGAAAACAAGTTGAAAAGTTTGAAAACAGTGAAAAGTTTGAAAAAAAATTGAAAGCAGTTTGAAAAGTTTGAAAACAGTTGAAAATTTGAAAACAGTTTGAGAAGTTTGAAAATATTGTGATAGGTTTGAAAAGATTGAAAACAGTGTGAAAAGTTTGAAAAGAGTTTGGAAAGTTTGAAAACAGTTGGAAAAGTTTTGAAAGCGGTGAAAAAGTCGGAAAACAATTGGAAGAGTTTGGAAACAGTTCGAAAAGTTTGAAAACAATTATTTCGAGCATGGAGTAAGGCCACTAAGGGAAAATACCAAAGGAGAAAGATTCGATCCGGTGCTGTGGATTAAGCCTCGGCGTAGCTCAGTGGTTAGAGAATCCAGTGCATAAAACTGGGGACCCGGGTTGGATCCCCGGTGCCGGACCGAATTTTTCTTAATTTATAATCAATGGTAACCATAACAGATAATTCTGTAGAACCACAAAATTAATCTTTACCTAGATCTTTAGAAATGCTGACAGCAAGATAGTATTTGGCGAGATAAGTCCAAAGAATAGCCATGAAATTACCTGCCATTTGCCTTACAGTTGGGAAAACTCGAAAGAAAAAACTAACTAGATAATTAACCCAAGAAGGGTTCGAACCCACCTCCAAGCACAGTATCAAAGTACAAGTATCGCTCTGGTAACACCTAAACCACGGCGTGTCAACCCGGATTTTTATTAGTACAAATGGCAATTATAAGCAACTTAGTTGAAACCATTTGAATATGATACTGACATCGAGTTAAGACGTCTTCGTGTCCATTCATCTGCGTACTCCGGCTTCTGCTCTTTGAATAAGGCTATCATGTTACACACTATGGTTGTCTCTTAGCTGGTTTTTCCCCTTAGGTGTTATCTTACAGAATGAATAATTAAACCTATAACTCGTAAGAGAAATCCCATTCATTTAAGTTCCATGTAATAAAAACTTATTGGAAGGAAGCGTAAAATTGCCTTAAATGGCACAGAAACATAACCGCTGTTTAGAGTGCATTTACTCTATTTCGAGGAGCGGTATCGCAGATATGAAGACTGGACGCCTTGGAGGCAGGCCCTCGTCGCCCCGGGTGTCGATGTATCTTCGGTCTAATTTGAAGGCGCTCTGGGCCCGGAGGCTCTTCTTGACGCCTTGTTATATGCGGACAGGGGGGCCAATATATATAATAACAGCGTAGAAACATCAGCAAGTAGAAATAAGTAGCGAGGAGCCTTTTACAAGTACATGCACTCATTACAAACATAACTTAAAGACTAGCTTTAACAATATTTCGTCTACAATGTCTTGCGTTAGTGATTATCAGGGAACGGATTTATATGGACTAAAAATATATGAAATATGTAAATATATATGTAGTTATTTTTACCAAAATATGGAATTAAATATGGATTTTTACCAAAATATGGAATTAAATATGGACTTAAAATTATAAAAAAATGACTATGTACGTTAAATATTGGTACATTTTAATCAAACTAAACAAAAAATATAATGGACGTACCTTATCTTCCAATGTAGTTTCAACAAAACACAATTTTTATTGTCTGTTACCATAACAATAGGTTACAAACATTTCTTTCAAGTGCTGAAAAGTGAATCTTCTTCTATTGTCTCTGAGGATAGATTTATACTGACTAAAAGAGCGTTCGACGTCACAAGAAGTAACTGGTACATAATTCAATTTCACAATGTCTGCTGGGGATAAGTCCAAGTTAATCTTCACTGTTGATTCACCACTCATCACAGCAACAACCTTTTGTAGTTCTTCATATCCAGGGTTTTTTGAAAGTACAGTGTCCACCTTAGCTCTTACTGCATCTGCAACTTTACCTCTACCACGATTCAGTTGTTCCACAGTACTATTTATAATTTCAAAACTTTCAGATAGTGAAAGGTGCCTATTTTGGAGACTTTTGAGCGTTTTTATGATGCATGAAAATGTATGCTGAATGTGAGCTAAGTCATTCTTCACACTTATGTCACAGGTAACTGTTTTCGCAGTATCAATTGAGACTGCATCTTCAGAGTCCAATGCAAGGAGAACATTGTTAATAGAGTCTATATGTTCGGCATAATATTCAACTGCTTCTAGCCATGTACCCCATCTAGTTAAAATTGGCTTTGGTGGCAATGGAGTTTCAGGGTACATTTCTTTCAACACGTTAACTCTACTGGGAGCTTTGAGAAATACTTTTTTCACTGATGAAATCAACAAATCTACTTTAGGGAAATTGTCTCTGACCACTTCTGCCACACGATGAAATGCATGCGCCACACAAGTAAAATGAGTCAATTTAGGATATACAACAGATAATGCTTGTCTAGCTTTGACCATATAAGGGGCAGCATCGCTAATAAAGAATAACACATTATCGTACATAATACCCTTTGGCCACAGGATACCCATAGCTTCGTTGAACAGTTTAACTATAGTTTTGTTATTGCACTTTTCTAGAACATCACAATGTAAAAGAATTCGTTCAGAATATTGTTCACTTAACAAACCGATAACTACATTACCAACAAGTCTACCTTCTTTGTCGGGAGTCTCATCAATGGAAACCCAAATTGAACTATCTTTAATTTCATCTCTTATCTTCTGTATTGTCTCATCGTAGATGGATGGAGCATACGTCTTCCTAAGTGTTGACTCATCCGGGATTGTATGTTGAGTATATTTTTCAAGGAATTCCCTGAAGACCTTATTCTTTAGTTTGTAGAGAGGAATATCAGCAGAGATGAGAGAACGGCACAGGTCGATGTTAAACTCAGATCTTACATTCGATGTTGTTGGTTGTGTTAAAAACAATTGTCTCTGCTTGGAATTTAGTTGTTTGTTGGCCTGATGTTTACTAGTTGTAATGTGTTGTTGCACCAGGAACTTTTGTGTAGATGATACTGCACACTGACACAAATTACAAAATAATATTTTATTGTCAGTTGATAAACCATCTTCTTTAAATTCTGAAATGTAACTTGTTAGTTTTGATTTTAAATTGACTGAATGACGTACTTTTGGCATATTTACCGTCTTTATAGTATGATTTACAAAACTGAACCTATGTGTACTCTGACTGGCATTTAACTGTTGAGCTGCACAACTGAAGTCTGTTAAAAATTTTAAATTAAATTAATACAGTTTTGTAACTTACTTTCCCATTGTTGATAGGACTGCTAATTTTCAAATAACTCTGATGTTAAAGGGATTACTGAACATGTGTTTAAATCTCTATTGTTGAAATGTATTTTTAAAAGTTAATGGAATTTTGTTTTGTTTTATTGTTAAACCTAATATAATATGGACTGTTTTATATGAAATATGGAAAATATATGGAAATTAACGAAAATATGTACTAAACTCTAAAATATGGAAAAATATGGAAAATAAAAGTAGGATTTTTCAACCCTACACATTGTGAAACATAAAGATAATGCAAAATATAAATTATATTAGCTTTATAAGTAAATATGTATTTACATATAAATCCTTTCCCTGGTGATTATATATTTAATTCGCGCATTTTTGGAAAGCGTTATAAATTAAGCGTTTAACAGTGTTAATAACTATCTACTGAGGACTTACATAACCTCTTGGAAGACGCAGCATGAGCTGTATGTTGACGCAAGTACAAATTTAGGGTAAAAAAGATAGCGTTGAGCCAGGTTATATCAGAACACACGTTTTTGTCACGATCTTACAATTATTCATCTTCCTCTATTAATCTCGGACCAGTAGGCAAAGCTCAAACACCTGAGCCGCTACATTTATTGAAAAGTTATTATTATTATTATTATTATTATTATTATTATTATTATTATTATTATTATTATTATTATTATGTTCAGGATAACAGAGAGGGTTTGGAATTGAACGGGTTACATCAGCTTCCTGTCTATGCAGATGACGTGAATATGTTAGAAGAAAATTCACAAACGATTACGGAAAACACGGAAATTGTACTAGAAGCAAGTAAAGCGATAGGTTTGGAAGTAAATCCCGAAAAGACTAAGTATATGATTATGTCTCGTGACCAGAATATTGTACGAAATGCAAATATAAAATTTGGAGACTTATCCTTCGAAGAGGTGGAAAAATTCAAATATCTTGGAGCAACAGTAACAAATGTAAATGACACTCGCGAGGAAATTAAACGCAGAATAAATATAGGAAATGCCTGCTATTATTCGGTTGAGAAGCTTTTGTCATCTAGTCTGCTGTCAAAAAATCTGAACGTTAGAATTTATAAAACAATTATATTACCGGTTATTCTGTATGGTTGTGAAACTTAGACTCTCACTTTGAGAGAGGAACAGAGATTAAGGGTGCTTGAGAGTAAGGTTCTTAGGAAAATATTTGGGGCTAAAAGGGATGAAGTTACAAGAGAATGGAGAAAGTTACACAACGCAGAACTGCACACATTGTATTCTTCACCTGACATAATTAGGAACATTAAATCCAGACGTTTAAGATGGGCAGGACATGTAGCACATATGGGCGAATTCAGAAATGCATATAGAGTGTTAGTTGGGAGGCCGGAGGGAATAAGACCTTTGGGGAGGCCGAGACGTAGATGGGAGGATAATATTAAAATGGATTTGAGGGAAGTGGGATATGATGATAAAGACTGGATTAATCTTGTTCAGAATAGGGACCGATGGCGGGCTTATGTGAGGGCGGCAATGAACCTCCGGGTTCCTTAAAACCATAATTAAGCAAGTAAGTAAATTACTATTATTATTGTTACTATTACTATTATATTCAAAATGAGGACAGCAGTGGCAAAGAAAGTTTTTAATAGAAAAAGGAGAATCTTCTAAGTACTTCTAGAAAAATAACTAAGAAAGAAACTAGTGAAGTGCTTTGTGTGGAATGTGGCATTATATGGGACAGAAACAAGGACATTACGACGAAGTGAACGGAAACGATAATAAGCATTGAAATGGACAGACAGAAGAAGAAACGAAGCTCTGCTAGAAAGAGTGGGCGAAGAAAGAATATTGGTGAAACAGATCAGGAAGAGAAAAAGAAATTGGTTGGGTCACTGGTTAAGAATAATCTGCCTACTGACGGAGGTAATGGTGAACGGAAGAAACGTTCGGGGCAGAAAAAGATATCGGACGATAGATTTTATTTATTTTAGTAGCTTATTTTACGACGCTTTATCAACATCTTAGGTTATTTAGCGTCTGAATGAGATGAAGGTGATAATGCCGGTGAAATGAGTCCGGGGTCCAACACCGAAAGTTACCTAGCATTTGCTCATATTGGGTTGAGGGAAAACCCCGGAAAAAACCTCAACCAGGTAACTTGCCCCGACCGGGAATCGAACCCGGGCCACCTGGTTTCGCGGCTAGACGTGCTAACTGTTACTCCACAGGTGTGGACGGGACGATAGATAACATTAAAAGAATTATATGAATCGTGTATGAAGACTAAGAGGAAGACAGAAAATAGAGAAGATTGGAGAATGCTGGATTTGCAATAAAAGACCTTTTCTTGGGTAGAACATTATGAGTGATTGAATATTTCTAAGTAATAATTCAGTATGAAAATCCAATTGCAAATGTCTAAAAATTTCAAAATCTTTCTCAGATGTAATACCTTGATTTTAAAAAGTATCTTTATGCTGAATGTCATTGATTAATTGAGGGGTGCTCTGCAATAATAAGGTATGTACACCTACCTCGGTATAGTTGCCACCATTAGAAATACAAAGTAAATGCATTTATCTTGCTGTTCCATCACATCAGTGACGAGTATGAAATGTCTTACTGCTTATGCACAGCTTATAATATGACACCAAAAGATCAGACAACATATGCTTGACAGTTCCTGAATGTACTACAACTGTAGCATATAATCACAGTAGCAACTTCGGTCCAAGGCTTTATAACATGATAATAGATAAATTCCCAAACATACAATTTGCCAATGCTCCTTATTTAAAAAAAATCTATTAAAATTGTTGTTAACAGAGAAAATTTAAAGTTCACTTAATGTGATAATTGTTTTTTCTTATTTTTTTATTTTATTACTTTTTACTCTGTTATTCAATAAAATGTCTTAACATTAACTTATGTGGAATGCCCCCTGAGCACGAGTATGTAACTTACTCTTTCTGGGGGCACTAGAGAGTTTTTATATTTAAAAAAATATATGTATCTTTGTTCTGGCAATAAAGTATTATTATTATTATTATTATTATTACTATTATTATTATTAGTCTAGTATATACAGTCACGAAGCTCAATACGTAGTAAATATGCATCCATAGATAGTTGCTAACCACTAGGATCGCTAATATCGCCTCATACGAAATAGTACCGACACAGTCTATTGTTCCTAGCACCCTCACAACTCAAGCTTCGTGACTATATATACTAGACTGTGATATGACTATGTCGTAGTTTCGTTACGTAGACAGTAGAGGACTCTAGTGTCGGTGCAAACGTTCAGACGTGACTGAAGGGAGCAGACAGTACTATCAGAAGCTTTTCGAAGCTGCACATAGGTCAGAGGCACTAGAGTCTGAATGTGACGAATCCGAGCTGGAATACTGACTGATGATATAAAATATTCCTTCATAAAGTGATCAAATCAATGAGAATAAACCGTTTTGAAAGCAGTAATGGAACAATATCATAAGGTGATGGCATTGTTTTGGGTTTATTTTGATTTGGAGAAGTCACATTTTTTCCCCCACTACATAAAAGTACTGGGATATACAAGAAAATACACAAGTTCTATTTTCTTATATCATGTATTGTATACTTAACTTGTATTGCGAAAATAAAGTTCAAGTCTTAAATTATTTTATGTTCGTGTATTACATTTTAACCTTATTACAACCTTAGAAAGAATCTGCAATGTTCTCATGCACATGAAAAATAACAAGACAAGTTGTATCGTATGATTGCAATAACAAGGTAAGTTATAACGTATGACTGCAATAACAAGGTAAGTTGTATTGTATGACTGCAATAACAAGGCAAGTTGTATCGTATGATTGCAATAACAAGGCAAGTTGTATTGTATGACTGCAATAACAAGGCAAGTTGTATCGTATGATTGCAATAACAAGGCAAGTTGTATTGTATGACTGCAATAACAAGGCAAGTTGTATTGTATGATTGCAATAACAAGGCAAGTTGTATCGTATGATTGCAATAACAAGGCAAGTTGTATTGTATGACTGCAATAACAAGGCAAGTTGTATCGTATGATTGCAATAACAAGGCAAGTTGTATTGTATGACTGCAATAACAAGGCAAGTTGTATCGTATGATTGCAATAACAAGGCAAGTTGTATTGTATGACTGCAATAACAAGGCAAGTTGTATCGTATGATTGCAATAACAAGGCAAGTTGTATTGTATGACTGCAATAACAAGGCAAGTTGTATTGTATGACTGCAATAACAAGGCAAGTTGTATCGTATGATTGCAATAACAAGGCAAGTTGTATCTTATGACAGCAATAACAAGGCAAGTTGTATTGTATGACAGCAATAACAAGGCAAGTTGTATTGTATGACAGCAATAACAAGGCAAGTTGTATTGTATGACAGAAATAACAACGCAAGTTGTATCGTATGATTGCAATAACAAGGCAAGTTGTATCTTATGACAGCAATAACAAGGCAAGTTGTATTGTATGACAGCAATAACAAGGCAAGTTGTATCGTATGATTGCAATAACAAGGCAAGTTGTATCTTATGATAGCAATAACAAGGCAAGTTGTATTGTATGACAGCAATAACAAGGCAAGTTGTATCGTATGATTGCAATAACAAGGCAAGTTGTATCTTATGACAGCAATAACAAGGCAAGTTGTATTTTATGACAGCAATAACAAGGCAAGTTGTATCGTATGACAGCAATAACAAGGCAAGTTGTATCGTATGATTGCAATAACAAGGCAAGTTGTATCTTATGACTGCAATAACAAGGTAAGTTGCATCTTATGACTGCAATAACAAGGCAAGTTGTATCTTATGACTGCAATAACAAGGTAAGTTGTATCTTATGACTGCAATAACAAGGCAAGTTGTATCTTATGACTGCAATAACAAGGTAAGTTGTATCTTATGACTGCAATAACAAGGCAAGTTGTATTGTATGACAGCAATAACAAGGCAAGTTGTATCTTATGACTGCAATAACAAGGCAAGTTGTATCTTATGACTGCAATAACAAGGCAAGTTGTATCTTATGACTGCAATAACAAGGCAAGTTGTATCTTATGACTGCAATAACAAGGCAAGTTGTATCTTATGACTGCAATAACAAGGCAAGTCGGAGTACTTTACTATTACAGTCTTACTAATAAACCGTGTATAGTTTTTATACGAGACTTATGCAGAGTTGAGACAGAAAACGTTACTAATAAACCGTGAATAAGCTATGGACGTATAGACAGGCTCTAACTATACAATGGGAATTGCTTTGCAGTAGTTATATACACGAAACCCCTTGTTTAAGCGTTGTATATAGGGGAAAAATGGCCACCCCTCTAACAGCTGTTCGTATCGACTGTCATTTCATGATGATGGTTACCTTGTAACCACAGAATAACAAACCAAAGATCATAGAATTATTAGAATAATATTGCTGTAGCTTGTACTCTTTGACCAAATGTAGTGTGGTAATCGATTAGAGCCAGTTTTACTATCGATATTTAACACGCCACACTAGAGCGCTCTACCGGATGCAATAGAGAACCTCAGATATTCTATTACCTTTCGTAACGAAGTAATGACGAAACTATGACGTAGCTGTGTAACAGTTATACTGTTATACACGACGTATGCAGTGATTATTAGTAAGTGATTTACACACGACTTATAAACGAGCTACTCATTGTATAAGTATAAGACAGTTAAACGTCTGTATATAGGGTTTTTATTAGTAAGACCATTAATGTATTAAAATAAAAAATTCAATAACGAGATTTTGACGAATAATACATGAAACTCATACATATAAAATATCAATAATACTAATTCAAAAAAGCAGATTTGCAAAGGCCTTTCTTTGTTAATGAAAACAATATTACTTCTACTTTCTGCCAAAAACCCTCTTCTTACATTACCTTGTTATTGCAGAGCACCCTTCAATTGTTTTACTATTCTATTGACAGGGAATTTTTAAGAAAAATTGCATCGAAACAGCTACTTCCAGCCGAATTTCAAGTTTTTCTAGAACCGAACACCAATACATCAAAGGAATATCGTTGTTTAACTGAGATGTTCATTATGAACCTACAAATTGAATAGAGCTAAACTTTTTAGATTCCTGTATTGTTTGAAATGTTGCAGACTCCTCCGCGTCAACTTGTGCGGAAAGGTGAGAATAAAATTAAGCGGGAGTGTCGTCACACGCGGTATGAGGGCTCCGTCATCCATCCTCGAGTATTAATCACCTGGCAGTGTGCAAGTGAAAGAAGACTCAATGTACGCGCGTGTGTGGCTAAGCTGTGATTAGTGTAGGCAGAGACACTCCGGACCGCTGACAAGGTGCGATTAATCAAACCAGAGGACTCTTCAGTCATCCCCACACAAAGTGAGACATCAAGGGAGGTTTCCAAACATGATGGAAAACCATTTCTCCTCCCACTTCATCACCCACTACAAATTCTCTGGAGAATCATGGGAAATGTGGTAGGTGCAAGACTGTGTAATTTTGATTCTCATGTACAGTACACACTAATCAGAGACAAAAGGATACAAGTGCATAGATGGTAAAGCTTTCATTGAATACGCTTAGGATTCAAGAAATTTGAAGTTCCGAATTGTTAGAATCAAATTAAAATAATCACGATAGACTCAAGGCACTCACTAATCCATAAGATCGTCCTTAACGTCTTGTGGAGGGATTCGAGGTTCGCTGGTTCAAAACAGACGGTGGCCTATGAATTCTAAAGGACGATAAAATCTTGAGAATGCCGTCCGGACGCATCCTCCTCCAGAAAAGAACTGCAATTCTTCTGGCCTCTTCGTCACCGGTACCGAATTTCTTCATGTGGAGTTGTTAATATCATTATTTACCAAACATCAGTCAGTGACTTGAAGACCACCGGTAGGTTTTCATCTCAATAGAGGTAAAAGACTTCCTAATAGTCATAGTGTTCATTTTCAAACCCGGAGGACTCGCGTGAACATTAATCACACGAGTGCTCGCGCGGGGTTCTATGTGACCCCATTACGTATTTTAAGGTATTTTCGTGCAATAACGGATATATCAATATCAAATGTTTTTATTACGTTAAAGGAAAACTATTTCTTATTATTTATACGTTAAGTGATCTTGAAAACATACTGAAGCACGGATCTTCTGCACTTTCTTCTGAATCACTGTCTGCATTTTCTATAGCTTGAATTTGAGTTGCACTATATTGCACTGTATTTACTATATCCTTATCCTCTTCTATTTCTTCTTCACTGCTTCCACCAGCTAATTCGATGGAGTTTGGATAGAGGGAAATAAATCGTAAAAATGAGTTTTGTGGAAAATGAAAATTAAACATCGGATCCTTATTGCAAATCGTTTTCTATACAAATAAAACACATCAAATTCTAGTATTATTTTATTTTTTGCACATCCACTTGTAGAATTTAACTTGTGTATTCCCCTGGGAAACAAAAATCCATTTGCACAAAAAATAACTTAACCCCTTTACCCGAACACCATCGAATTCCTCACACCAGATTGAATTAAATATCTCTAGAATACGTGCTCGTTCTCGTTCATCAACAGCCACTGTCATAGGAAATCCTATTTAAGTATATAACAAAAAGCAGGGACAAAAATACTCGCGTGGGGTTAAATACGACCCCATACTCAAAAAACAACTTTTGCTGTCGACTCAAACACAATAAGAAACAATTTTAAACATGGTACTGTTTACAATATATATGGCGGCTAAGGCAGTGGTATCAACCTAAAAAGTATAATGACGAAATATTTTTCTTGGGGTCATATATACCCCGCGCGAGTTCCCCGAGGTTAAGAGTAATTTTATGTATTGATTACCTATCTCTCAATGGTTTTATCAATTTATTTACCGTAGTATACGTGTTGTATATTGTTAGCATTGTCGTGAAAATAAGTGTTCATAAGAATAACACTTGACATACGACAGACATTTCAAACTCTGGCTTTATGACGTCACACGTCTCTGCTCTTGAGCTCCTTGAGAGGGGAATCATAGCTATACGACCAAAGTAGGTTAAGTGGCAATGGAAGGGATGCAGATGTTTAAATAGAAGAGACACAACATTACCCTCCCTCACGTGCTCTACTAGCTCTGCTCCTAGAGGGAAAAAGTGTTCAGACGTCACAGATTGGCCAGTTGGAAATTACTGATATAGGACCTTAAGATGCCATAATGGCTAAAACGTCAATCCTCTATACAAAACAATTTACGCCTATATTTTAAAATGTTTGACTAGTCATAAGTCAATCTTAAAATTAAGGTAAATTATAGACCGAATATTACAAATAAATTCTTGATAATATTTAATAACAAATGTTAACCATAACAGATTCTGTAGGACCGAAAATTAATCTTTACATAGATTATTCGCCTAGCAGTGCATGTACTATACGGTGGAGTCCCAGCCGCCAAGTCACTCAAATGAGTGCGCTCTTTCTGTGATGACTGTTTACTATGTCAATATACAGGGTGTCTCTAAATTAGACCGACAAATTTAGGGAGCAGATAGATAACCTCCGTGGAAGCATATTTCGTTAAGGAACCCATGGGCTGCAATGCTTCGTTTCATTTCAAGAAGGCGGGAACGGATAATCACTCTTTTCAGTCCAAGAGGGGTGTGTCATTACTACTATAACTCGGTTTGTTTACGACCGGAGCCCAGTATCATTTGGTATCGACTACAGTACGTTTGTTTACTTCCATTGGTACGACCTCTTGTTATCAGAGTTATTCGTCTACGTAGTTTAGTACTTGTACTGCACTGATTCTGTTGTAATGTTCAGTATAGTTTAAATGCGTCGTTGGTTTCGTTTTTCTGTACGTATTTTTTCTTTGTTTGGATTAACACACAGAATCGCTTGTTATTTGCACATACCTACTTACTTTATCCCGACCTGTAATTCTTTCTTCCACTGAAACGGTCTAATTTAGAGACACCCTGTATATGTCGAACATGGAGTAAGACCACTAACGGAAAGAACCAAATGAGAAAGATTCAATCCGGTGCTGTGGATTGAACTTCGGCGTAGCTTAGTGATTAGAACACCCAGTGCGTAGAACTGGAATCCAGGGTTCGATCCTCGGCGTCGGAGCGAATTTTTCTCCACTAATAAACAAATGGTAACCATAACAGATAATTCCGTAGAACCAAAAATTAATCTTTACATAGAATATTTATATTATTCAGCGTCATTGGCGTTTCTCTACCGAAACAAGTTTCATATTTTACCGCCAAATCCCGCTGCCAGCTGATTATGACGTAGGTACTGAAAGAAACCCGCCCTGAGGGGAGAGGGAGAATATGCGGAATGATATTTTCCTTTTTTTCCTTGACCAGACAAGGAGTATAGTATTTTATCATCTGCAGAAGAAAACTGTTTTTGTTTATCTCTTGAGGAAAGGAATTGGCATATGTTTGTAATTTACGGGCCTGAACCTGTCTGCCACTGACATAATGGTGATGTTACGTCCGTATCTCGATTGTTTATACATTCAGAAGAACTGAGGTGAGACCTCAGTGGGCACACGCTGAGCCGGAGTGTGGATGGTAACGATCCCTTGACCGGATGCGATTATTTACCGCACCTCTGGCTCGGGGCATTGTTCTGTGTACTGTAACTGGCGAAGTCCTCGTGGCCTTGCATTTCCTATGTCCATGTAATGCAAGAATGATGGCTCGAACTCGCAAACCCTGACACGAGTGCCTCATTACGATGTTATTTTGTGCCCCGATCCTCTAGGGGGGTTGTAGCGTGGGAGGATCTTCTTCACCCATATACGTCAATATTAAAGTTCCCTGCATTAATTCTTGTTGCCTGAGTTTTAACCTATCACGAACTCCTATCAGCTTCGTGACATGAGAGGTGGTACATCTGTCAATGTGCCCCGGTGCTTTGCTCTCGCCCAAGCACCTGCAGATATCGAGATGGTTGCTAGTTACTTGCGTAACTCATGTTAGAGATGCAGCAGTGGGAATAGTGATTGCAAGTGTTTATTTTAAACTATCTTTTTCAATTCCGTATAAAACAACAATATTAAAGTAACAGTACCAAGTTAATATTATCAAGGGTGCGCAATGTTCCTTCTACTATGACAACAGCTAATGAGTTCATGACAAATCCTTCCCTTAATTTCGTATATTGTTAGATATTCACAACAAATAGACCATACAGGCATTGCGCAAAAACAGTCTAACCTCAAAATGGAAAATTTCCATATTAGAGCTGTTATCTCTTGGCTGCAAGGGATAATAATTATTATGAATGGTCAATTAACTGGAAGCGTAGTGGAGGTTAAATACAGAGTGTTTCAGAGGTGGTGTTACAAACTTTCAGGGATCATGGTGAAGGGCACATGTATAAATTTGAGATAAGGAACCCTGGTCCGGAAATGACCGAGTCGAAAGTTACAAGCAAAAATAGTTGTGTGGAAATGAAATAATTTTATTCCTCTGTACACTTTATTTATGTTTATTTATCTGTATATCTTACACATACTGTATTCATCTGACGTTGTTTCGTTGTCTACTTACAGTATTTCATTCAGTGCGCTGTCTGAGGGATGGGGACAGAAAACTACATTAAAGCAATGCAGATATTGTAATGTGTAACGGACATGGTCGGTCCTGATATGCACGTCTGTAGAAAGCAGTTAATATGTACAAGTTGCAGTGTCCAGTCGATCAGTCCTAGTGAAATGGAGGAGTACACGAGAGCGGAATAAGCAGACCTGATTTTCGAATGCAGATGAGCCAATGGGAACAGTAGACAAGCTCACAGATTGTATCGGGTTAAGTACCCACGTAGGAGACATCCGGCCCATATCATTTTTCCACGACTGTGGAACGTGGTGCCAAATTACAATTCCATTTCCACACAACTATTTTTGCTTATAACTCTCGACTCAGTCATTTCCAGACCATGGTTCCTTATCTCAAATTAATACATGTGTCCTTCGCCATCATCCCTGAAAGTTTGTAACACCACCTCGGAAACACCCTGTATAGCAATATTATTTTAAATCGACTAAGTTATCTTCAATATCTTAATAATAAAAAATGTATAGTTTGTATAAGAAATACTGAAATAATGTGGATACCATATTTTGCATAATTAATTGAATGTAGAGCACAGTGGTGAATTTTTATGTGATGAGGTGTTTGGTTTTTTGTAATGTAATAATTGGCGATTTATTAAATGTGATGTTCGAGCGTTAAGTCGGATTTCTGACAATATTTCGCTATTATCCAGTAGACCGTTCAATATTTTATAGAATAAAAGCTGCCCAGCAAGTAACCTGCGAAGGCAGGGGACATGAAAATATTAAATTCAGTAAGTAAACTTTGTACGAAATTCATGGAGATAAAAACACATTTTTTATTTTACACGCAAACATAAATGCAGAGAGATCCAATATTTTGGAACTAGATAGATCCACCTAAAAGAAGTCAAGGAGAGTCGAGCTTATTCTCTAGGACTGGTAATTGATCCTGTAGATTGGTTCCCATTTATTGACGTTCCTGATGATGGAGACCATACGTTGTTCCAAATTTTACTTATTTCTACATAGGCATAGTACGAAATCCAAAAACCTCATTATGTCGAATGCTTCAATTACTGAAAATAGAAATACTAATTGAAGCTATGGGCAACAACGTATGACATTCCATTCCTTTAATTTATTTAATGCAAAGACAGTTCAATAGATGTCAGTAAGTCTCTTAATGTTCCCCGCTCTCTATCGTAATGCCAAAGTCGGTAATCTTGATTTGCATGCTAACACAGACGTCTCCAATGGTATTTCATCTTGATAATGACATTTCAGTTACATAACTAGGCACTTGAGCTTTATTAAAATATTCGGCCCGTGCCCCGCAGTTTTTCGGCAGAGGTCAGCCGACTCTTGAGGTCGCTAAACAACGTGTGTAATTATTTTCTCTTAATGACTGAGCATCAGGGGCCTGGAGGTAGTCTTGGTCGGGTGGAACTGACACTCAAAGCAGGTTTTACTTTCTCGAGGGCGTTGGAGGAGTTCAGAATTTACATTTCTAGAGACGTGAAAGGGTCGGCAAGGGAGGTCAAGCTGTTTCTAGCAGTGGGAACCGTAGCGACCGAGCGACTGCTGTAGTTGACCCGTTGCCATGGTAACGCGGATCAACACGATTGGCGCCTCAAATTGTCAAGATGACGACTGCAGATTACGAAACCATCGGTGGATCTGTCTGATGTCTTTATCTAGCCATGTTTGTGAGATGGGATTCTCAACAGAAGATCTGATTTTTATCAGATTATATTAGATCCGCTCAACAGATCGAACAGCTTATTCAAGACTGACTGAAAACTGAAAAGGTTTGGCAAATGCAGATCATATGTTCAGAAAATATTTTTTGCTGTAGATCAAAAGCAAGATTTAGGAAACACCAATGGAGAAATGTATTCCTCTCGAATGCACGTGATTTCTATTGCCTGTAAGTATTTCTTCTTCTTCTTTTTCTTCTCCTTTTTCTTCTTCTTCTTCTTCTTCTCCTTCTTCTTCTTCTTCTTCTTCTCTTTCCATATGAATGTATATATTAGTCTTTAAGCAATATAACCTTTTGGTGAGGCGGCACTTCACATTATTAGTATATAGTGCTGTCTCCTCGTTTTACAACGTCTCTCGTACAAGTCATTTAGGGCATTATGTTATTGATATATTAATTTTTCCTACAGAATTTATCTGTAATATTGACACTTAATATTTTAGGAGAAAAATTCGCTCCTAGTTTAATGGCAGTTGACATTGGATACACTTCAACATATATATATATATATATATATATATATATATATATATATATATATATATACCTGACTTGGAGTCAGGCCACAAAGGGAAACATCGAAGGAGACAGAGCGCTTGGTACGTAGAACCAAGGACCCGGGTTCGATCCGCGGCGCCGGAGCGAATTTTTCTCCTAAAATATTAAATTTAGGACATTACTTATTTTTTATTTATTATTGCAATTCTTCCACTAGCCTTTTCTTGTCTGTCATCAATTCTTGCACTACTTTACTCCTAACCCATTATTATACCAAAAATACTATAACCCCCCTCCTGTATGACACATTTCCCCTCACTCTACATCTATAACTATTTGCACTTTTCTCTACTCACTTTTCCACATTGCTACTTTTTAGGTCTTAGTTTTCTTTTCTCTCGGTTTATTTTCCCTCTACACCATTTCCTTAAGTCATACTGTTTTTCACCTTGTTTTCCCCTCTTCCTTCATCACTGGTCCCTGAACTAACTCCTACTTGCGTTACTCTACTTCTCGTCAGCCTCGATTTAGATCTTAGTTCCTTCACCCGCTTCGGAATTCTCTCTTTCCATATAGGCGTAACAGCCTTTTAGAGATGAATCAAGACTTTCCTAATCTCCAATCGAATCTTTCCATTTTCTTTTAGGTTGACCCTCGCTTGTTTTCCTCTTGATATGTTGTCCCTTGCTATGCGCACAATTATTTTAGCAGACATCCTGGATACATGATCATTCCATTCATTTTTTCTTCATTCTATTTAATCTGTCCCAGACTGGAGCTTACATATTTCTATTAGGTATATTTTCATTTCCCTGTCATTCAATGTCTTTCCAGCTGTTTTCCTTAATACATTCATTTCAGTTGTTTCCAACATTCGTCTTGTGCTTGTGGTTTCTGCTCTTGTTTCCAAGGCGTAAGTCATTACCGGCCTGATAACTGCTTTATAGATTCTTACTTTTGTCTCTTTTCTCATATGGGCTATTCATTTATCCATATCAAAGCATCAATGCATCCTGAAATTTTAGCTGCTTTTATAGTTTTATGACTTATATCTTGGATTAAGTTTCCTTGACTTGTGATTTTGATACCCAAATAATTAAAATGCATAACTTGTCCTATTATTTTGTTTTAAATTTCAAGTTTAATTGCAGCGGTTCTTTACTTTTTGTTAATGTTTCTGTTTGGTAAAGGAGATCTTCATGTTATATTTCTTGCAATTGATGTAAAATTGATACACTAATCTTTGAAAATTATCCTCTGTATCTGCCACAAGGACATCATCAGCATAACAAACCACACTTATTATTATTATTATTATTATTATTATTATTATTATTATTATTATTATTTCTGATTAGCACACTTACAGGTTCTGAAAGAGCTAAACACTTGGCACAGCTAAAGGATTTACAGGAAATAGAGGTAAAGAAACGCACTACCATGGTTGAAAGAAGGAAGCATTCAAGTTATGTTATTGCCATCTTAGTGACTAGATACATAGGAAACTCTCATCAGCAAAACACTACAATCCGCCGCTGCTTCAGCTCTTTCCTGTAATCGCCTCCCACCCTACACGCAAGTTACGTGGTGCGGGATGCATTTCTTTGAATCTCCGTCTGTCTTAGAGCTTCATTCAATAGGGGCTCCCCCATAAGTCATTCAAGCGAACTTCTAGAGCGCTACAATTTCTGACAACATTTCACCGAATTGTGCTAGAACCAGCATTCTCAACTTTTCGGAACTACAAATAGGTTTCATCATCAGGGTAAATAGGTACTCTAAATAATTGGACCCAGTTGTTTGGAGTAGCCAAGCTTAATCCATTAATGACCGAAATATATTTTGTGAAAGTTAGAACTGATATTCATATCCTACCATAAAAAAAATGTAAATAATGTTGCTGAAATTCCGAACACAGACTGGTAGGATTTCCTGCGACTGGAAAATAAAGATAGGCCTTTGAAAATTTTACTTATAAAGTGATTCTGTTCAAAATTTCTTAATAAGTTCACGAATCATACAAGATTTGCACAAATCTGTAGAGTTTGGAAATAATTATTATTTATGTGATAAAATTAAAAACATTTTACAATATGCTCTTCAGTATTCTGTATGGTAGATCTTACGCAGTGATAAGATAAATTTTTCACAAAAAGAGTTGTACAACGTCTACAATGCTTGCATCGTGTATTGGGCTGTTCGTTATGGATGATCGAGTGATCAGTCCTGTCAAAACTAATATCATAAGCTGCTTCTCGAATTTGAAGTGTAGAACGAGGGACATTTCTACATTCACTTACTACCATAGGAACTGCTAGAAAGTACTAGGATATCATGTCCCAGAATGAGAAAAAAAAACTTCATCATTTATCACATCATAGCCCCCATGCAAACAAGGCCCACCAACATTTATTGCATCTGATTCCTATTCTGTAATTATATATTGACCAAGGGAACCCGCATCACCCATGCATATGTTATACAGTGCTACAGAATGTAATTGGACGGAGTTACGCAAGAAGAGACCAAGCGCCAAAAACCTGTTTCGAGATATTGAGCATTGATATAAATCTGTTTTTTATAGAACATTTTATGCAAGAAGTATTATAACATTCATACTACTATAAAAAATAGCACAAATAATACCGAAAAAGACTAACCGATTTTTCATAAGAGACCAGCAGTTGAATTAATATTTAAAAGCAATATAAATAAATGAATTTTATGCAATAAACGAATTTTTGCTTATAAATAGCAGCAGAATTCAGATATAGTATTCTTGATTTTTTCCCGAGTTAAATTAGCCTGCCACCAACAGATTTGTGCAAATATCTCGTATTTTTCAAATTGTCGGTTGGTCTATTATTGCGTAACTCCATCCAATTGGTTTATTTGAATTAAGTTATATTTTTTTTTTACTTCAATGTTTAGCTTTTTTAATTAGAGTCGTTTTAGCAACATTTCTGGCTCTTTGACTACAACAGTCATCATTTCATCGCAATAAAACTACAACATTTGCCATAACAGTCTCTATAGCTCCTCCTTCTTTTCTGTTTTTAGTTTGTTTGCCTAAAGAATTTAAATACGCATACAACCTACTTAAGAAGACAACTTTATGGGCTAAAAATACCCTAAAAATATAAAAAAATGAATTCTTAAAGCTATAAACCGAAAATATGACTTCTGGTGACTTACACTTGCTAGTTTACTCAAAGTAAATTTGTCATTTGTTTTTATCCTTCTCCAAACTTTTTAAAGTTTTTAGGAGATACCTTAATGAACCCTACTCTTTCTGCACAAATATAACCGAAATTCAGAACCAAACTCTATTTATTTTGTTGAGATTCCTTCAGCTGATTCTACGATGTCTGAATCGTAAACTAAACAAAGAATAATCTTAAACACTTCAGTGGACAACGTAAGGAAGATAAAGAAAACGGTGAAATATTTATAGAAGAAATTGTGGACGAACGCACAATGTAATAAATAAGACGTCAATAGATCAGAATAAGAATACGTAGCAAGCTGAATGAATAGAATAGAATTATAGTATCTCCCGCGGAGCATAAAACCTACGAGCTTTCATTCCGTAGAGACTGGATGTTCCTCAGCTCTTCACGGGAACAAGAGAGAGAAAAAATATATACATTCAACCAAAACTTTTTTCTAAAGCTGATCTAATCGATTTCATGTGATTGAAGACATAAATAAATTATAAGCAGCGACATGTATTGAAATTACGCAAAATCATTCTTTATAAGGGAGAACTTTACAAATACTGTACATAATCTCAACTAGGAGACTTCAATGGTGGTATAAGACACGAATAATGCAATATAAATTCTAATTTGTACGCTGGTATGTGGTAAGAATCTGTAATGCAACTGAAGAGTGGTCTTGCTGCGGTCAGGACGAAGCAATCAATCAGACGATGAAAGCGCCCGGTAGGGAAATGCTATATCAAGAGCTTGAATCTTGCTACGTGTGTACAGAGACACGCTTCTTTCTCTCTTCGTCTTTCTTGTTCAAAACTTCTAGGTTAAAATAGAAAAAAAAACACACGACATATTAACTTAATGAAAAATTCGATGGTGCGCTTTAAGATTTGCATTTCTTTACAGCGTGGTGCGCTTCGAATCCCTCTATTTCAGGTAAAAAGTTTTGCAGAGTGCGGATCTCAGACCCTGAAACAAAATTTGGACCACCGAATTTTCTGAGCTCCAGTTATAACATACTGCGCGTGTGCAGTAAACAAGAACGCCTATATGTATGCTACTTATGGACAGTCTTGCGAAATTTGTTTGTTGCCTGCATAGAGGACTGCTACCAAGACTCGGCCCATTTTTTTGTTTCTGACACAGTACACCTTCTGAGATATGAAATAAATAAATAATTAAATAAATGAAAAATGAATAAATGGATAACTGAATAACTAAATAAATAACATACAACGTTCATTTTCATAATCACTATCAATATTTCGGGACACAGGCTTCCAAGAACGTCACATGATAACAACTGGTTTATATTTCAATTAATTTCATCACAAAACTTACTTTCAACTCATATGCGAAGAGTAAAATACTGAATAGCTTCTTCTTCAAATAAAGTGTTACAACAGCGCTTGATTTCTTGCGGCCCTCGTATATCTATACGCTTCATTGGCTCCAACCTGTACAGATACTACCCCTTCCCAATGACTAAAACATCAGTGAACGAACAGTAGGTATCTTGCAAATGAGAGTTCCAATAAATTAAATAAGAACAGCTGTATCTTTGGCAATATGAGAAATAACTGAATAATACTGTGAAACCCGTAAAACGCATACTGAAAAGTATGTGACGATTTCACAAGAGAGAATTTTTAAACAGTTTTTAATTTATATGCATTAATTTTTTTCTTGGGAATTTAATGGTTTAAGTTCCCGATTTACGGATAGATGTGCCACTTAAAAACCTTATTAATAAGTGATAAATACAATTACAATTATCGCAAAGCCTGGACATTTCAGATAAACGTAAACATTACAGAAATTAGCTTTTTGTGTGGTCCGCTAGATACATGCTTCACACATTAAAGTAGGGCTAATATGAATTCTCCCAACTTCATATCTCATAGAAGGACAAAGATGGAATCGTTTAATTTCATACGAAGACGTAAGATACATATAAATCATAATGCACTTGAAAGAGAAACACAACCTACGTATACGTTTTATAATGGAGTCGAGTGTAATTTTAGCACCGTGTAAAACTCCTTTCTTCGACCACACACAAACCATCCACTTTTAAAAAGCCTCTAATGCACGGACAAGCCAATCAATCTAGAAGCAAAGTACCCTATTTTTCACACCCCCTTTAAGAAATAAATCACGACAAACTACATTTCTTTTCTCCGATATTGTAAAAAGCGATCATGCCCAATTTATCACTAGAGGTTTTGTAACACTCCATCATTACTACATGCCTTATAATACCATACAATTGCGATACCTCAGCCTCCATTATGGTTCATGTAGGTGTGCCTCGGCTTTACTAATGGCATCCTCTGACGTCTCTAAACACTTCCGAAATTACGAGGCTGTCCCTTCTAATAGGCGAGATACTTCAAACAGACAATAAGGAGTCCCTAGTTGTTGTTGCTTGTAATTGTTGTTTGCCAAGACCTTCACAATGGACGCGTGATGAGGTTTGACCTCTAGACCACTTCTCCATTCAACTCGCTACCTGCCGTGTCGAACATTTCGGACACCGTCATTAGTTCGTATTAAAAAACCCAAACAAAACATCGGTAGGTCGCCATGGTGAGGAAGAGAGCACAGTATCGGGTCGCATTCTGAGAAACTCACACAGCTGTAACCCCTGCACTACAGTTGTTGACGTCATTGACGCAGTTCAGGGATCACGGCGAAGCTTCATACTGGAAGGGTCCAAAGTTCGATCACCTAGGGTAGCAAATCTGAATGTCATTATGCAAGTTTTTACGAACGTAACAGAATGGAATATCGCATTCTATTTTTGATTGAGACAATGGCTGATATTGTGAGTTTATATCTGTTAATTGGAGAAAGGTTTTTGTTTAATAAATCTTTCATAATCGTTATTATTATCATTATAATTCACATAAACAATATATACCAACACAATTACCACAATATTATCAGCATCAGAATCACACTCCTAATCTTAACCAACATTGCTACCAATTACATTAACACCACCGCCACCATCATCGCTTTGAATACTGTCTTCACAAACATTATGATTTTCACAATCATAATTGAAATCACTACTTACTCGTTGTTGTCTCCTTCACTATCACCACCACCATCACCATAATCATTATTGCTAATCAACATAATTATGATCAAATCCATCCTCAATGTAACCATTGTCATCAAAATCACCACCATCGTAATAATATTAATAATAAATCATCATAAAAACCATCATCATCAAAATCCCAGTCATCATAACGATAATTATCATAAAATCACTAATATGATAATTATCAAAGCGACAATCATCATAATAACTAATATCCATTATATTATAAATCACTACCATCATAATAATCAACAAAACCAATACCATCCTTATAACTATTAAAACAATTACCATCACATTAATCATTATCATCAAAAGCAATACCATCATAAAAACCAATATAAAAATAATAATAATAATAATAATCATCATCATCATCATCATCATAAAAAATCGCTATCATAATAATAATCATAAAAACCAATGCCACCATAATAATCATTATGATCAAAATCATAAGCTACAACCAAAGCCACAACTATGATAATAATCATAATTAAAGCTACCGTCATAATAACAATCATCAAAACCAATACCTTCGTAAAAGTCATCATAAAAATTCCCCATCACAATAATCATCAATATCAAAACTACTATCATTATAATAACCAACATCACCAAAACGATCGTTATCATAACCACTGTCATCAAAACCACCACCGTCATAAAAACTACTACAATCATAATAACCATAATCATCTAAACCACTGCCACATTCATCAGAACAATAATCGTGAAAAGCACTATTGCAAGTATCAGAATAATAAAAATAGTCATCAAAACTACTACTATAACTGTATTCATAATCAAATATAATACTATCATCATAATCATCAGTACCAAAACTACATCATAATAATCATCGTTATAAAATCACTATTATAATATTCATCATTAAAAACTTATCACTGTATTCGCTAAGTCATCACTATCAAACTCAACAACCATAATAATAAACAGCATCATAAAAACCACCGCTATCATAATAACTATCAATTTTAGTAACCATTATCACAAAAATCACTCCCATCATAATAATCATCATTATCAAAACTATTACCATTATAATATTCAAAACTAATACAATAATAACAGCAATAATATGATTATCAAAACCACTATCGTCATAATAACCATCATCATAAAAACCACAACCATCAAAATAATCAACATCAAAACCACTACCATCATAACAATCATAACTATCCAAACCACTATTAATAGACTAATCATCGCTATCAAAACCACTGCGACCATAAAAACGAGCATCATCAAACTCACCACCTTCATAATAAACATAATGAAAGAACATTTTTATCGTTACCATAGTTACGATGGTTATCATCACAATTATCACTACCATTATCACCACTGAAATCATGATAATACCATCAAACTACTACAATTCATTGTAATGTAAAACTATATGGATCATAATAATATGAGATTTAAGTTTGTAATTAATTGGGTTGTGTATAACTTGGGAATTCCATGTGTATTGGGAGAGTATAAAACTTTCGGCATTTCAGAACTGCTAATGCGTTACATTTACAGAGCAATATAAGTGACTAAATTATCACATATTACATTACAGACTTCGATCAATGGTTTTATATTCTTTTAATATTTCTCTGGATTGAACTTTACTGGGATATATAATCTATACTAACCAGCATTTCAAATACACTCTAAGAAATAAAATTGGATTAGAAACACAAAGTAAAAAATAAGCCTGCAATTTTATGAAGAGTAACTCCAAATAAGTTAATTACGTTAATAAATAACATTCTGACGTGCGATTCCATTCTCTACAGATAAATTAACTCCTAACTAAATAGACACAAAATTCGTTCAATATTGTACGTGAGAAAAGGATATATGGCTACATAGAAAATGTTCAAATGGAATTTAAGATGATGGTTTGATATCGGTTTTGTAGGAAATTTTCGTTGCGGATTTTTTATAGAGTGAAAATATTTCCTCTGCACTTCGTAACGAGAAATTAAAAACGCAAGCACTACGAGGTCGCGGATTATAATGAAGAGCTTGGCCTTTGCCGTGAGATACGAGAGAAAGCGAAGAAGATGCTCACATGTGTAACACATGCAGCAAGGTGCGGACACGGCTAAAGAAAAGGGCAGTTGCAGGTCTGGAAGAATTAACATTTGTCATCATTCCCAAAATTAGAAAGGAGGTCAAACAAAGGGGAGTCACACCTCGCGACACCTCGCCGGCAGATGAGCTGCAGCGTGAAGTATGAACAGGCTTGACCAGGACCACAGCGCATCGCGCGTTATGAGTAACTGCAGCGAATCCCAGATGTGGCAAGTTTCGAAATCCTGCATGTGCGTAGGAACATCGTTAGTCGAATTGCTAGTTGTTGGCTTTCCATAATGGCAACTAGAGTTCAAAGCCTGACAAATCCAAGTGGAGCGTGTGAGAACCGATAAGCTTCCAGGTTATAAGGTACATAACAAAATGTCCACAAGTACAAGAGGTCCACAAAAAAAAATGTCCACAAACTAAACAGTCCAACATTTAAAGTCCTACATACAATTCGTCCATGGAATGAAAAAGCCCAACATCTATGTGGTCCACCGTATTATAAAACCCATCATACGGAAAAGTCCATCATACGAAAGGTCCATACAAAAAGGTCCAATATACAAATCTGTTCAACAGAAATGAGTTACTAACTGTAATAATAATAATTATTAGGGCCTACATATATTACTGGTCATCCGGCAAGAGGGTGAAGGCGAGCATTTCCACCTAGATTTTCTCCTGAAACATGGAAAGTCTATGAATTAGTAATTAATGGTAGACAGCGTGCGAATAATGTGGTTGAAGAATTCCACTCTCAATTCCAACGACTTGTAGAGACACATCACGTGAACATTTGGCGATTCATTAGCCATTTGCAAACAACAGCAATCGGAAACAGAACATTTAGTAACCCAGGTCCTTGGTGGGCATACAAATATTAGGGAACTAGTAAATAAACCAGAATTTTCAATATTGTCGGTAATTACCAAGATTACAAAGATAGGAATGAAATGTTTCGATTCTTAGAGCGATATCATACGATTTGAAATTATACAGTTACCCCTAAAATGAACAATAGATGTATCTTTTGTATTACATATGTAATATGTATAACATAATTGAAATGACAATAAATTCCTCCGCACTTTCCTTGCAGTTTTCCTTGTTGGACATTTTAGGGAAATAGACGAATTTATACGTGAAAATTTTCAAAAGTAGGACATTTTTAAGGAGAGGACTTGCTGACAGTGGACCTTTTCAAGTAAGGACATTTTTATGGCATGGGCGAATTTTCTATGTGGACATTTCTAAACGTTGGACATTTTCTTAGAGAGGATCTATTCCACAGTGGACCATATCTCACTTAACCAACCGATAATAGTGATGGAGTAGGTTTCCTCAGATTCTTCTGTTTCCTTTGGCATGGTTATGTCTAGGGCTAGCATTTTGATGACTTATAAATAATGAACAAATTTCCTAAAAACAATGCATTTATGACCTAAAAATCTAAAAAAAAAATGCCCTTAAAAATGCCCTTAAAAACTGATCTTACATAATTGGCTTAGTAGAAAAAGAGGTTTTGTATTACTTAATACAGAACGTTCGCCTACGGGTGGGGCCAGGAAAGCGGCCTGCCTGCGGTGTCGCTTGAGGGAATCGTCTATCCGTAAGCTTCTGCTTTCTATACTATACTCTGTAGAGTTTTAATTATAAAAGTTTAGCAGCAGTAAAGACTGATGTTTTTGAAACACTAACTTCCTGTGAAACACGTCTTAAAAATTTATTAGGAGAGCGTGTAAATGATGCACTGATTTCATCAATTTTTTTCTTCCGTCAATACTCTTTGTTTTCGCTTAGGAATTGTAGCATTTATCGACCCTGTTGTCCTTCATTTGTTAACAAGACGTCTAACAGTTTCTCTACCCTGAATTGGAGCACCCGGATATTTCACTTCAAATTGCCTACGCACCTCTCTACATGACTCTGTTTTCACATATGCATCATACATAAAAACTCTCTGTTCAAGCGTGAATTTTGCGTTTTGCATTGTTAACAAATTTTACACACACGCTGAATATTTAAGCAACTGTGTCAAGAAACTGCACTGTACGTGTTAAATACTGCAACATCTGGCTCACAACTGATAACTTGTCGACCTTGATGTCCTTGATTGTCGAGCGTATCTCAACAACTTCGCGCACAAAGCGGCGTATCAGTACATGCCGCTTTCCTGGCCTCACTCGTAGGCGAACGCTCTGTATTTAGACTAGTAATTAAATTAAATTTTGCATTATTTTTATAAGTAGTACACTTTAATTAATTATTTTACCTAATGTAGTTTCATGTATGATCGTACACCTCTGCGTCGGTATGTGGACGTGAGGTCAGTAGCCAGCTGGTCAGTCTTGGCCCTTCATGGGCTGTAGCTTCATGGATTTACTTTACTTTTAGTTTCCATGTAGTCCACCACAAGGCCACTCTTATCCGGAACTAGCAGGTATAGAGGAGTCTATATTGAAGGGGTGGTTGAACTGATCCGTTACTTGGTGTGTACTAGGTTAAAATGGCAATATTTGTGTAGAAAAACGATTAAAATGTTATACAAAATAATGTATATTAATGGACAAAATATGTAAAGAAAATATCAAAGGAAATAAACATTATTTTACATTAATAATGGAGATTTATGGCCAAAATTAAATAAAAATGCCTAAAAAATGACCGAATAAAACAAAAGATGCTCTTATGAGTTGAAACAGGCAAAAACGCAAAAAAATCCCCTAACAAAATCTTAAAACACTCAGTTTATCACATAACATATAAATACTAAAGCATCTATGTTTCTGGCTTACTAGAAAAAAGATTCAATTTCATCAAAATCCTAGCCCTAGTTATGTCACTCGTATTCATGCTCACTTTTATTATTAGTGCAGAAAGTTACAAGAAATTACTGCACTGTACCATCTTCATCCACTACCAGAGCCGAATCTGCGACATTTTGCACGAAGTACGATATGTAAGAATTAATTCAGTCATATTCAGAATCGGAATGGAATGAATCGAGCGACGATGTAAATAAAATATATATAATTATAAATATTTATTCAAATGGAAATGAGTAGCTCGATGAATAAACCAATGGATGGATGAAAGGATGGACGGACGAATGGAAAAATTAACGAATGTATAAGAATTTTACGTTATGCCCCCCGTCTGAACCTTGAAGTGGAATAATGATGAATCATTTACTGCAAAATACCTTTTTAGTTTGTTATTTAACAACGCTCTCTTAACTACTAGGTTATTTATCGTCTATGGAATTGGTGATAGATGATACAGTACTGTATTTGGCTAGAAGAAGCCGAGGATTCGCCATATATTACCTGATATACGCATTTCGGTTGAGGAAAACCTCTGAAAAAATCGAACCAGGTAATCAGTCCAAGCGGGAATCGAACCCATGCCTGAACGTAGCTTTGTGTCAGCAGGCAAAGTGGTTTTGTCGACTGAGCTACACCTATGGCGACGGGATTAAAAGAAAATAGGAAAAATGAAGTAATGAAAATGTAAACAAAGTACCGGTAACAAATTTAATGTGAGTATATAAGTATAGCTGGAAGAGTGAGTGAGTGAGTGAGTGAGTGAGTGAGTGAGTGAGTGAGTGAGTGAATGGGCGAGAGAGCTAATCAGTGGATGAATTAGTGATTCAGTAGGCTTATGAAAGATAGTCACTGAAAGAGTGAATAAAAATAAATAGGCCTACTAAAGACGACTGAACGAAAGAATGGATAAATTACACTATTAGTGAATGAGTGCATGTGACATCCTTTCTCCCATCGTAGCATAGGACAGAGCTGCTTATGACGACCGCGGACATGAGTTTAAGTCATGACGATGTGGAGTTGTTTTTGTGGTGGACAAAGGCAATGCGTGAGAAATTTTCTTCTGGTTCTCACTTTCCTCGCGCCATTTCACCAACACTCTTCACAATGTCTCTTTAATTATCATGAATGAATGAATGAATGAACAAACGAACAAGTGAATTTAGATCAAATCTATCTGTAATTCTCCAAACTACACTGTCTATCCATTCTCAGTCATGTGGAAAAACAAGTTAAAAACAAAGGTAGAATTACAGGGACAAAAAAAAAACAAAAAAGCTCATAAAAATGTCATAATGTGTCGCGATGTACCCAGACCCTTTATTGGGGAGCAGTCACGGGACTAGAGTTACCGCAGGACACGTCATTCCTTCCCTTAAACTTAAAAGTCACAGACAGAAAACGAAGAATGCTTGAGATCTCATTACATTAAACTGGGACCAGCAACAAATCACCGGGTCAAGCGGGTCGACGAGCCCGTGGAGTCTGCTGAAACAGAGCGCAGCAAGGAACCGCGCGGGGCTCACCTCATGTCTTTATTTGCACGGGCGACCCCTGGCGGGGAGCCCCGCGACCCCATTACATCCGCTGACTGGGCTACCACAGCGCCTCTTCTTTTTAATACTCCCTTTCGATGTACGGGGAGGAAGACTAACTGCGACCATCTCTCATGCGCTAAGGTGAAGGACAACGCTTTGTGTAGACTACAAGATGGTAGATAAACGCCAAGTGCTGCAAACCCACCAGTGTCACGTCTATTGTAGGGTGGATTGTTATTTATTTATGTACTTATTTTATATTTTTATTTATTCGTTTACTTATTTACTTATTTATTTACTCGTCCACTTATTTATTTACTCGTCCACTTATTCATTTACTCATCCACTTATTTATTTACTCATCCACTTATTTATTTACTCGTCCACTCATTTATTTACTCATCCACTTATTTATTTACTCATCCACTTATTTATTTACTCATCCATTTATTTATTTACTCGTTCACTTATTTATTTACTCATCCATTTATTTATTTATTTACTCGTCCACTTATTTATTTACTCATCCACTTATTTATTTAGTCATCCATTTATTTATTTACTCATCCAAGTATTTATTTACTAATGCACTTATTTATTTACTCATCCATTTATTTATTTACTCATTTATTTATTTATCCATCTACTTATTTATTTACTCATCCATTTATTTATTTACTCGTCCACTTATTTATTTACTCATCCACTTATTTATTTAGATATCCACTTATTTATTTACCACTCCACTTATTTATTTACTCATCCACTTATTTATTTACTCATCCATTTATTTATTTACTCATTCACTTATTTATTTATCCAACCACTTATTTATTTACTCATCCACTTACTTACTTATTCCCTTATTTATTTACTCATCCACTTATTTATTTACTCGTCCACCTATTTATTTACTCGTCCACCTATTTATTTACTCGTCTACTTATTTATTTACTAATCCATTTATTTATTTATTTATTTATTTATTTATTTATTTATTTATTTATTTATTTATTTATTTATTTATTTATTTATTTATTTGTTTTCTTTAGGAAACATGCATTCCAGGCCTATACATCTAGGAGTAGCTTCGATGGAATTATTTTGATAGCTAGATAGTGTTTGGTGGGATGAGGTCGAAGAATCAATATGGGATTACTTTTATTCGTCCTACAACTGGAGAAAATCTCGGAGAAAGAAACAGGTAATCAACCAAAGCGGGAATAAATCCACATCGCAGAGCAACTCCATGTCAGCAGACAAACGCGTTGCCGCCTCAGTCATGCCAGTAGTTCACAACCATTTCATCCCTCGAGTATATTTTCAAGAAAATCAAAACTTGTTATCTAAATCTCTGGCAGTGAGTGACATTGCAATGCTAAAACAAACCAGAGACTCTCGACAGAAACCCAAACTCTCAGATCTTGTTCACAACAGACTTTATTCCAATCGACTTCGGGGAGCCAACAGCGGAATAACAAAGTCACTCTCAATCACAGAGCTCTTGGAGGGTCTAAAAACTTATAAATATGAAGAAACTGGGTGTATGTGATTTCGGAGATAAACGCAGACAGATAACTGTACCAAGATAGTAATGATGCCGAAGTAATGGAAAATAATTCTTTTACAAGAGAAGAATTTCAATAAAAACTGTCCCTTGCTAGTTTTTACGGTCTTATTCATGTTTCATCAAGCACGTCAGACGTCTCTCGTGAGAAAGGTCGTGCGGAGTATATTTATGTGTGATTGCTGCAGTAATTTCCCAAGCTCAGCCCGTATATAGGTCAGGCTCTGATTGTTTTCAGATACTTGTTTATGATGTATGCCCTTCATTGGGAATTGTATTCTGATAGGCAACGCTGTTGCTCAGTTTTTGCAGTCGTACTTGTTTTCCTACTTGCGCTGCGATCCATCATTCCATCCTCGCTCACTACTAAAGTGACTTATCTCCATCTCGCTGTTTAAAGTTTTCGTAATTTGTGGCTTGCGGGCTTCATGCTTTGCTAAATTTTCTTCTTAATTCATTCACCAATATATTATATGAATGGAAAATATTTCACTTCTAATTCTAATAAATTTGTTCAGTGTCGGCTACGCTTTTCATTTCTTTACAGTCTTCACATCTGACGGCACTTATAATAATAATAATAATAATAATAATAATAATAATAATAATAATAATAATAATAATAATAATAATAATAATGATTTACTTTAGCTGGCAGAGTTAAGGCCGTAAGGCCTTCTCTTCCACTCAACCAGCAGAACGTGTATATACATATGCATGAACTTACAAAGAATTCAACAATTTGATTTAGATGAGAGTTACATGTATACAAGAGTTATTTACGAATTAAACAACAAAATACTATGAACTATTAATTAAACACTGAAATAAACTGTGTAGCAGAATTAAACTAAAATACATAGAATGTTAATATATTTCAAATGATATTAGATAATAGAAAGAGATTATTATGAGACAATTTTGAAAATGCAGCACAATCAGGATGATGTCTAAAGAAAAGAGCAACAGTGTAGTCAGTAATATTTTAAATCAGTATGATTGGAGTGAAATGCTAATAAGGTTATCTTTTAAGCTGTTCTTAAAGGTGTTTGTTGTCTTGCAGCCTCTAATACTTTGTGACAAGGAATTCCAATGACGCGAGGTGGATATTGTAAAAGATGAGGAATAACAAGATGTTCTATGAAGAGGTATATTTAGCGTGCCACAGATAAGTGATCTGGTATTTACGTCGTGGTTAGAATATAGATAAGAGAAACGAGACGAAAGGTAATTTGGTGTTGAGGTGTGCAGAATTCGAAAGAGTAAAGACAAAGAGTGTAAAGTTCTGCGTTCTTTAAGTCGGAGCCACGAGAGACTTGCGAAGGACGGTGATATATGATCATATCGTCGGATGTTGCACACGTATCTGACGCACATATTCTGAGCTCGCTGTAACTTGACTGACAGTTCAGAACTTAGATCACTTAACAAAACGTCACAATAATCGAAGTGCGGCATTACTAGGGTTTGTACTAGGGTAAGTTTTAGTTGCTGGGGCAAGAAGTTTCTCAAGCGACTCAAAGAGTGAAAGGAGGAACAGATTTTTTTTATCGTTTCTTTAACTTGAACATTCCAACTTAGATTATTATCAAAAAAGAAGCCAAGATTTTTTACGACAGATGAATAAGGGATTAGCGTGTTGTTAAGGGTAACAACTGAAAGATTACTGTTATTAAGGGAGTTAACTAAATTAGGTATGCCTTAATTTTTTGAGGAAATGGTAGCAAAATTGAGAGTGTCTTGATTTTGCAAAAGAAAGCCATTAGAATTCTATGTCAATCAAACTATCTTGAACATTGTCGACCTCTTTTCAAACAATCACAGATATTAACTGACATAAATTTATATAGCTATATACGACCTAGTCCTTTACACTCGACAAAATATAGACAATTACTCATTAATAGCCAATATACATGATCATGAAATTAGAAATAGTGAACAAATTAATATTCCATACTCTAGATTACACGCAACTAGTACAAATTTTTCTGTCATGGGGATGAAATTATATAATAAGCTTCCCAGTCAATATTATAAGTTACCAACCAATAGTTTCAAAGCTAGATTTTATAATTGATTTTTAATTAATCCTTTCTACTCTATAGATGAGTTTCTTAACATAAATTCATACGAAATTGTTTTTAATAAATGAAGATATTTACATTTAGTTACAAATATTACATTAAGAGTGAAGTGTTTTCATTTATTTTAGAGTTTCAAAATGTTTTGTTTTTTCATTCTGTATGTTTTTTTTCCTACATTCTGTATTGTGACGAAGCTCATCACGTATGTTTAATGGTTTAATAAATTGAATTGAATTGAATTGAATTGATGATCGTATTTTTGATAATCACATTTGTTACTTTCCCCAAATTTTGCCTTCAAAAATTATTTTAAGGAAAATATTGCGACTTTATATATTAATAAAAATATATTTTTTTTATTGTTAATTAAAAAGTTAGCGACCAATCTTCTTGTATTTCATCAAGTACTTGCTGGTTTGTTTTATTATCTGTCCATCTAATCCTTGCCATTTCTCTCTCCAAAGCCACATTTCTATTGCATCCAATAGACGTAGGTAAACTTACCACAAAAAAGTTAAAAGGCGGCTGTTGAATAACTTTATGCAATGCATGTACAGGGTGGAAGGGAAATAATCCTGAACATTGTAAGGGAAGATAGGGTACACTTAAATTAATATAAAACCTATATTACGTTTTGTGATTAAATGCACGATTAGTTAGAATATTGAGTAGGAAGTTGCAGCAGTCTGGCAACATTGCCGCCCCTTTCTTCTCGTAATACAGATGTAAGAGGTCAACGATCTCAGGTCTGTCTGCCTTAGTAAACTACCTCTCATCTCACTTTCTGGCAAAAATGTTGCAAGCTGGTCGCATCGGTTAGTGGCTACAAATCAATGGTCTTTAAATTAGATTTAAGAAAACTGTCCACGCTATTGGAATACGCCTGAGGCATAAATGATTCTTCATTTGATTTTCTATCGATATAGACAAAAATCACGTTCCCACTCGCAATATTTACCGATTAAGAGGATATTAAACATTTGGGGAAATACATTTTTCTCTGAGAAAACTATGAACCTTACATTAATATACTACACATTTTTGTTACATAGAACATGAGTTATTCACTCTTAAACTCTACGGGCTATATTCTTAGCGCGGGCTTCCGGTGGATGATCAGCGAACTAACGTTTTTCGTATTCATAAACCAGTGTTAGCGATATGATATGATATGATATGATATGATATGATATGATATGATATGATATATGATATGATATGATATATGATATGATATGATATATGATATGATATGATACGACACGACACGACACGATATATGATATGATATGATATGATATGATATGATATGATATGATATGATATGATATGATATGATATGATATGATATGATATGATATGATATATGATATGATATGATATATGATATGATATGATATGATATATAAGATATGATATGATATATGATATGATATATGATATATGATATGATATGATATGATATGATATGATATGATATGATATGATATGATATGATATGATATGATATGATATGATATGATATGATATGATATGATATGATATGATATGATATATGACACGACACGATATATGATATGATATGATATGATATGATATGATATGATATGATATGATATGATATGATATGATATGATATGAATCCTGTACAAGTAATCAGTCGATAGACGGGGCTAGTTTAGCACGCTCGTAGCGCGGGCTAGCGAAATGTCTATGCATAACACCCTACAGGTTTATGTCACTTCCACTCTGTATAGGCCTATATTACAGTATATTAGCGCATGTACTCCGTACGCTTGTTTCGTGCCGATAAGATGACTATGACAATGATAATAATAATTGTAATAATAATAATAATAATAATAATAATAATAATAATAATAAGTTATTATTATTAAAGTTGATAAAAAATTAAAACGTGTTCATATAGCCATTTTAGTCTAATGTCCGAAGACAGGTTTGAACCTCACAAATGATACCAAGAAGGGACCACTTATGAGATAACTAGGCCAGGAGATAATGGTGTAGGGTGGCCAGTTCCTCTCCCTCTCCATTGCATACATCGCCGACTAGCTAGTTATTACACTAGTAAGACATCAGATGCATACAAACAGTTGTTCTTCCTCTGACACATATCGTCAAGTGAGATGTACTGTCTGATAATAGATATGCACTGACGTTCAAACATATCTGACCTACGATTTTATGATCGTGTAAGCGTACTTTCTAATCACGGAATAAGTCAGAACCAAAGATATAAAAAAAACTGTCAAACTTTGAATAGTTCCGCTAATTCTCAATAGGTGGCACCATTATGGGGGCAATTAAAAAGGTGACAGGGAAAATGATGTAGATTAAGCATAAATTATTTTCATAATTGACAATATCAGTGATTTCCAGCTAAACCCAGTATTGTTTTACAATCAACAGAGGAGGATGAAATATAAATTCTATAATGCGGGTATATTTATGTTCGATTGACAACAGTGACTATTATCTTCGCCATCTATTCATAGAAGTAATAACTAAAGAAGTCACACTTACACCAACAAATTATCGATCACTATCGATTAGTAGAGTCAGGTATCTTTGGTACATACGTATAAACCAGAACCTCAGTCTGAGGAAAACCAGATGGTAAGGCTTAAATTTAGAATGATTTGACACCTTGGAAGGGCCGTTGGAATGGATCCTGTGCTGCTTGGTCACCTTGGCGGTGTGAACTTACAGCGGGAGGGGGTAGGAGGCTACCATTGGGTGAGCGGGTGAGGGGTCACATGCGGTCGGTGGGCTGGTACACCCTTATCCTCATTTATCCCATAAATTCGGGGTGCACAATAGGCCTCAGTTTGGCCGACGTGCAAAGGGTCGTCCGTAGCCACAATAGCCTAAATTTAGAATGAAATTCCAAATGACATCAATATGGGCGAAAAGGTTGTTACTTCTCAGCCTTGCAGGCTGGCAAACGCCGGGAAATAGGAATCGGTATTGGAATCCTTAAAAGATAATAAGATGAAGGAAAAATTGTGAAGTAATATGAAATGAAAATGTCTTCAGGAAATCTATCCGAATGCCTGCATTATTCACCACAATACCACATAGCGACGCCGGGCTTAGAACTCTGATCTCCGGCATGGAAATCCAACAGTCCAGCAAACCGGCTAACGGTGTTAAAACTTAAAAACACATCGTGATTTACCTTGAAATATTAATCAGCCATATTGTACAAGAGGAGAATCCTTGTAAGCGAATATAAATTCGCGATGGAGGCGATACAGGAGGACCCTGCGGAGAGTCAACACTGACAGATAAGAAGGAGCACGAGAAGTTCCCGAGGGCACCATTCATCAAAGGGAACAAAAGCGGAGACTTTCGCATGATTTACTTCTCTCAATAGGAAATTACATTCTCGCTGCCTGCGTCTCGGACCAGCATTGTGTGAGTTCTTCATTAAGAAGACGGGGTCACGAGGAGGGGCGCCGCGAGAGCCAGGTTCACAACCCGAGACTCTTCGGAATGCGATTCACAGCTCTAGTGATTCAAACGACTTCAGTACCCTTACAAAGGAGACACTCATTTGTTTCAATTTATGTGCGTATTCATAACCACTACATTACTGTAGACCCTATTATACGACATAATGTAACACCATATTACATTATACTGTACTATACCAGTAGCAAGTGACAGCAATATGCCATCAGAAATGCATGTGATCTTTAAACATTGCATTAATTATTTCCTACATTCAGATTTCAATGTTTTTAAAATTGTCAGTACAATGCAATATTATTGTGAAATACCTCATTTTTAGACAACCGATAAATAAATAAATAAATAAATAAATAAATAAATAAATAAATAAATAAATAAATAAATAAATACATAAATAAATAAATAAATGAAAGTAATAAAAATTTTAATAAATAAGTCCACTACATCCCATCTCAATTTCTGTCAGATGCGTTTCCAATTCACTGTGGGCTAAAGCAAGGAGATGCACTATCACCTTTACTTTTTTAACTTTTTTTGCTCTAGAGTATGCCATTAGGAATGTCCATGATAACAGAGAGGGTTTGGAATTGAATGGGTTACATCAGCTGCTTGTCTATGCGGATGACGTGAATATGTTAGGAGAAAATCCACAAACGATTAGGGAAAACACGGGAATTTTACTTGAAGCAAGTAAAGAGATAGGTTTGGAAGTAAATCCAGAAAAGACTAAGTATATGATTATGTCTCGTGACGAGAATATTGTACGAAATGGAAATATAAAAATTGGAAATTTATTTTTTGAAGAGGAGGAAAAATTCAAATACCTGGGAGCAACAGTAATAAATATAAATGATACTCGAGAGGATATAAAACACAGAATAAATACCGGTATGGGAAATGCCTGTTATTATTCGGTTGAGAAGCTTTTAACATCCAGTCTGCTGTCAAAAAATCTCAAATTTAGAATTTATAAAACAGTTATATTGCCGGTTGTTCTTTATGCTTGTGAAACTTGGACTCTCACTTTGAGAGAGGAACATAGGTTAAGGATGTTTAAGAATAAGGTGCTTAGGAAAATATTTGGGGCTAAGAGGGATGAAGTTACAGGAGAATGGAGAAAGTTACACAACACAGAACTGCACGCATTGTATTCTTTACCTGGCATAATTAGGAACATTAAATCCAGACGCTTGAGATGGGCAGGGCATGTAGCACGTATGGGCGAATCCAGAAATGCATATAGTGTGTTAGTTGGGAGGCAGGAGGGAAAAATACCTTTGGTGAGGCCGAGACGTAAATGGGAAGATAATATTAAAATGAATTTGAGGGAGGTGGGATATGTTGATAGAGACTGGATTAATCTTACTCAGGATAGGGACCGATGGCGGGCTTATGTGAGGGCGGCAATGAACCTCCGGGTTCCTTAAAAGCCAGTAAGTAAATAAGTACATCCCATCAGGGCAAGGGCCTCCTGTATCAAGCAGGGTGAGCTCTCCTTATACTCACCTGGGGAGCTATTCCTGACGAGTCTATTGTACTGGTTAAAAAAGTTATTACCCTCATGCTTTACGATTGTTCATTTACTGTCTCTAATGTTGTCCATTTTCAGTCACTAGAGGCTATGCACTAATAATAGTTAGATGTTTGATGTCAGTCCACTTTCTGTCACTTAGGGTCTGTCCGTCTTCTTCCGAGCATCTGCCATGTTGTCCTGCATGTCGCCGTTCTTGTCCACTGTATTTTAGCTTCCCTCTTGAAGAAGTCGCTCCATTGGGTCCTCGGCCTTCCCGCTGTCCTCTTCCCCGTTCTTGGTTCCACATGGCTGTAGGCTAACATACGCCCATAGGCCTATGTACTGACCTCTAATGAACTATTATCCCTGATCACATATAAGAGATTGATCAGCCTAATGCACTTTCGGGACAACAACTTTTATCAATTTCACTAGCTGTCATCTAGCACTTCAAAAGAAATCACGTTATAACCCTGACAGAATTGCATGGAGTAATAGCTTGGAGCTGTACTTCTATCTAGCGGTCATTCATTCATAGTATCCTGCCCAAGTGTAGATCTTTCACTGCGCACCAAGTATTCTCCAGTCTTTCTTATTTTCTGCCTTCCTCTTTGTCCCCTCATATGATCCACATATCGTAATGTCGTATATCATCCGATATCTTCTTCTGCCCCGAAATTTTCTCTCGTTCACCATTCCTTCCAGTGTATATTTCAGAAGGCAGTTTCTTCCCAGTCAGTGACCCAGCCAATTTCTTTTTATTTTCCTGATTAGTTTCAGCATCATTCTTTCTTCACCCACTCTTTCCAATACAGCTTCATTTCTTATTCTCACTGTCCTTTTCACACGCTCCATCCTTCTCTATATACACATTTCAAATACTTCTAGTCGCTTCTCTTCATTTCGGCGTAATGTCCATGTTTCTGCACCATACAATGCCACACTCCACACTAGACTATGAATTTATCCTTTGAAAAGGTGGAAAATTCAAGTACCTTGGAGCAACAGTATTGTATTAATGACACTTGAGAGGAAATTAAACTCAGAATAAATATGGGAAATGTCTATTTTTATTAGGTTGAAAAGCTTTCATCATCCAATCTGCTCTCAAAAAAGCTGAAAGTTAGAATTTATAAAACAGTTATATTTATATTAACGGTTATTCTGTATGGTTGTGAAACTTGGGCTTCCACTTTGAGAGAGGAACAGAGGATAAAGATGTTCGAGAATAATGTGCTTAGGAAAATATTTGGGGCTAAGAGGGATGAAGTTACAGGAGAATTGAAAAAGTTATACCACCCACAACTGTACATATTGTATTCTTCACTTGACATAATATTAGGAATATTAAATCCACACATTTGAGATGGGCAAAGCATGTAGCACGTATCGGTGAATCTAGAAATGCATATACAATATTACAGTAGTTGAAAGACCTGAGGGAAAAATGCTTTTGGGGAGACCGAAACGTAGATGGGAGAATAATATTAAATGGATTTGAGGGAGGTAGGATTTGATGGTAGGACTGGATTAATCTTGCTCAGTATGGGGACCGATGGCGGGCTTATGTGAGAGCGGCAATGAACATCTAGATTTCTTAATAGCTATTTATGTATCAAGTATGCATAATAAGACTTTAGCGGACGAATTCAGTGTTTTTGGACGAGGCATATAAGCAGAGTCCAAAATACTGGATGAGTCCGCTAAAGGTTTTGCGTACGTGATACGTACAATACTTTTTAGTAAAAGCTCTTTAAATTATATGAAATAAAATAAAGTAAGAATAAAAAATAAATATAGGTATAAAAAGCTGCGTACGAATACGAATATAGAAGGCGGTGTATATTTTGAGCGCTCGTTTCTAAACAATACATACGAACTAGTTTTGTGAAAATATGAGTGACTATTTCATTTAAGTTATATGACGTCATTCCATTTTCGGCCAATGAAGTGTAATGAAATTTTAATTCCACCCAATCACACTCATACATCACGATAATTTCTGCAGCTCAATTTATCACTATAAATTTATCACATGGTCGTTCTTTGTTTAATCGGTGTCGCCAACTGTTTCCACGTAAATCGATAAGCATGACTCCATTGTACTAAATAAAGTGCGAAACCCTAGTTCCACATCTACATCTTCATATTATAATTCCATGTCCATTGTATCTAAAGAAAATGACACTCCTTCATAACAATTGTTCATTTAATTACATAATGTATTAATCAGGTTATTTGTAATTATAGCGCTACTATAAAATGTTTAAATTAAATCATGATTTCAGCAGGTAATGAAAACGTATTTCTGTTATAATAACAAGAAAACAGCGCAGTAGATGTAATTAACATTTTGAAACCTGTACTTCGCTTTTCTCAATTGGCATTACTGAATAACATCCAGTTTCTTTATTGCAGCAATCGTTATTCATATATTTCAACTTCACAATGTATGAATAGGATAAGTATTCATAAATATACAATTATTAACATTTTGTGAGCTAATTTTAGGGACATATTATTTATATTTTTATTTTATTCACAAAATAGTTCTAATAAATGTCACTTGATGTCTGTGATTTCCCAAATAAATCCACGAGCGAAGCGAATCTCACAACTCTTGTGACATTGCTAAAGATAATCCACGTCAACATCCATGATATCTCACAGTATTGCATCAGAATCTGCAACTCGTGATTCTTCACTCAGTGGAAATGTCGGAGAAGCAAGTTCTGGATTTTCATTTTCAGGAAATAGCTTCAAATTTGCTAAGAACTGTCATTTTCACTTCCATGTTGCGAAATAATTTTTTTAATTTTTGTGAGGGGTGTCTGATAAACATAATGAAACAATGTTAGCTTATGTATATCACAGTCTAGTATGTAGAGTCACGAAGCCCAATACGTAGAGAATATGCATCCATAGATAGTTGCTAACCACTAGGATTGCTACTATCGCCTCATTTCAGACAATGCGAAATAGTACCGGCACAGTCTATTGTTCCTAGTACCCTCAACAACTCAAGCTTCGTGACTGTATATACTAGACTGTGTGTATATGTTATGATGAAGTATCTTGCTTAAAACCCAGTTAAAGTTGGTATGACGATTGTGACTGCCGTCTGGATCCGAATCTCGTTTAGGCTACGTACGAATATGGATTTATACAGCGCAATCCCCTCGCAACCGCCGGTATCTCCTTCCGTGAAATCACGGCGCCACAATACTTAAAACGTAGGTACCGGTATTACATATTAATACATAAATTTATTAATTAATTCAGTACTCACCCTTCTCACAGAAGTTACTAAGTGTTGCCCATTTTGTGTGAAGCACTTTCTATATCTTCTTAAATAACTATCATTTACACGCTTCAGTTCCCCTGCCCTTGGCTAATGCTCCTATTTCATGAACTTTTTTTTAAGTTTCTGTTTTGGCACATGACATGTTCGTCCCATTTTACTACCACTCACAGAACCTCTTTCGTCAAACATATACACTAAACCTCATATCGTTTTTCGTGATGGGAAAGGGCTATCGGGAAATTCACGATTAAATTGTTTTCCTTTTTCTACAGCAAGATTTCTTGCACTTTAAGTAGGCCTACATCTTTAATATGTATACACGATGACGCAGTGAATATCTAATCATTGCACAACACACACCACTATACCGCCCCGAATGAAGCATGACTCACGACTGATCTTCCCACAGTTCGAGACAGCTCAAAGGGGAAGGTAGAGAAATTCCGGTGTAGTACAGTGATTAACGGAAGGAGATCCCGGCAATTGGGAGAGAATCGTCCGACTTGAGAACCGATAGTTTTAAAAGATTTTCACCGGTCATTCCTAATTCTTACCGACGATAAATAATCTCGTAGTTCATGCAGTGTCGTTAAATAACCTGTCGAAATAAGATAACCCGCACTCCTACCATAGAAACCTGAAATTATTGTATGTTTCGCGATTACAGTAAAATCTGAGTTCTATGTACTAACTGAGCAGGAATAATTTAAATTACGCACAACTCAAAACTACGCATAGGCCTAAATAAGCTTTGTATATAAAATAATTTCCGAATTACTAGGAATCACTGTAACGGAACATAGATTGCTGGGAGCACTTAAGAATTCTTTTAACTTGTCCAAATGTATTAAAATCAATAGAAAATAATTAATTAGAATTTTAATGTTTGATGTAAATGGACTAGAACATTTACTATGAATTTTTTTCTTTAGTTACGAACTCAAACTTTAAGACACGTATCCTAATAATATTATTAATTTTGTGTATTACCACAGTCTAGTATATACAGTCACGAAGCTCAATACGTAGGGAATATGCATCCATAGATAGTTGCTAAGTACTAGGATCGCTACTATCGTCTCATCACAGACAATGCGAAATAGTACCGGCGCAGTCTATTGTTCCTAGTACCCTCAACAACTCAAGCTTCGTGACTGTATATACTAGACTATGGCATAATTCAGGCTCTACTGTAACTCATTAGAGGAAGTGCGAAAGCAATGGATTTCACTCTCGTATGATTTTAGCCCCTGTCATAGGATACAGAACCGAAGCATAACAATGTTGGACCTTAGATACAGCGAGTGATACATCTATGAAATAGTTACAAGGTGCACCTGCACAGTTTACGTTGTATCGATATTGTTTTCTCCCGTTACACTCTACCAAAGAAGTGTCCTAACACATGTCAGATCTTCTTCTTTACCACAAAACAGCAGCTCATAAATCATTCCAGCATTCCATCTTGTCTCGTAATCTCTTTCTAATAAAAAAAAAGCTCTGAAACGCAGAACCAAAGTCGACGACTTGAGCCACTGTCGCACGCAGACCGGTTTGAGTATTGCCTCATACCCGGGGCACCGCTACACATTTTATGTTCCAACATCCCTCGAGTACAAGAGCTGCGAGCCTACAGTCAAAACACAGCTAGCTATATCGAATCCTCGTTATTATGGACTGGCCAACACAGCCGTAATGGGCAATTATTTTCCCTTTCTAGAACGCAAGAGTGCCGCACATTAATCTTCTGTCTCAGGTCCAGTCCTCTCTTCGAACCCCGCAAGTCCTGTACTTGTGTTATTTTAATTTATCTACTGCAGAGTTGGTTTTTAGGTGCAATAACTCTTGTGGGGTATCTAAAAAGAATGCTGGCTGTGAAATTCAGAGCGTTGGAAACTGGTTCACATTTACTATCAAACCTTGGCGTAATGATATTCGTTCTATCATAGATCAGTCACCTGACGATTTCTCACTAAAGAGGTCAGGGGTTCCATTTTCCTTTCATTTATTTTTTATTTATTTCATTTATTATATTCCACAGATCTTACATTAGCAATGAAGCTATAAGATGTGGAACAAGTCAAAATTTTACAAGATTACAATTACAATTTTTACAAATTTTTACAATATTTTACAATTTTACAAGTTTGCAAGTATCTACAATTATTTACAATTCTTTGGCGAGATGTAATAAGATGAGGTGAGATCCGAGGATTCGCCAAAAGATTACCTGCCATTTGCATAATGGATGGGGAAAACCTCGGGAAATAATAAAAAGCTGATCGGACACGATGAAGATCACTCGTAACCGAGCAAAAATCGGAATAAAAAGTGGAGAAAAAGCATTAATATTTATTATTTTAGAGCTGCCGTGGTAGTCTAGTGGCTAGAGCACTGGGCTTATAATCCTGTGGACCCAGGTTCGTTCCCCTGGTGAATACACATGTTAAATTCTACAAGCGAGCTGTATGTTTTCATAACCTCAACACTTGAATGAGAAGCGAACGGCACCACTTTGTTAACACCAGGAAAGACCCGGTACTCAACTGAATCGTTTATTTCAGAAATTCTGTATCGACCGAAATCGGTCAAACGTAGTTATGTTTGGATTGGTAGGCCTATTCTTTATAGATAAATGCATAATTTAGTGCAGAAATAGACTACGTGATCCTTCACTACACACCTTTCCGTTGCTTCTGAAATACCAGTTTGGTGGAGAAACAACTCAAATATCAAAACTTTTTCTGCACTAAAATACATGCAGTTAGCGATCATAAGTTCCTACGGAATCAATGTGGATGTAGTTGATTTTGGAGTCCATATTATTGTCGACAGTACTTTGATAGAAAATATGTGGGTGTGGTTGCGTTATTTACTGTGCACATTTTTATTCTTATTGGTGCTTTACTAATAATCAAAATAATGTCCACCAGCTCAGTTGAGGCACCAATTTCAAATAAAAGAAAAGGCATTTACACAAGAAACACCTCGTACAAGAGATGAAGGTTCTATGATATATGAAAAACAAGTAGATAAGAAAACTACTCCTGAAGCTATGACATTTAAATGCTTTTTAAATTATGGATTATTTAACGACGCTCGTAACTGCAGAGGTTATATCAGCGTCACCGGTGTGCCGGAATTTTGTCCCGCAGTAGTTCTTTTACATTCCAGTAAATCTACTGACATGAGCCTGTCGCATTTAAGCACACTTAAATGCCATCGACCTGGGCCAGGATCGAACCCGCAACCTCGAGCACAGAAGGCCAGTGCTATACCAACTACCGAGGCCGACATTAAATGCTCAGGAAAGCGTTATTTACATCTGAATGAGAAGAACATAAGTCGAATTTGGAATATCTTCAACTAACTAGGAAAAATAATTTCTCAGAATGTGCATCTCAAAAATTTGACTAAAGTTAGAGAAATCCAATCTAGGCACACACGGAAAGAGATTCCTCATGAAAAAGTTTTATGTGTGGTATAATATTCCTAGGTAGTCTTGTTAAGATATTAAACTTGTTTGACAAATGTTATATATTAAAGCAATTTTGATGGTACAGAAGCGGAAGAAAGTAGCCTACTTAAGTACGTTTACGTCGAAGAGAAATCACTCATTTGCCTATCTTCTTACATTGAATGGTGTATTCCAATATGTTTGCAAAAACGTTTTTTCAAACGTCTCTGCTTTCAGAAAACGTCGAATTTGTATGTAAAATGTTAACAGATGAAAAAAATCGTAGTGGAAATGCGATTCAGGAAGAGTTTTCAGTTAAAAATCAATTATTATATCTCGAAGTTTTGAGGCTTAATTGCCTCATAAAAGAAAACAAATATATTTTGACGCTCTGTTCAATATTGTCAACATGCATATATATGTTCGTAAACCACCGAACTGAAAAATATGGTTAAACATCACTTTTATGGCACTAAGGAAAATTTTTATCGCAGTCAATTTTGCCTAAAGTAGTGGAATGTAATTGAAATGGAATTTACGGTAGGAGAGCACTCTGACCCAGCACTACAACCTGTTACGATCTATTCCGCTAACCCTCAAGCTAGGCGCATTCCTAAATACACACCGACTGACTACACTAAGGTTTGCTTCGTAGCAACCCTCTCGTTCCTAGGCCAACTTCCTCCGTGCGTCGCCAGCCGGCGATCGGGGAATGCTATGGAATGATGACGAAATGGAGAAATAGTGTCGGAACGATGTAATGCCTAATATGGGGGAAAACGGGAGAACCCCGATAAAAATCCAACTGTGACCTCGTCTGCCACACGTGTCACCGGTACTCGTACCCGAACCGGAGGTCGGAGGTCTGACCACTCAGCTACTGCAGGGTTTGAACAACACAGAAGTGGTCATACCCCAAAAATGCATAACGTGAATTTTTTTAGTGGATACATTTTTCATCGTTTAAAAGATTTTACTGGCGAATTAGTATAGGCCTATAAATTTTATTGGTTTTCTAAAAACATGGTGAACTGGGGATATGGGATTTTTTTAAATAAACGATTTAACTTTACAATTAAAAAATAGCCCAGATTTGAAACCGAGTCCTTCCAGTCCGTAGGCAGTTGATCTACTAACTGAGCTATGCAGACGCCAAAAAAGGTAGAATAAAATTCAAATTGCTCTGCTAGAAATTGAAGTAAGGCCCACTAAAGTGAGGGAAAGAAGACAGAGAACGGACACTGGAAAGTTTTCTTTTCTCAATCATACTATCAGGGTCTGGAATGCTTTACCTGCAGACTTACTAAAGGCTTTACCAATAACCAAAAATGTGTCTAAAATAGGCTTAAGGACTTTATTAATAGAAGGTAGTATATTATACACACTTGATATTTTGTTTTTTGAAGTGTTGTGTCAGTGAAGAAGCGTGTTGTGTCAGTGAAGTGTGAAGTGTGTTGTATCATTGAAGTGTGAAGTGTGTTGTGTAAGTGAAGTGTGTTTCTGTGAGTGAAGTTTTATAGTTTATAGTGACAGTGGAAAGTATTTGAACAGTGAAATGTTTTTGAAGTGTTAGTGAAATCAGGATAGAATCTGTGAAATGTGCCGTAATTCCAGTGCAGTGAGTGAGTTGTCAGCGAAATGAATTTAGTGCGGAAAGGTACTTGTGCATGTATGAACATTATGATACTCGTGGGTTTAGTCCGAATTTAGGGTTAAGATACAAATTAGATATACTTTAAATGTTATTTTACGTGATCGTGCTTCATTTAATTTAGGACGCTCCATGTTATAATTATTATTACTATTATTATTATTGTTATTATTATTATTATTATTATTATCAATTGTATTTTTTATTAATTGTATTTATTATTAATTGTCATTATTGAGTGTAATTAGTTACCACTGCCACCGGGTATATACCCATTTGCAGTGTGAATAAATACATACACATACATACATAAAGTTGCATTCAGAAAAGTTACCGCTTAAGCTAAAGTATACGTCTATGAATACCTGGTATAAATAAATTATCTGAATTTATACAATTACTTACAAACACTATTAAAATTCAAGAGGTGAAAAGTATGCCGGCTGCAACAACAAATTTTACTGAGTTGCCGATGGCTAAATACAAATTGTTAATCTGCTTAAGAGAAAGAATGTACAAGAAAAAGCAAAGTCAGAAGAGCTTGCTAATTTGGGAGGGGCAGATGTTACCTGAAGTTCGGGAAACCTCTCAATTACAGCACGCCGGCAAGTTCTTCTGTTAACAAAAGAACATCACTAACGCGTTACTCTGGTAACTAGACGTACATCAATCTTTTCAAAGAGGGTAGAAAAACATGAGCCAATTGTTCAACTAAACTACGTGAATTTCCCACCTCTTTCAGGCGCACACGCTTTGAAACACCATGGCATTCAAGTCTGTTCATAGTTTGATGAAGAAATTGCCTTGGACTTTCCCCGCATTAACAGATTTTCTAACGCACGCTGTACAAGAACTGTATTATCCTCATTCCTGATTGAAGGATATATTCTTTTTAGTTCATTTGGTATAGTTTCATGTAACCAATACGCTGTCAAGCGTATACCGGGTGAATCACCAACGCCTTTTTTATGCGCAGTTATTCAATAGCTCAATTTCACAGTCGATTCCATAAAGTAGTAGCTAATCGAATCTGAAATGTAAAATACAAGAGAATTATCTTCTGGTTAAGGTTTGCAGCCAATAATGTTAAGTTGCGGGTTTGGATCTCACAATTCACACAACTATCGAAAGAACTGCTTAATGCGAAGAAGATAGCGCAGGAAAATTACCTAAATAAACTTTTCAAAGGTGAACAAAACGGGTGGGGGGAATTTTATAAATATGTGAAGAGACGACGCAAGGAAAACTATTCGAGCCTCCCCCTAAAAAATGACCGCAATCAATTTATCGTACAGGACAGCAAAAAAGCAGAAAAATTAAATTCCTATTATGCAACTGTTTTTGGGATGAGGACAATAATACCACACGTAGCTTCTGTGGAAAATACGGGTCAGTTTTCTATCAAGCCTAGGGACATAAGGAGAAGGATCTCTAAATTGAAAACTCATAAATCAGTAGGACCTGATGGTATCGCCGGAAACGTACTAAAATTGGGAGGGGAAGCCATGATTCCCTATCTAGTGCATATATTTGAAATATCAATTAACAATGGTACTGTCCCGCGAGATTGGAAAGATGCAATAGTGGTGCCAATTTATAAGTCAGGGTCTCGCTCAGATACAAAAAATTACAGACCGGTCAGCCTTACCTCTGTGGTTTGCAAATAGATGGAACACTTGATTTCAGCTTATCTAAGGCAGCATTGGGATGAATCAAATTGGTTATATAACTGTCAGCATGGATTTCGGGGGGGCTATTCATGTGAGAGTCAATTAGTAACGGTATGTCAGGATTTAGAAGACGGAATAGATTCCAATAGCCAAGTAGATGCAGTGATTATTGACTTTTCACGCGCATTCGATGTAGTCCCACACGATATATTGTTGGTTAAACTACAATCAACGAGGATTGACTTCAGAGTGCTCCAGTGGATCAAGGAATTTTTAACTTGTCGCACTCAGAGAGTACGGGTAGGGGAGGAATTATCGAACCCTATTGAAATTACTTCCGGGGTCCCGCAGGGGAGTGTCTTGGGGGCCTCTTCCATTCTTGGCTTTTGTAAATGATCTGCCAGTTAATATCTTGCCTAGGGTTCGCTTATTCGCGGATGATTGTATGATATACAGGGAAATAAAAAGCCATGAAGATACTACTCTTCTCCAGAATGACCACAATAGAATAAACGATTGGGCAATAGCCAACAAAATGAAAATAAATTCTCTAAAGAGCAAAGCCATCAGCTTTACAAGGAAAAGAAATAAAATAGTCGCATCGTATGCGTTAGGGGTTGAAACCATTCCGGAAGTTAACAAATGTAAATACCTCGGAATAATATTTAGCAGCGATCTCGGCTGGGGGGAACACGTTACAGACACAGCGGGAAAAGCACGAAGAGCGTTACACTTTGTGATGAGGGTACTAAGAAAAGACTCTGATAAATCCAAAGAGATTGCATATAAATCACTAGTACGTCCAGTAATGGAATATGGTGCTGCATGTTGGGATCCTTACAGATTAGAACATATTAAGACACTGGAAAATATTCAAAAACAGGCTCTTAAGTGTTGTCGGAAAAATTCACCATCAAAATGGGACACACTCACGGACAGAAGAACGCGAATTCGATTATGCGCACTGTTCAAAACATACAGAGGTGAGCCTGCCTGGAGAGAAATAAAAAATAGGTTGCAGCCGCCAAATTACTCTTCAAGGAACGACCACTCATATAAATTGAGGGAAAGAAGGCAGAGGACGGACACTGGAAAGTTTTCTTTTCTCAATCGTACTATCAGGGACTGGAATGCTTTACCTGCAGACTTACTAAAGGCTTTACCAACAACCAAAAATGTATTTAAAAATAGGCTTAAGGACCTTACTAATAGACGGTAATTATACACAGTATTTAAAGGGTGTAAATGATATGTTGTTATTGAAGTGTTGTATCAGTGAGGAATTATGTTGTGTCAGTGAAGTGTGTTGTATCAGTGAGGAAGTATGTCGTGTCAGTGAAGTGTGCTGCGTAAGTGAAACGTGTTCCTGTCAGTGAAGCTTTATAGTTTATAGTGGCAGAGCATAGTATTTGAACAGTGAAATGTTTTCGAAGTGTTAGTGAAAACAGGATAGAATCAGTGAAATGTGTCGTAGTTCCATTGCAGTGAATGAGTTGACAGCGAAATGAGTGTAATTTGAAAGGTACTTGTGCAGATATGAACATATCATACTCGTGGGTTTTAGTTCGATCTTAGTTTTAAGATACAAATTAGATTTATTTCAAATGTTATTTTAAATGATCGTTTCATTTAATTTAGTATATTCCCTGTTGTTGTTGTTATTATTATTATTTATTATTATTAGTATTATTATTAATTGTATTTTTAATTAATAAGTTTATTATTGTCATTATTGAGTGTAATTAGTTACCACTGCCATCGTGTATATACCCACTGCAGTGTGAATAAATACATACACATACATACATGTCCTTTTATGTGCGTGCACTATGTTGTAATCAGGCAATACTCCAAAATTACTTCGTCATTCATTGTACGTCATTATACACTATTCCAGAAACGTTAGCAATCTCAACATTTAAGATAACAAATCATTGCCGCTTGCAATTCCACTGGTGTCGACATTCTGCGGCTGATTAGATACGATATGTTTAAGAGGTGTTGTAAATACATTAAAGCATGTTTGAGTAAACATAAAATAATTATACTTTCAATACTAACACCTTCAATGCTTATAAATATACTTAAATTATGTAAGGTAGCTACGTTATGAAAATATATCAATACAGTCTAGTGTATTGTAGGCGATTCCTTAATTTTATCATAATTTTGAAACAAGAAAGTCAGTTTATACTTACTTACTTACTTACTTACTGGCTTTTAAGGAACCCGGAGGTTCATTGCCGCCCTCACATAAGCCCGCCATTGGTCCCTATTTTGAGCAAGATTAATCCAGTCTCTATCATCATATCCCACATCTCTCAAATCCATTTTAATATTATATTCCCTCTACGTCTCGGCCTCCCTAAAGGTTTTTTTCCCTCCGGCCTCCCAACTAACACTCTATATGCATTTCTGGATTCGCCCATGTGCTACATGCCCTGCCCATCTCAAACGTCTGGATTTAATGTTCCTAATTATGTCAGGTGAAGAATTCAACTTTCTCCATTCTCCTGTAACTTCATCCCTTTTAGCCCCAAATATTTTCCTAAGCACCTTATTCTCAAACACCCTTAACCTATGTTCCTCTCTCAAAGTGAGAGTCCAACCATATAGAACAACCGGTAATAAAACTGTTTTATAAATTCTAACTTTCAGATTTTTTGACAAGAAAGTCAGTTTATAATAATATCAACTAGTGCTACCGTTACTTGATTACTCACTAAAATACAGAGTTCTCTATTTTCAGTAAGGAAGACTCAGATAAGTTACCGCAGAAGTAGGCTATAGGCTATGGAAGTTTTAAAGCTAATCTTGCATTGAAATCGTCTAGAAGCAGATACCACCATTTCGGAGGTATGCTATGAAGTGCAGGATTAAATAAAACTGAAAACGAAAATGTACGTGAATAATCTATTATATTAAGTTAAAATATTTTCAATATTACATTGGGTTGAACAGTCTCGGCGACTGATCGAACGATTGATTGATTGATTGATTGATTGATTGATCGATCGATCTATCGATGATTTATTATTTGTTTGTTTATTTATTTATTTATTCATTCATTCATTCATTCATTCATTTATTTATTTATTTATTTATTCATTTACTTATTTACTTATTTATTTATTTATTTATTTATTTATTTATTTATTTATTTATTTATTTATTTATTTATTTATTTATTTATTTATTTATTTATTAGTTATTTATTTATTTATTGAGATCATTTGACTGACCCATTCTGGCTATTAATTTATGGCGAATAAAAAGGCGCCTCTTGCGTCCCTGGCGGTAGAAATAATAAAAAAAGGAAACAGATAAACAAATGACTAACAAATAATTGAATGTTTTATACTCAATCTCACTCCTGTTTACTTATCAATTTAAGTGTCATTATTTATTATTCATAAATTAAATGATTTTTATTCACTCATTTTATTATTCCATTTAATTTATTTATATGCTGTTTTAATTCCGTCATGTTGGTGACCCACTTGATTTATAATTTTTGGAATATTTTATTTATTTATTTGTTTATTTATTTATTCATTCATTCATTTACTCATTCATTTATTCATTCATTCATTTACTCATTCATTCATTCATTCATTTACTCATTCATTCATTCATTCATTCATTCATTCATTTACTAATTCATTCATTCATTCATTCAGTGAGATAGTTTAATGATACATTTTGGATATTCATGTAATAATTCATTAAAGAATTTAAGTTAATTCATTCATACATATTATTCATTCGTTACTTTGCATATTTATGAATTGATTTAGATTAGCCTATTTTCGTGTATTTTGGTGATTTATTGACTGTTACCTTAAGTTGTTAATAATTTCATTAATTTAGTTTATATACTTATTTCAGTCATAGTTTAATAATTTCAGTTAGAATTAAATTATTAAGTCCATTAGTGACAATCTATTTAAGGAACACACTGTAGCCCTACTGCTGAGAAGACAGAGACATGCACAGATTATGCAAGTTACACTGGTGCCAAAATGCGAAACACTTTCTTTCGTCTTTCTTTTTTTTCGATTGTCACCAAACAAGTTGTCCACTTGTCTGTTGAAATTCAAGCCGTAAAGTTTGAAATATGGTCAGTGATTTTATGATTTATTTATGTGCTGTCGAGACATTACATACAGGTCCGTCATAATCGACAAAAAGTAGTTTCCCCAGGCGTTTTTTACCTAGCGCTGTGACATGAGAGAGAGCACCCAACTTGAGAAGGACTACTGCTCACTTGAGAAATTCTGTTACTGGGGTTTCACGGGAAACTAAGTGTTCCGTATTTAGTGGGGAGTTTATGAAATTAAATATATCTTTAGACATAGATACAGCTTGCAGAAAATTGATGGTATGCGATTTAATTTATTTTCACTATTTCGTTTATATGACGTCATTCCATTTTCCACCAATGAAGTGTAATGAAATTTTGAATTCCAACCAATCACAGTCACACTTTGCAATAATTTTTTCAGATAGATTTATCACTATCAATTTATCACATGGTCGTTCTTTTGTTTAGTCGTTGGCGCCAACTGTTTCCTCGTAAATTGATGATCATGAATACGCTAAGATGCAACTACACGGTTAGACGTTTCTTTCAACTTTAAAGCAATGAATGCAAGATTGATATTTACATTAATTAATATATTTACGCAATGAAGACGACATTCAAAACGGCGCACCATGTAGACACAAAATCTTCATGCATCTTAATTGAACGTATCTTTTAAACTTCATTATTTCAATATTGTTCCCAGATTGCACGCATACGCGATTGGAATATTGAACTGTGTAGATTTTATTAGGTTATTTTACGACGCTGTATCAACATCTAGGTTATTTAGTGTCTGAATGAAATGAAGGTGATAATGCCGGTGAAATGAGTCCGGGGTCCAGCACCGAAAGTTACCCAGCATTTGCTCATATTGGGTTGAGGGAAAACCCCGGAAAAAACCTCAACCAGGTAACTTGCCCCGACCGGGATTCGAACCAGGGCCACCTGGTTTCGCGGTCAGACGCGCTGACCGTTACTCCACAGGTATGGACAACTGTGTAGATGCAGCTTTAGTTTCGTTACACACTACAGCGAGAATGTGTTTGTCGAGTTATAAAAAATGCTTTCCTGTAGCACAAGTAAAGGTCGAAATAAGGCACAACTGACATTGGTCCTGCTCCCACAGGTAACTTAATCTATAATTGTAGCCTATAAAATTTATATTTTGTGAATGAAATTAAACAATTAATAGAAAGTCAGATGTTCAAATTTATATAACATCATCGCACATCAAACACAAAGACCTTGTATAGTAATATATACAGAGACATCATTTTATTTTTACTTGCATTTTTATTGTACCTGCATTTCTGAATGTACTTCACTCTCACCCCTTCACTAATGTCCTTGCTCCCGTCAGACACACAAACTTACGGCCGCTGTTGCATTCGAAGTCTTCAAGCAGTGAAGTAAACACTGCAGTGTATAGTGTGTTTCATAAATATGATTGCGTTTTCTATAGAAGAAATAACCTATATTAATAATATCGTACCAAAAATTATATTCAAGAAACGATAAATTCAATTTCAGAGAATATGCTTGAAAATGTTTTTAATAATATGCGTACTGAATTGAAGCCTGCATTGTAATGAACGGCAACCATTTTCAGCAACTTGTTTAAAAATTCAGATTAGCTTATTTTTAGTTGAGGTGGCTAGAAGCAAAGGAATGCTAGTGACATTTGTAATAACATGAGTTAAGTGCATTCAGTGTAAGCAAAAGTATCTAAAATTTTAGTGGCAAAGGGATATTTTAATCGCATCACACATTAAAATGTAAATAAAAATTTCACCGATTTTACGAAAGCTTAAATATTTAAACCCCATTTTCTCAAAAGTAACTTAAGTGCACTTACAGCCCTTTACTTATGACCCCCTCAATTTAAATGCACTCTCTATATTGTATGTTAACATCAATAATTAATATGCTAAATAAAGTAGACATTACATAACGAACATAGCCGCCTGAAAAGTTGAGTTTTTGAAAAAAAAATGTTACTACTCTACTGTATTTTGATAAATTCCGTAAAAGTGATGATCAAACTGAAAATCGTAATATCGTATTTCCCTACAACATAAATGGATACACTACTTTTCTCTCCTCCTATACCTAGTAAAATGATTTGTTTACATATTGCACTAGTAACATCAAACTCCTGCAATGGAAGGGGGCAACAGTGTTTCCGAGTATAGCCAGGTTAATGTTAAAAATGTTGGTAATAATAAAGTGATGTCCCTGTACAAGGTCTTTGATCAAACTGCCTTCCGTATGGCGTAATAAAATTCGTGTTTTAATTATCTATACACTGTGTAGCAACATGTCTCGCTGTGAATACATAAGCATTGGTATATTGCTGTCCCCACTGTTACTGTTAAATTAAATTGTGATTTCAGCAGATAATGAAAATGTATTTATGTTATAATAATAAGAGAAAAGTGCAGTACATGCAATTAACATTGTTAAACCTGTATTTCGCTTTCCGCAATTGGCATTACTGAATAATAACATCGAATTTCTTTATTGCAGTAATCGATATTCATTTACTTCAACTTCACAATGTCTTAATAGGTTAAGTATTCGTAAATATACAATTATTAATATTTTGTGATAGAATTTTAGGGATATATTATTTAAATTTTTATTTTATTCACGAAATAGTCCTAATAAATGTCACTCGAGGTCTGAGATTTCCCAGATAAATCTCAGACCTCTCGTTACATTACTACAGATAATATATCGGATTTAACTTTAAGGACGTCAAGACGAAATAATTATGTACGTAGTCAAAATTGATTTTTGAATAAACAAAAGAAGATCGAGGCGTGTCTTCAACGAAGAACCAGAGGAAGATATTTTGAGTGAGCTGAATATGATGTTGCAGAAATTTAATCTATAAATCTTTATTTTTCAATTTTATTGTATCACCTTTGTGAAACAATTTCCTCCCAGAGACGTTCATTAGCATGGAGAAGCGATTAATCACCCAAGCAGTTGCAGACACCTGCAGCACCTTCATCTTCGCAGCACACAAAACACAGAGCCTGCTGCACTCTTCGTTAGTGTCATGTCCACACACTATGTTAATTAATTTAATTATGTCCACGAATACCCCACACCGCAGTATTACAGACTGATAATGCTTTGTTTAAAGATCTTTTCAACCATAGAGACCATTCAGAAGCGATGCGATGATAAGATGATGACATGACAATAACGGATCAATGATTGAATGAGAATGACTGGCAGAAATAGGATGTTTGCAGGCGAATGTCAGGTAATCTCATGGAAAATTCCCAGATTCATTCTCATCAAAATACCATCTCTCTATCACTTAACCCATCCACGCTAGATTATTTTGACGTAAATAAATCTATATCGTAGGGTTACTAAAGAAACGGGAGACGGAATCAGGGAAAGAAATATGTAAAATTACTTAAACTTGTGATAACTCAAAATTAAAAGGCTTATGGTACTGAACTCTATATGTAAAATAATGAAAACAAACATCTTTAAGCTATTGTATTATGCAGAGTGACCGGGCTAAAAGTATACGCAATTAATAGCATATAGCCTAATACGAGAATTGTACAATACCCTATAATTTTGTAACGTAAAGCGCAATCGATAGAAAATCTCTCAGAGTTTTTTCTGTCACACTTGCAAGGTCATTTTACGTCATCTACTACGCAAGCGCAGGAACGGTATGAGGTTAGATTATGCATTAGTAATTTCCTTGTCAATGGATATGTGGACGCCACAGCGTAAAGTGCAGTGCGTGCTGATTTTCATTGATGTGGAGAATCATCACAGCACTGAAATCAGTTCTTTTGTGATAATCATTTGTTTTAAGATTATAAAGGAGTTAAAGATTTTAAGCACTCAAACGCAGATGTTTGTAAAGAATATCGTGAACGGTTTAACGAGGAACTAGCAATTCTCTACTAGCCTGTCTAATTGATTTACGTAGTCTTCTAGCGTATGACTGGCGCACAGTATCTTCGGTCACATGCTTTAGGATGTTTCCTTGTTTTTGAAATCAAGTTTCCAGTCTCTCATAGAGTTCTATCCCATTCGTAAATTGATTTGCGTATGGGAGGATCGACATTCCATTGCCTTCGCGCACGCTGCTGAATACATCAACTGATTAAATTCTGCAAACTAGAGCATGCACAGCACTTTACGCTGTGGCGTTCATTTATCGAATAACAAGTAAGTGTTGTGTTGTGGATTATGTAGAATGTATAGAATTGTTATGGCGTGAAGACAGATAAAAAAGTGGTATTGTATTAGGAAATAATAGTGAAATATAACGTGATGTTATAGCAACAGACGAAAAGAATACAATAAAAAAGTATTTGATTTCATTTTAGTACTACACATAATTCGTTGTAGCTTCCAATATCCAACCTGAGAATAAAAAAGATTATTTCATTTCCATATTACACATAATAAACTTACAATATCCTACCTGTTAATAAAAGAAAAAAATAATTTTCATAGTACCCACTTTGTTAATAATTAATAACATACATGTTAAATAAATATTTTATTTTCATAATATGAAGAGAAGAAACTATAAGCACTGTAGATATGGAGAACAATGGAGCGTGTGAAATGGACACACAGAATAAGAAACGAAGCTGTGTTGGAAAGAGTAGGTGAAGAAGGAATAATTTTGAAACTGACCAGGAAGAAAAAAGAAATGGGTTGAGTCACCGGCTGAGAAGAAATTACCTACTGAAGGATGCACTGGAAGGAATGGTGAACGGGAGAAGAGTTCGAGGCAAAAGAATATATCAAATAATAGACGACATTAAGATAAATTTGGATCATATTCTGAGACTTTAGGCTCGGTTTTATAAATGCGGTTAATCTAAAGATTATGTTAAACATAGGTTAAACCTAACCATGAGTTTAACTCAACGTGCCGTATTACGGAGTCTCGGTTAAGTTAAACCGTAGTGGAACACGATTGGCATTACTGCTAGGAAAGAAAAGAAGACGATCGCAATCGTTTAATTACATTATTGATTTAAAATAGCGGACTGTCGTGGAGAATCTTTATTAAGAAACATCTTTGTTCTTCGATATCACAGAGAGTATCATAAAAGAACCTATAGAGGACCAACATCGCGTACTTCAGTATGCTTGTCAGACTTAACCTCAAATAGTTTCTTAACGCTGGCTACCAACGTTATACTCCCAAACACAATGCAACCAAACTAAACGTTGCATGACCATCCACGACGTAACACCATACGGAATCAACTGAGTAATGAAATAATATTAGTGTGCGTATTGTATGTGTTGTCTAGAATGTATATGAAACAGAATTCAGTCAATCAATACAATTATTTTTATAAGTCCAGTAAAATTAGGTACCGGTAATATTATTAGTGTTTATAAATCAGGCCCCATAGCAAATCTTACCAGGAGACTGTCTGCCACACACAGTACAATGCTCAATAGGTTTAGAAGATGTATGGACACCTCCGAAATCTTCCATCGTTTTCAGTATGCCTAGGACTTCCAGAGGAAAAATAACGCAGCGCAACCAGTAATTGATGCAGAGATTCAGCAATGTTTTCAAAAGTAAAAAAGATATCATTTATCTTTACAAATAATCTTGAAATTCAATTCCTAAAACACACATTTTTGCATTTTCTCGTTTTTCTGTTGCATGTTGTATCCGAGTTTCAATTTTTCGAAACAAGGTTAGGACTATAAAGCCTAATTCTGAAGGTTAGGACTGTCTGCTTCGAAAGTCTCAATCTGTTTTAAAGCTTATATTCATTTATATTTCAAAGTGGTGCACTCTATTTCGAAAAATTCTTGGCCGCCGTGGTCGTTCAGTAATATTGATCACTCACTTATCGTCACTCATAAGTTCTTGGAAAACATCTGCAATAGCCTATTCATGTGTAGGCTATTGCGGGAACCGCCATCTTGCACTGTTGAAGATTGAACTCCAGTTTAAACGGCAGAGGACTGCCGATCAAGTTAAACTCAACTTAACTCAAGATTAACTGGTAGTTAAGGTTTATAACACGAAGCAGAACAAAAAACTTCAGTTTAAACTGAACGTAAGGTTTAAACGGCGTTTATAATACCGGCCCTTAGAGTTTGGAAGGATGGGGTAATGTGGTCAGCGCGGCGGACATCGCAGACGAAGCGAACACAAGAATTATGAACACGTTGTAATCTTTGCGACTGGTCAGTCAGTAGAAAATCACAATAATCAAAGTGGGGCATTACTAGTGTTTCCAGTAGTAATTCACACGAGTGGAAGGACTCGGTACACGCGGTGCAAACGAAGACAAAATGGAAAGCATTTGGTTATCTACAAATTCCACTTAAATTTTCAGTGATTATAATGCGAGTTTCGGTGGGAAAGCTCAGCACAGACAAAACATTTCGCGTCAGCTCTAACTGATATCAACGTGACTACCACAAGAGTATAGAACCTCACTCCCTGCAGAAACTAAAGCACACATACAATCATTCAGTCTGATTTTTCAAGAGGAGTACAACCGTATTCTTCCGCAAGGCGACCTCGAGAGTTCTCAGGCTACTTCTGGAATGAATAAGCGTATCAGAGCCACGAGGGGAGGGACGGCCTGCCCGACTAGAGATTTATTTCCTCCACATTACGCCGAGTACCGCAATTTGATATTTAGCAATGAGGATGCACACGTTATGCCCGCGGGACACGTGAAGAATGCGGCGTCTCCCGCACGATGTTGGAATTTAAACGGAAACAAACTGAAGCAGAGCCTAGCTACCACAACGACTTATGCAATCCAGCCTCACTATACAGAGTGATTATTACTGAAATCCGAGCAAGCCCAATGAAGCTCCTTTCAGTTCAATTAATATTGGAGGAGAAAAATTCGCTCCGGCGCAGGGGATCGAACTCGGGTCCTTGATTCTACGTACCAAGCGCTCTCACCATTGAGCTACGCCGATGTCCAATCCACAGCACCGGATCGAACTCCTCTCCTCCAGTGTTTTTCCCTTTGTGGCCTGACTCCAAGTTGGGCATGTATGTTGACATTTTATTAAGTCAACTGCCATTTTACAAGTAGCGCACTCAGTTGAGTGACTTGATGGCCGGGATTCCACAGTTATATGCATAGTAATCTGTACAAAAATATGCACTGTTATTAGAAGAATTTTCTAAAGATTATTATTTCATGCCCAACTTGGAGTCAGGCCACAAAGGGAAAAATTCTGGAGGAGAGGAGTTCGATCCGGTGCTGTGGATTGAACGTCGGCGTAGCTCAATGGTGAGAGTGCTTGGTACGTAGAACCAAGGACCCGGGTTCGATCCCCGGCGCCGGAGGGAGTTCTTCTCCTCCAATATTAATTGTTACCATAACAGATATATTCTGTAGGACCAATGAAATAATAATCTTTAGAAAATTTTTCTAGCAACAGTACAACTTTCTGTACAGATTACTGTGCATATTACTGTGGAATCCCGGCCATCAAGTCACTCAACTGAGTGCGTTCCTTGTATAATGGCAGTTGACTTAATACAATGTCAACATTCATGCCCAACTTGGAGTCAGGCCACAAAGGGAAAAATACTGGAGGAGAGGAGTTCGATCCGGTGCTGTGGATTGAACTTCGGCGTAGCTCAATGGTGAGAGCGCTTGGTACGTAGAATCAAGGACCCGGGTTCGATCCCCGGCGACGGAGCGAATTCTTCTCCTCCAATATTAATTCTTACCATAACAGATATATTCTGTAGGACCAATGATATAATAATCTTTAGAAAATCTTTAGAAGAATTTCTTTCAGTTCACCGAGGATTTTGATTAGATTTCAAGGAGATCACACGAGAGATCTAATAAAGAAAATGTATGTGGAACAGATTATCTCCAAATACACCGGTTTTTTCTTCCAGCCTCTTTCCACCATTATTCCATTACCGCTATATCTGATTTTAACTCGGGTATCCGGCGTAAACTGTTGACGTGTGGCAGGGCACTGATTATTATTTTCTCATTTATTAATAGTTTTCTGCCCAATGGCAGGATATTCACTGCAAACTCAGCATTCTAAATTCTTCAATATTTTCCGTCTTCCTCTTAAACTACTTGTACGTACCATATGTCTTAATGTTGTCTACTATATTATTATATCTCCTTCTGCTCCGAATATTTCTCCCGTTCACCAGTTCTTCCTTGCATCCCTCAGTAGGTACTCTCCATTTCAGTTTGGTTGATAGGCCTTTCCCCTCTACTCACACTCTTTACCATCAGTGAAGGGGTAAATGCTACTGTTCATCTCACAAACGTTCGACTAATGACATTCAACACAAAGTGACAAGTTTTATATAATTAAAGTTTGTGTCGGTAATCTATATTTCGAAAGTCTATACTAAGCGTTTATATTTCATTTTTATTGCTGCTTATATCAAGTGGCACATTAAAAAGTAACTGAAGGCAGAACATAAATGTTTTCTTCATCGTTACTTGTTACACTACAGCATACACAATGAGACAATCTGCACTGTATCACTCCTACAGATTTATTAATACAAATCAACATTCTTTATTTAATTAGTAATTAGTCGAAAATATTGTACCAACGGAACTAAAATGTACTGAAAATTATCAAATATCATGTGGCTATAATATTATATATTCCCTATATTCCCTTACATACTTTATTTAATATTTTATTTTCTTGTCTGTACAACTTGGGGTTGTAGTTATAAGAAGTAACAGCTAGGTCGAATATCCTTTTGAGAAGATTAACTCCATATGTAGATGAAATTATTGGGGATCATCAGTATGTTTTTAGGCGTAATAGATCAACAATTGATCAGATTTTTTGTATTCGACAGATATTGGAGAAAAAATGGTAGTATAAGGGTACAGTACATCAGTTATTCATGGATTTCAAAAAGGCATTATGACTCGGTTAAGAGAGAAGTTTTATATGATATTCTTATTGAATTTGGTATTCCCAAGAAACTAGTTCGATTAATTAAAATGTGTCTGAGTGAAACTTACAGCAGAGTCTGTATAGGCCAGTTTCTATCTGATGCTTTTCCAATTCACTGCGGGCTAAAGCAGGGACATGCATTGTCACCTCTACTTTTTAACTTTGCTCTAGAATATGCCATTAGGAAAGTTCAGGATAACACAGAGGGTTTGGAATTGAACGGGTTACATCAGCTTCTTGTCTATGCGGATGACGTGAATATGTTAGGAGAAAATCCACAAATGATTAGGGAAAACATGGGAATTATACTTCAAGCAAGTAAAGCGATAGGGTTGGAAAAGACAAAGTATATGATTATGTCTCGTGACGAGAATATTGTAAGAAATGGAAATATAAAAATTGGAGATTTATCCTTCGAAGAGGTGGAAAAATTCAAATATCTTGGAGCAACAGTAACAAATATAAATGACACTCAGGAGGAAATTAAACGCAGAATAAATATGGGAAATGCCTGTTATTATTCGGTTGAGAAGCTTTTGTCATCCAGTCTGCTGTCAAAAAATCTGAAAGTTAGAATTTATAAAACAGCTATATTACCGGTTGTTCTATATGGTTGTGAAGCTTGGATTCTCACTTTCAGAGAGGAACAGAGATTAAGGGTGTTTGAGAATAAGGTTCTTAGGAAAATATTTAGGCCTAAGTGGGATGAAGTTACAGGAGAATGGAGAAAGTTACACAACGCAGAGCTGCACGCATTGTATCCTTCACCTGACATAATTAGGAACATTAAATCCAGACGCTTGAGATGGGCAGGGCATGTAGCACGTATGGGCGAATCCAGAAATGCATATAGAGTGTTAGTTGGGAGGCCGGCGGGAAAAAGACCTTTGGGGAGGCCGAGACGTAGATGGAAAGATAATATTAAAATGGATTTGAGGGAGATGGGATATGATGGTAGAGACTGGATTAATCTTGCTCAGGATAGGGATCAATGGCGTTCTCATGTGAGAGCGGCAATGAACCTCCGAGTTCCTTAAAAGCCAATAAGTGGTGGTAGTAGTAGTAGTAACAGCTAGATACCGCTCGGTCGCTGACGGACTCTGGGCAAGAAGGGGAAAGAAATTCTTTCGCATCCTCTCAACTTGGGTAACATGTCGTTTAGTTTCTTCTTACCCAGTGACACAGCCAATTTTTTATTTACTTTCTGATTAGTTTCAGCATTATTCGTTCTTCATATACTCTTTCTAGTTTCTAGAAGGTGAAACAGAAGAAGAAAGTGGAACTGAAGAAGAAGATGGAAGAAAAAAGAAGAATAGGTATGGAACTGAAGAATATAGGACAGAGGAAGAAGGTGGGGCAGAAGAGGTATTAGGTGGAAGTGAAGAAGTTGAAACAGAAAAAGACAGTGGAACTGAAGACGATGAAACAGGAGAAGAAGTTGAAACAGAAGAAGAAAGTGGAACAAAAGAAGTTGAAACAGGATAGTAAGATGAAACAGGAGAAGAAGTTGAAACAGAAGAAGAAAGTGGAACAAAAGAAGTTGAAACAGGATAATAAGATGAAACAGGAGAAGAAGTTGAAATAGAAGAAGAAAGTGGAACAAAAGAAGTTGAAACAGAAGAATAAGATGAAACAGGAGAAGTTGAAACATAAGAAGAAAGTGGAACAAAAGAAGTTGAAATAGGAGAATAAGATGAAACAGGAGAAGAAGTTTAAACAGAAGAAGAAAGTGGAACAAAAGAAGTTGAAACAGAAGAATAAGATGAAACAGGAGAAGAAGTTGAAACAGAAGAAGAAAGTGGAACAAAAGAAGTTGAAACAGGAGAATAAGATGAAACAGGAGAAGAAGTTGAAGCAGAAGAATAAAGTGGAACAAAAGAAGTTGAAACAGGAGAATAAGATGAAACAGAAGAATAAGATGAAACAGGAGAAGAAGTTTAAACAGAAGAAGAAAGTGGAACAAAAGAAGTTGAAACAGAAGAATAAGATGAAACAGGAGAAGAAGTTGAAACAGAAGAAGAAAGTGGAACTGAAGAAAAAGGCTGAATCTAACAAGAAAATTAAATAAAACACGGGATGGAGTATAAGAAGAAATTGGTGGAATAGATAAAAAAGATGGAATAGAAAAAGAAAGGTGCGATGGAAGAAGAATTTTAAATGTGAATTGTAATGAGTAGTTCTGTTGCTGGAATAGAATGACAACAATATGCAATAGGAGGTGAAGAAGATGAAAAAGAAGAAGAGTGAGAAAAAATATTAAAGAAAATATTCTTATATTAGATACAAGGAATCTTTAGGTCAAATGTGTGCACAGTGTTTTCAATTCATCTTTAATCTCTTCCCCGCCTACCCCTCCGCCTTAATCCTCCTCCGCACATCTCTGCGGCTCAGCTCAGTAAATATGTGTTCGATGTAATGTAAATTAAGGAACATGAATTAACACTTTCTCAGTAGGAATTTCTCTGTTTCGAAATCACCAGTTATTTGTCGACGACTGAAATCGAAAGATTTTCTCGCTTGACAGACTCGTGATTTATTTAACGCCGCCATTTTAATTGCAAGTTACACTGCGTAACTGATACACGTTGACAATGAGTAATGATCAGTCCCAGCTATTTGTAGAGAAGTGTGTGATTACTTACTGAAACGTATTTACAATACGCACTCGAGTAGAAAATTAGCAATCGCAAATGTTTGTAATTAATAAAACACACGTTTCATGTCCCATAAATTATGACAACTGTACAGACTTGACAACAAACAAGAAGTGTGGGATTCAGCATAGTATTAATACTAAAAGATATTCAGTGACGTGTGAAACTCTGTACTCTCCGCTATAATGAGTGCAACCACATCAATTAACACTCCATTAAATGGAATATAATATTCTATATTATGAGAGCTTTGAATTGAATGCATATCTTGAACTACTCTCCTCAATCAGACAGTTAAAGCATCACAAACACACCAGAACATATTATACAGAGTGTTTCCGAGGTGGTGTTACAAACTTTCAGGAATGATGGCGAAGGGCACATGTATCAATTTGAGATAAGGTACCCTGGTCCGGAAATGACCGAGTCGAAAGTTATAAGCAAAAATAGTTGTGTGGAAATGGAATTGTAACTTGGCACCACGTGCCCTTCTTCTCTTAACTTTTGGAATAGTTGTGGAAAAATGGAATGGGCCGAATGTCTCCTACGTGGGTACTGGCCCGAAACAATCTGTGAGCTTGTCTACTGTTCCCATTGGCTCATCCGTATTCGAAAATCAGATCTGCTTATTCCACTCTCGTGTACTCCTCCATTTCACTAGGACTGATCGACTGGACACTGCAACTTGTACACATACATTGCTGTCTACAGGCGTGCATATCAGGACCGACCATGTCCGTTTCACATTACGCTACCTGCATTGCTTTAGTATAGTTTCCTGTCCCCCATCTCTCAGACAGCGCATTGAATGGAATACTGTAAGTAGACAACGTAAACGTCAGATGAATACAGTATGTGTAAGATGTACAGATAAATATCTACACATAAATAAGGTGTACAGAGGAATAAAATTATTTCATTTCCACACAACTATTTTTGCTTGTAACTTTCGACTCGGTCATTTCCGGACCAGGGTTCCTTACCTCAAATTGATACATGTGCCCTTCGTCATCATCCCTGAAAGTTTGTAACACCACCTCAGAAACACCCTGTATAAGTACAATCTGCATTTTGGCAGCTTTGGATACTACTCGCATTGCTGCTAGTTACCTGTGTGGCGGCAAATTAAATTTTAGTAGTTGACATTCTTGACGAATGAGATTGTTTTGGTACTGAAAAGTATGTCGTATCCATCGTATCCTAATTTTTAAAACAGTAGCAAGATTTAAGCGTATATTAATTGTAGGTCAATCAAAGTATTAATGTGTACACCAAATGTATGTTTTGTTTTCCAGATCTTCGATTGCTTTAATAAATTTTCTTATTAATGTTATTATTCTGAGGCTAGTCGCATTTTTTTGCTTCCTAACTGCCATAATATAGGTCTTACTTAACTTGTTTGTTCTGAGTACAAAATGGGTCATTCCATTGTTACGGCTGTGATAAATATTTAGTTATATTGACTAAGAGACTTAATATTATGTCAATTATCTTGTAGGCAGTTAAGAAAGCTATGGTATATAGCATAACTCTAGTTACCTAGTTGTTGATCCATAATAATGTAATACATATGTTTTGTCTAAGAAAGGGGGGAGGGGGAAGACTAAACGTTACGGGTGTGATAAAATATTCCATTGGCATTGCGTATTCATGTAGTTCATTCAGTAACTCTGCTAACTGGTAAGTTCTGAAAGAGCAGGACTTTTCTTTCTGTATCCGTAAGATTTTTAGAACAAGGTTAGGTTTTTTAAAATTGTATTTGCACACCAGCATTATGTTCCAACAGGATGGAGCACCGCCTCACTGCAGCATCATTTTGAGTACAATACTGGACAACACTTTTCCGAAGCGCTGGATTGGACGCGACGGTACAGTAGCATTGCTTCCTCGTTCTTCCGAAATTACTTGCTTGAATTTTTTTCTTTGGGGCTAGTCAGGGACATTGTGTATTACACCAATGTAACTGACCTCAGCAACTTACGAGATCGCATTCTGAAAGCTGTATAAACTATGACACTACATAACATGCTAAAGAAAATCTGTTCTGAAGTGTTACCGAGGGGACTCATGTAGAAACCTACTAGGCCTATTGATTGTTTGTGTGAAATTGTTTGAGTGATATTTCCTAATAATTGTAATGAGAATGACCTTGCATTTTCCTTTTTCTTTTGAGAGGCGGGAAGTTAGAGAGGGCTGCCCGATATACGGGGTACGTACTATACAAAAACTTTCAATATGAACTCAACAGTTTAAAAAAGTAATCTTCAATGGAAATAAAAAAGAGAATGGACAAAAGTATACTGCCGAAAATTCAAATCAACTTCAGACTGGCAAATACAAGATTTGTGGGAAGATACACTTTCTTATAGGTTGAAACAGGCCAGAAGATGTAATCCCGAATGTTGGTGATGAACTGATGATGAAATATTTATGTAAAAAGCAGTGGAGGCTCGTGATAAAATGTTACGTGTGTTCACAATTTTTTGTTCCAAAACCGAAGAGAATTTGAAATCGTACATTTAGCCTAATATGAAATGTCATGATTCCAATGTTTCACTATCGAAAAACTGTATATAAATTCAAAACATACAATAATAATAATAATAATAATAATAATAATAATAATAATAATAATAAAACCCAGTCTTTGTGTTTCCAATTTTTCCTGGTAAGTCAGTTTAAGCAGTTCTTTACTGTTCAAAATTGCTTGAACAGAGTTTATTGTTTACGTTTGTTAAAAATTAATACATATCACATTGCAATTATTTACAAAAGCGTGTGTTCAGTAATACATTTTGGTTCACAACACACTGATACACTATAGCCTATACCAGTATGTAATCCCATTCACATAGATTGATTACTATAAAACATGCCAGTAAATATTATTCTTAAATAATATACACCACCATACAGATACTTAAATTCATACCACCATCACATTCAGCCAGCACGTGTTTGAAAGCTAAACTATACTATTATGCTAACACTAAAGTATAGTAATTCACAAACTACACTCTCGTAGCAGCACTGTACACACATCCACACTAATTAAACTTTCCGACAGTGAGAAATGCTGACACCTACAGGCTAAAATACAGACTATTAAATTTCCTCCTCGAGATATAGCACGTGAACGATAGGAATCGATGCATCTGACATCTGTAGGATAGATTTATTGTTCACTTGAAGCTTTGTGCTCTTGACAAGTCATGAGCGACCAGCGAAAGACAATTTTCTCCCGCGCATGCGTGAAATTCCTGTAACCTTCTTGAAAAGAGCACGGCTTGTAAGTGAACGCATGTTTCCAAGTTTACATAAGAAGTTTATGCAAGATGCGGGAAGTTTAAAATACTCGATTCTAATATTATACATCCCCACTGCGTCAATACGGTATTAAATAATAAAACTAGTCGTGCATTAATGGAATCAAGGTGTTCACGTGCTCTTGTGCTCTTATTGACGCACCGCCACTGGTAAAAAGAAAAGAAGTCCAAATTCCCTACATCTAGAAGGTACTTCAATTTGCAAAGTTCCATGAAGGTATAAAATTGAGAACCTGCGAGTCTGTGCGCCTCAATGTCGTGACCCCTTCCATCGGTCAAAAGGTTTTACAAGTTGCTGCATATCAAGAAAGATCTACAAGGTTTTACTGTCGGAAACAAGACTGAGGAAGAAAAAAAAAATCTGCATTCCTTCCCATTGTGAGTTTATGGCGTTATTATTGAAGGGGTCGGTAACAAATCCCACATGTTTCAGGAGGTACACGATTCAAATCTCGGCCGCTGCTATAACCATCTCGTTGCAAGTGTTTTATGGTCTTCTCTGCCTCATCATGGACGAATACGTGAATTGCTGCTTCAAATAGCTGATTACGTACCGACTCCAAAAGGTCGTAGGTTTGATACGAGGAAAAAGTAAGAAATGATCTTTGAGGCGGTGCGTATGAGTGTGAAGAGTGAAAGTGCTGAAGTATATAGAAATAAAATTATAGTGTTCTGTTTGAAAATAATAAAATATTTACTGGATGCTTTGTGGAAAGAAGGGATGTTGAATCGAAGTTGAAATTGGACTCTGAAATAAATCTCTCAAGGAAATTCAGTGATGCGTTGAGCCACTCAGTGTACAAAACTGCTTTATAACTTTGAATCGTTAATTTGAGAATCTATTTCTGTTATAGTGTACAAATACTAAAACATTAGATTTCATACAGTGTAATCATCTAATCAACAGGCATAGCAGGGTAGCGCAGTCGGCACGCAACTCATTCCATCACGTGTGCAAAAAGAACTTCTTTAGGCTGCAGTGCAAAGGAATGCTCCGTTTCTCGCCCGATAAGCACCTTTATACTTACATTACTCATCTTATAGTGCGAGGTGATAGTAACGCATACAAATTGTATTTTTATTACTCGGACGACTCACTTAAGAACAGCTGTAATTCTATGTATTTAGCCTACTACTTTTGTCTCCACATTTTTTTCTAACTCGTTATTTTTTCAACTGCTTTGATTATACAGCGTCTGAATGAGATCAAGATGACAATATCAGCGAAATGAGTCCAGAGTCTAACGCAGAAAGTTACCCAGCATTTGCTCTTAGTGGGTTGAGGGAAAATCCCAGAAAAAAAAACCTCAACCAGGTAACGTGTCCCAATCAGGATTTGAACCCGGGCCAGCTCGTTTCACCGTCAGATATGCTAATCGTTACTTCACAGTGGTGGACGTCTCGAGAATTTTAGAGCGCTTTTGCCAGTATTATTATTCTCGTAAAATGTTACGATTTCTTCTTCACGGAAGCACTGGAAGAGAGGAGTTGCTCTGTATGCCAGTGTGTTGGTCTTAGATTTATAGAAAATTCTAAGAAATATATCATACAGGCACAAAACAAGAGTAGGTTCTTAACAACAGTAATCTCACTAGAGGTTTTGATTTAGAGGGAATCAAAATTCAGTGTATAACTTTGAATCCGTTAATTTCAGAATCTATTTCCGATATAGCCTACAAATACTAAAACATTACATCTGATACAGTGTCATCAGCAGGCAATAGCTGAACGGGAGAAGAATTCAGGGTAGAAGAAAATATCAGATGATAGAAGACATTAAGATATATGGATCATAAGAGGAGACAAAGAGGAAGGCAGAAAATAGGAAGGATTGGAGAAAGCTGGGTTTGCAGTGAAAAGCCTGCCCTTGGGCAGAACAACGAATGAATGAATGAATCAATCAATCAATTAATCAATCAATCAAAACTCGAGTGTGATTTAATTAACTATTACACGATTAGAAGAAAGTATATAAAGATTAGAAGAAATAAAGTAATCGAATACAATAAAATATTAATTCACTTACTGAAGTCCTATTTCAGTAATGTTAGCTTCACCAAACGTTTGAACGGAGCAGCCATTTTCAGTTGACTATCTATACGGTGAACAAATGACGATCACAAAGCATGTTTTATAGTACCGTACAGAATTTTCTGTTTGAAATGTTGGCAAACAAAGAAAACAGATGCTAGGAAAGTGATAAAAACAAACAAATACTAGAGAAGTGATAAAAACAAACAAATGCTAGGGAAGTGATAAAATTGTAGCGATAAATAGTCATGACTGGTTGAAACATGTCCTTTCGTACTGTTTTATTCGCCAAAACTAGTATGACGTATTAAAAGTGTAGTAGTCAGAGTAATTTTGTACCACATCCTAATTTTGTTTAGAATATGCTGTGCAGTCCACACCTGTGGAGTAACGGTCAGCGCATCTGGCCAAGAAAAAAAAAGGCGGCCCGGGTTCGAATCCCGGTCGGGGAAAGTTACCTGGTTGAGGTTTTTCCGGAGTTTCCCTCAATCCAATACGAGCAAATGCTGGGAAACTATCGGTGCTGGACCCCGGACTCATTTCACCGGCATTATCACCTTCACAAATCAGACGCTAAATAACCTGAGATGTTGATACAGCGTCGTAAAATAACTCAATAAAATAAAGAAATAAAATATGCTGTGTAATATAACAACTCTCTGCCCCTTGTATAAAAATAATAGAAGGGATAGAACACCAGTCACTGGTAAAGAAATTAAAATTGCCGTAAAGTTAGATGAAACGTTGTCATAAACGACGTTGGATAGAACACTGACTTTTCAAAATAACAACTTAACTAATTTATTAAACGAATTATTTAACAGATCGTCATTAAAGAAAGAAGAAAACTTGCATTAACACATGCAGAAGAGATAAAGCAATTTAAAGTTCAGAGAACTGCCGTCATATTTAAAATTGGATGCGAAAACGGGACCACTACGATAAAATCAGAGTGTTTTACGAAACGAATATCTGATTATAAAGAGACAAGGAGAAATGAAGGCGGTTAGGCAAAAGAAGCGGCGGAAATTAGTTGAACGGAATAGGATCAGAGAGGGTAAAAAAAGTATAAAAAGCCGTAAAAGGAGGAAGACTTGCTTTTATTTGTGTGACAAGCATAACATATGGAGTGAAAAATTACATGGCAGGATGCGAAGAAGTCCCGTTGTTTATTAAGTGCATGTTTTTAACACATGATGGGCAAGCTCTTTAATTAAAGTACACACTATCCAGTCAACAGTTTGGTAAATTCCCGCACCCCCCCCCCCTTCCTTGTTTCAGAAAGCGAAAAAAAAAAGTATAAACTTTCGCCATTCCCACAGCACGGAACTGTTAGGAGCCTTTTTTATGTTGGAAACTTAATTACCTTGTTATCACTCAATATGCAAGCTTCGCTTTGAGAGCTCTAGCTTTACGCCAACAACAACTACTGAAAATCAGCGAGGGCTAAAATATACACACTTCATTCTTAAGTCGCGCTCCATCAGGTTTCTAATTGACGCAGGCAGTGCTCAAGAAAAAAGAGCAGTAAAAAGGGTACAAGGAAAGATAAATAGGCTATGAAGAAAAGGAGACAATCAGGAGTGGGACAATAAAAGTAGGAGGAGAATAGAGGACAACGGGAGAAGATTAAGAGGACTAAAGGAAAGAATAGACAAAAATAAACAAAGAAAGAAACAAAACAAGCAATGTGACATATGAAAAGAATAAAGATTAGAACTGAAAGAGACAGATAAGGAAGAATTAAATAATAATAAAAAGCAAAAAAAAAATAACAATAAAGAAAATAACTTATAGAAATATCGAAGAATAAAATTATAAAGAGATAGGAAAGAAGAGAGACATAAGATTGAGGTGAAAGTGAGTAATGGGACAGGTAGGAGAAAGACGGAAAGAGGGTGAATAAAAAAGAAGAGAAAATAGTAGTTACAGAACTCAAGAGACCCGAAGATTAAGGGACTTATTCGTGAACAATTGTGCGAGTAAGTAGCGTCTTATAATATCCATTTATTTAAAAGATCATTCTGCAGTATGGGTACTAAAATTATTAAAATAATTCTAGCATAAAGTCGTGCACCTTTAAAACTCGGGGAAACATTTGAACTGAACGGAACATTCCAATATCCCATGAAATGTATCAACAGAGAATAGTAGCAAATGCATTCAGTAGGAAATTCCACTCTCCAAAATTATAGAAGCATATTGAGCACAACACACCTATTTCTCGCGACCAGTAGGATCTCTTTAGTTACAAGGATCTTCAAACTTCGCAGGCACTGTATCAGAGGAAATGAGGACATTTCTGTACTTCGTCATTAGTAACACTTTAATTTGCTGTACATACTTATAAATGCCTTTTAAGGAAGCCGCAGGTTCATTGCCGCCCTCACATAAGCCCGCCATCGGTCCCTATCCTGAGCAAGATTAATCCAGTCTCTATCATCATATCCCACCTCCCTCAAATCCATTTTAATATTATCTTCCCACCTGCGTCTCGGCCTCCCCAAAGGTTTATTGTATGGATTCGTAACAAGCTCTTTTTTACGGTGAGGGTTGTTAGCCCTTCGCCCAACCCCCAAGCTGGAGGACCACCCCTTATCGGCTGTCCACGACTGCTTATTCAATATATTCGCAGCTACCCTCCATATCTGGAGGCCGTCTGCTCTATCCGTAACATGAGGACGCGCCATGCCGTGGTGATAGGGACCCACACTACATGGTTAATTTCCTGTACAGTGCCATAATTTCACGGAATATTGCATTTGAACTATACAGGACATTCCTATGTCGTATCTTTTTCCTATTTTCTGCCTTCCTCTTAGTCTCCGCATATGATCCACATATCTTAATGTCGCCTATCATCTGATATCTTCTTCTGTCCGAACTCTTCTCCCGTTCACCATTCCTTCCATTGTATCAGTCAGCAGGCAGTTTCTTCTCAGCCAGTGACCCAACCAATTTCTTTTTCTCTTTTTGATCAGTTTCAGCATCATTCTTTCTTCGCCCACTCTTTCCAACACAACTTCAATTCTTATTCTGTCTGTCCACTTCACACGCTCCATTCTTCTTCATATCCACATTTCAAATGCTTCAATTCATTCACTTCACACGCTCCATTCTTCTTCATATCCACATTTCAAATGCTTCAATTCATTCTCTTCATTTCGTCGTAATGTCCATGTTTCTGCTCCATGTAACACTTTAATTGGCTGGACAATTCAATTATTCCACGGAATATTGCATTTCAACTATACTGGACATTCCTATGTCTTGAAGATTATCGCACAGAAATTGAGCAAGAAATTTTTATATCTCGCGCAGATTACAGATCCTGAATTGACTAGGGCATTCTTATGTGCTGTTAATTATAATACTAGAATTGAGTAGAACAGTTGTATTTTACTTATAGCAAAACTTATAGTACATTATGCAACGAGCCTATAATGGTAGTAATTAAGACGCGCGTCTTAATTACCATCATAGGCAAGTTTCATACGACTTTTTATGCTCGACCATATTTCTAACTTGAAATTATTCATAAGTATTCATGCTATTGTTATGTGAGTGAGTGCAATAGCCTACATCATAAATTGTGAGATGTGCGCAGACGCGAAAGTATTGAATTTTTCCGGGAAACGAATGTCGACGATCTGATATAATCTAGAGAGTAAGATAAACATTAGTCTTGATATAACCTTCAAATTGAATTCGACATTGAAAAACGAGATGATAAATTGAATTTATTTGAATATTATTTACAATTAATAATAATTATTATAGTAACAGAACATAAACTTCTACGACAGTATTGGATTTCCAGCCTCCATGACGTTTCGATGCTTGTCTTTCGATTACATATCCGAGAATAATCGAAAACCTGAACTTTAATGAATAGGTGTACTTTAATGACATGCATTAAAGGACTGCTACCAGGTGTATAATTACTACATTTCGGCATGGTCGAGCATAAAATATATTATGATTCTGCTTATCTCGTACACTATAAACTCTTGAACAGAAAAGGACATTCCTATTTCTCCCATACAGTAGTTCTGTGTACCACTACGGTGTGCATGCATATAAATAATACATATTGAACAACTGGCATGGCTTAGTCAGCATTGGCCGGAGTCCAAGCGATGGCGGGAAACACGTCAGAAGTTGAGTAAGGCACATGTGTTCGTGACCGCGATGCCAGGTACATCCCAGATCACAGTGAGAAGCTGCATGTGCTCCGAGGAAGAAGGAGTCAAGCAGCCACCGCATTGCTTTCTCCGCAATTAATTTATACACGTGCTTGCAAAAAGTCAGCTGTCTCACATAGATTAATAAGAAGATGACAGATTGGAATATCGCGTGTTCGGATTCCGGCACAAAACTTTTTTTCCTTTTATCGGAACTGCTGGAAAGAAGTGAAGTCTACCATGAAATTACTGAATAAGAGAAATGTACACAAGTTATACGAACGCCTATAAACTTTCATTATATTTAACTACATTACAAGTGATGAATTAAAGCAGGTACCTCAAGTGCAGGTAGTTACTCTAATAAGATATTGTAATATTAAGTTTTGATGTAGAACTACGTCTTCCTCTGCACTAGGTACGGAGTGGGGGGGGGGGAGAACTTGAGAATTAACCGTAGCATAAAAATGCAACCCAATCTCGCCGCTACAATGGGAATGCAAGGAGAACAAGGGAAATAAATACAAGGAGAAGAAGAGAAATACAATGAGAAGAAGAGTAAGCGAAGAAGTACAAGGAGAACATAGGAAATATAAAGGAAAACATAGGAAAGACAAGGAGAACAAAGGGATTACAAGGAGAATAAGGGAAAGTCAAGGAGAACAAGGAATAAAGGGAGAAAAATGGAAATACAAGAATAATACATGAAGAACAAGAATTATGTAATGAGAACTTGGGTAAGACAAGGAGAACAAAGGAATACAAGGAGAAATAAGGGAAAGACAGAGAACTCAAGAGCAAAACGAGGAGAATAAAGGAAATAAGAAGTGTAGAAGGAATACCAGAGAGAACAAAGGGAAGCGAAGGAAAGCAAAGAGAGGAGAACAAGGGGAATAAAGAATAAGGGGAATAAAACAGAAAACAAAGAGGACAAGAGAAGTACAAGCAGTACAAGGATAATGCAATGAGAACAAGGGTAAGACAAGGAGAACATGGATAATGAAATGAGTATAAGGGTAAGACAAGGAGAAGAAAAGAAATATATGAACAAGAGGAATAAAAGGAGAACAAAGGGAAGACCAGGAGAAACGAGAAAAATAAGAGGAAGACAAGGAGAATACGGGGAATGCCAAGAGAACGGAAAAACAAAGAGAAAATCGGAATACAAAAACAAAGGGAATACAAAGAGGAAAAGGGGGTTACTGTAACAACAAGGGGAACACCATAATATTCAGGGGAATACAAGGAGAACGCAAGGGGAGACAGAACAAGGGAGACAAAGAGACATAAGAGGAGACAAGGAGACCAAGGTACAACGAGGGGGGTGAAAAGCGAACGAAAGGAGTACAAGGCGAACAAGGTGAGTACGAGGCGAACAAGGTGAGTACGGGGTGAACAAGGGGAGTAGTATAAGGCGAACAAGGTAGTACGAGGCGAACAAGAGGAGTATAAGGCGAACTAAGATAGTAAAAGGCGAACGAAGGGAATAAAAGGCGAACGGAGAACAAGGCGAACAAGATGAGTACGAGGCGAACAAGGGGAGTACAAGGTGAACAAGGGGAGTATAAGGCGAACAAAGGGAGTACAAGGCGAACAAGGGGAGTACAAGGCGAACAAAGGGGAGTACAAGTCGAACAAGGGGAGTATAAGGCGAACAAGGTAGTACGAGGCGAACAAGGGGAGAATAAGGCGAACAAGGGGGTACAAGGTGAACAAGGGGAGTACAAGGCGAACAAGGGGAGTACAAGGTGAACAAGGGGAGCACAAGGTGAACAAGGGGAGTACGAGGCGAACAAGGAGAGTACAAGGTAAACAAAGGGAGTACAAGGTGAACAAGGGGAGTACAAGGTGAACAAGGGGAGTACAAGGTGAACAAGGGGAGTACAAGGCGAACAAGGGGAGTACAAGGCGAACAAGGGGAGTACAAGGCGAACAAGGGGAGTACAAGGCGAACAAGGGGAGTACAAGTCGAACAAGGGGAGTACAAGGCGAACAAGATAGTACAAGGCGAACAAGGGGAGAACAAGGTGAACAAGGGGAGTACAAGGTGAACAAGGGGAGTAAGGTGAGTATAAGGCGAACAAGGTAGTACAAGGCGAACAAGAGGAGAATAAGGCGAACGAAGAGAGTAAAAGGCGAACGAAGGGAATAAAAGGCGAACGGAGTACAAGGCGAACAAGATGAGTACAAGGTGAACAAGGGGAGTAAGGTGGGTATAAGGCGAACAAGGTAGTACAAGGCGAACAAGAGGAGCATAAAGCGAACGAAGGGAGTAAAAGGGAATAAAAGGCGGAGTACAAGACGAACAAGGGGAGTACAAGTTGAACAATGTTAGTACAAGGCGAACAAGGGGAGATTCTGTTTAGAACAGGGAAGGAAGGATAGATTAAGAAGGAAATATTGTTTCCTCTTCCCTTTCCCGTCTCCCCTTCGCTTACATTTTGTACTCCTTTTTTCTCCTTTTCCTTTAATCTTCATTTTTCTTTCTCGTATTCTTGTCTTACTTTCCCAATTATTTTAGTCTTCATTTCATACTCCTTTCCTCTACTCTTTCACATATTTTCTTTTGTTTTTATATTTTTCATTTCCCTTCCTCAACACTCTCTTCTTTTTACATTCTAATTCTCCTCAATATCTTCTCTGTCTCCCTCCTTTTTCTCATCTTCTCTCCTTTTCCTCCTTATCTCTTTCTACTTCCTTCTTTACCTGATCTTTTTTCTTTTCTTTTCCATTACTTTCCACCTCAATTCTACTCTTTTCTCCACCTTTCTCTCACTTGCATTCCTCCCTTTTTTCCTTTTCCCCTCCGTCGTTTTACATTTCTAATTTATCTTCCTCTTCCTTTATCTTCTTTCATTCTTTCATCCTGTTTTTTCTCCTTTTTCTCATTTTAGTCTCTTTTCCCCTATTTGTTCTTTCATTTCCTTCTTAATTTTTCCTTCCTTTCCGTTTTCTTCCTCATCTTTCTCGTTCCATTCTTTTCATCCTCAATTTCTTCTCCTTCCTCCCTCCTTTCCCTCGTATTCTTTTCTTTCTTTACTCCTTTCCCTAATCCTTTTCTATGTGCATTTTTCTCATCTTCTCCTGTTTTCTCATCCATTTAGTCCTGATCCTTCCCCTATCTTTTCTTCATTTTCCGCTTTCTTTCCTAATTTTTCAACCTTTTTTCTGTCGTTTTATATTTCACATTTATCTTCTTCTTGCTTTATCTTTTTTCATTCTTTCGTCCTGAATTTTTTCTCCTTTTTCTCATTTTTAATCCCTTTTCCCCAATTTGTTTCTTTCATTTCCTTCTTAATCTTTTCTTCCTTTCCGTTTCCTCCCCCTTCTTCTTTCTCTTTCCATTCTTTTCATCCTAAATTTCATCTCCCTCCTCTCTCCTTGTACTGATATTCTTTTCTGTCTTTACTCCTTTCCCTAATCTTTTTCTATGTCCATTTTTTCTCATCTTCTCTTGTTTTCTCATCTATTTAGTCCAGAACGTTCTCCTATCTGTTCTTCATTTTCTCCTTTCTTTTCTGACTTTTTTCAACTTTCTGTTCTGTCCTTCATATGTTCCTCTTTCTTATACAATTCTTTTCCCCACATCTTCTTTCGTCTTTCTTTTCTTCTTCATCCTCCCTTTCTTTCTTTTTTCCTTCTTCTTACGTTCTATTTTTTCACTTTTTCTCTCCACCTTCTTTCCCTTTTTCCCTTTACTTTAGCTCTTCCCTTATCCCTTCTTTTCCTTCTTATCTCTTATTTCCTTTGTTTCATCTTTTCCTGCTCACCATCTTTTTTCCTTTGCTCCTCTTCCTCATCTTCCCGTCCTCTTAGCCATCTCTTTCTTATCTCCTCCTTCTCCCTTTAAATTAGGTTCAGATTTTATTGCAGCCTTGAAGGAGTAAGCTTAGGGAATAGCTCTTGCTAGCGAAGTAAACATATATACATTTTACTGTAAATGTACGAAGAACAGTAAATCTTAGAATTTACCGGTATAACCTATCATTTATCGTTATAGTGCGGTAAAATCCCAAAATAGCTTATTAGATGCATACATTTTGAACTTTTACCAAGAAATGTTGGTAAATCTCAGGATTTACCGACGCGAGCTGGTAAAAGCTAGATCGAAGAATCCAGAACGAAGAATCTCGCCTTCATTGTGTAGATTCAGACATGTTTGCAGGGGTGAAGCGGTTCCGAGAGGCTGCCAAAGGTCTTGAAATGCAAGCGAAGAAAATGAAAGCAGCCACTTGTAACAAAATTCCAACATTTTTAGTCGGATAGAATGTGAGAATCAAAGTACCGGATGCAAAAATTGACGCAAAATCAATAATAACAGTGATAATAAATATTTAAGATGGGTTTTGTCAACTTGGTACCAATGCTGGCAAACAGAAGTCATTGTACTCTAGGAACCAACTTATATTGTGTAAAGAAAATTTTATCAGCATTGCAGAATTAGAAAAAGAAGGAATTAGTGTACGTGAAGTGGTTGGTCAATTATCTTTCGTTGGAGGACAAGGGTTCGAAAAGTGTAAATGTTTAAAAAGCGTTCAACAAAAAAGTGCTTCATAATGTTTGTTTTACTTTATTTGTGGACTTAGATTCTTTGAGGAGATGTAAAGGCTTTGTTAATTTTTATATGAAATACTATAACAGACAGTGGTTAAAATTATAATATTTTTCACAATTTTTAATATAGAATATTGTTTATTATATTCACATTAGAATGTATGAATATTTAAATAACTTAAATTAAAAATAAATACAAATTATTTCAGTCATTCGTGAGATGATTTTTATATGTGTTTTAAATAGATCCTAAAACAACAATAAAAGAAGAATTGGAAATAGATATTTAAAAGTGCGAAGAACGGCAAATCTTAATAAAGATTCTTTTTTCTTCTTTAATACGATTTTACCACAGCTGATCGGTAACTCCTGAGATTTACCAACATCTCTTGGTAAAAGTTCAAAATGTATACATCTAATAAGATATTTCGGGGTTTTACCGCAGTGTAATGGTAAATGTTAGGTTATACCGGTAAATTCTAAGATTTGCCGGTCTTCGTACATTTACAGTAACATACATATAAGTTTCTTCTATCTTGTCTTCCCCGATGATAAGAGTCGATAATTATTAGTTTAGACTCATAACGTTATGGCACAAAAATGTCATAAAATTTCACACCAAACTTCATTTGAATTTTTCAGATTTGAACCTGGTATCTAACTGCAAAGCCTACCAAAAATATTATATCTTCTCAAGACCGAAATCATCTGTCAGCGGAGAATTGGTCAGTTGAATGAACTACGACTTACTCCCGAAAGCTACATGTGTACATATTGAAAATACTCTTACTATCTATAGCTCAACTCATGGGATAGAAGCCATCAGCTGACTATGGATCGTGTGCCAATTATCCGCATGATGTACGAGCGCCCTCGATCCGCGGACCTCCGCCCCGCGGCTGCAGCGCAGAGTCTGTCGCCCGGCGCGAGATGTTTCTCACGGATCAAAAGGATGCGACCGCCCGCGCCTATTAAAAGGGGCCCCCGCCGCGCCTAATCTATATAATTTGGACATATTTGTAGTTGGGGAAGTGGGCCAGGTGAGTCAGTGCAGTGTCGTGGGGCCAGCCTGCAGACAGTCGCACGCTCCCAGGGGTCACGGGTCGCCAGTCGACGTGATGCATCAATGGGACGCAATTTCTCTCCGCGGGAGGACCCATCAGTGGCGTGCAGACCTGTTGTAACGCACGCGACTTACTTGAGAAGTGTCCATCCATCTTCTCTTATACGTGCAGTTGTTTATTTAACGAGCTTTTTCAAATTACATGTCATAAAATGCCAACAGGGTGCCGGTCGTGTTATTGGAATAGGCTTCCCTCACGCGCCTTTGTCATTCCCACCCTAGATTTGTTTACATTAGCTATTATCTCCGGCCAAATTCCATACAGTCGCACATAACACTGAACGAAACTAGTTGAAGTAACGTTTACTAAAGCATAACATTCTCGCTTCCAATTTTAAGAATTTGATACTAAAAACACGTTAAGATTTGAGCACAAGCAGGCATTATAAGGAACTGTCGACCCTAATTTAAACAAGTTGTGAACTCATGGCACAATCAAGACTTGAGTTTGAGTTTAAGCTCGTTGAGCCTAAGTTAAATGGAGAAAGGCCAATGCATAGTCCAAGAAAGTTTCGAGCCTAACTTGAAGCAAATCTTGAGCGTAAGTTGAAGCCAATATTGATCCTGTAATTTGAAGCAAGACTTGAGTCTAAACTTAAGCAAGACTTGAGTCTAAACTTAAGCAAGACTTGAGTATAAGATTAAGCAAATCTTGATCCTAAGTTGAAGCAAATCTTGATCCTACGTTAGAGCAAAATTCAAGCCTAAGTTTAAGCAAGACTTGAGCCTGAGTTGAAGCAAAAATTGAGCATAAGCTTAAGCAAGTCTTGAGCCTAAGCTGAGCAAATCTTGAGCCTAAGCTGAAGCAAATCTTGATCCTTAGTTGAAGTAAAACTTGACCATAAACTTAAAGAACATTTGAGCCTAAGCTTAAGTCAGTCTTGAATCTAAGTTTAAGCATCTCATTATAAATTTAAGGAAGACGTAAAGCAAAACTTGAGTCTAAGTTGAAGCAAGTTTAAGTCTAAATTAAACCGAATCTAAAGTCTAAGTTGTTTTGAGCCTAAGTTGAAACAAGTCTTGAGTCTAAGTTAAAAGATTTATTTGATCTATGAGCAGATATGTAGTATCAGTGTCAGTGAGAATGCAGTCTACGTTTTAGCCAGTTTTAGCCTAAATCCAAGGAATTTTTGGACTAAGCCAAAACCTAATTGCAATATTAGCTTAAACGACTATTGAAATTAAGTCTAAGTGAGTATTAAGCCTATGTATTAGCCAGTATTTAACCTGATATGAGGGTATTTAATCTAATTTTGAGCAAGTTGCGTGAGATTAAAAAAATAGGCAAATATTAATCAAGCTTTTAGCCAGAGTTTAAATAAGTTTAAGTCTCTGCTTAAGTTTTTTACGTACATTTAAGTGTTTGGTTAGTCTAAGTTTAAGAACGTTTTTGCTTAATATTCAGCAAATACTTAGCTTTCTTAATGTTTTGCCTATTATTAACAAAGTCTTTAGTCAAAAATTTAAATAAGTATTTTTCTTAAATTTAAGTCTTTATGTCTATGTTTAAGCTAGTCATTATTCTGATTTTAATCAAGCTTTCAGCCTTCTATAGGTAAATCTTTAGATGAACTGAAAGCAAATCATTAGCCTCACTTTAATCAAGTCAACCTAAATTTAGCCTAATTGAAAACAAGTCCGTACCCTAAGTTCAAGAAAGTGAAGCAAATTTTGAGCTTAAATAAACTGAAGTGTTGAAGTCTTGAGCTTTATCTAAAAGTTTCCAATTTTGTTGAAAAGAAAACTTCGCATCTCAGTTAAAGGAGATTATAAGCGTAAATTAAATCGTTCTAGTATTTCGTGGAAATATACGAAAGCAAAGGTTTACATTTGATTAAATCAAGCTTACGAAGCATAAAGGACATTGAATGCAGATTTGTTATATTAGTTTTATTAATGCCAAAATGTCGACAGACACTGTATGGAATTCACATTCATTATAATCGTAAAATTTTACAAGTGTTCGCGTGAACATAAAATTTTCTCGCATACGATTTTCGATTGAAGTACGAGATTACTCCACAGTTCACTTTCGCACAGGTTGCCGAGTTTCAGATTTCGAAGGATAACATCTTCTGGGGTTATCGCCTCGTGTGCTGGAGACGAAGAATACCTCAAATTCTTGAGAGATGTTCTCTACTTTTATCGCTTTATGTCCGTCACGCCCATTTATTCTATTATGCCTTAAACATTAAAGTGAAAGGACATATTTAACGGCAAGCAAGCACGACAACGAGGACCGCTGTTGCACTTTGCACAGCCACCCACGGTCTGACTTTATGAACGATGCAAGAATTATTCATGTTTTTAAAATGCATTACTACCTCTCTCTCTCTTTTCTAGAAAGTAGATGCTAATTTGTTTGTCGCAGCAGTGGTAAATATTAAACATCAGCATGGTGTCAGCTGGTAAGTAGGTAGTTTCATATTATATTAAAGCCATTTTGTTGTACAAACTCTTCCTGGAGTTAATAAGGTATTATACTATAGAGTATCCTTCTGAGCCCTGAGATATTTTTTGTTTCATTTTTAAAGTTTAATATAATTCTACACCTGAAAAAAGTCACTGAAATGAGGAAAAATGCTGAAAAATTCTGCAGGTTACAGTTACGGCACAAATGCAGGTATATTATACTATATTTCGGGTCTCTGCATATACATCTTACCATATACAGTAGCGCTCAAAAGTATTTTGTTATTAAGGTTTTATGTTGTCAGTACTGTTTGCATGCAGTTGCAACAACGCAAAGCTCACAGGTGTGTCATTTTATGAGTAGCGTCACGTTGCTGTGGTTACGTATCTAGGAAATAGGCAAGTTCATACAATAACAATATAAATTAATGTACGAGTATATTCCATTAGCTCATAAGTATTTTGTGGTTTGATTTGGTGGTATGGTATATATTGGTGTTTAGGTATTTAGACAGTCCTTGTTTATTCTTACAGACCTTTGCAAGTGTCCCTAAACAAAATGAATACCTTGTGGATGTGAGACAAGCTGTTTTAAACGCTTTGAAGAAAAGAAAATTGCAGTCTAGCGTTGCTAAAGATTTTGGTAGACAACAACTCGTGTGTGGAGTCGACAGCAAAAACAAGAAGGGTCAGTAGACAATAAGCAACGTTTGGTCGTCCTCGAAAAACAACAGTGAGAGAGGACAGAATGATTTGTAAGCAGTCGGTTGCTGATCCACGAAAATCGGCTCAACAAATTAGGGATGATCTAGAGCAGCACATGGACTGAACCTACATGTCTCTACTGTGAAATGTCGCCTAGTAGCTGGTGATTTAAACGGTAGACGACCACCACGAAAACCAGTCATAAATCCAAAGAATAGGAAGGCCAGGTAAGATTTTGCAAAAATGTATCAAATATGGAACACTACAGACTGGTGTAAGGTGTTACGGAATGACGAGAGTAAATTTAATTTATTTTCTTCTGTTGGTGTGCAGTATGTACGTCGACCAAAAAACCAGAGAGACAACAAATAAATGCCAGGTACCGACTATTAAGCATGGTGGTGGGATGTTTTTATAGAAGTGGATTTGGTACTCTAATCCAAATAGATGATAATGTTTCTTGTATAGTAACATTTTAGAAAAGAATATGGTTTTACATGGGAGGAAGAATATGCTACGTGAATGCATTATTCAGTAGGACAATGATCCAAAACACACTTCCAGCCATTTAACAAATTTTTTGCAGATAAAAAAAATCAAACTTTGGGATTGGCCAAGCCAGAGTTCGATTTTAATTTTATTGTATATATCTGGGATAAATTGGTTCGACATGTTCATCGTAGAAGTTACACAAATAAGGATCAGTTCTTTGTTGCCTTATTTGAAGAATGGGCACAACGTCTACACGGGCGATTGCAAAATATTGTGGATTCAATGCCAAACAGATGTGCTTCTGTGATCAAAGCACGGGTGTATGCAACTAAATACTGATTTTTTTTTCCCTCAAAGTCAAGAATATTATTGTTTTATTATTACATAATTTGACTTACAAATTACTTTTGATCCATAAGGATTTTCAATTATTTTTACGCATGAAAACTCCGTTTAAACTAAATGTATTTTCGTACTAAATGGTTTATAAATACATACTTTTGAATTATCTACTGGAACTTTTTTTCTATTCAATACTTATCTTTATGTAATTCTGACATATGCTTACAAAATACTTTTGAACGCTACTGTTTCTTACTAAAAATCTTTTCTGTATATTTGCAGTTATATTATATTATATTTTATGTTCGACGATGCCGAAATGTAGTAATTATACGCCTGGTAGCAGTCCTTTAATGCATGTCATTAAAGTACACCTACTCACTAAAGTACAGGTCTTCAGCCAATCACAAGTCAGCCTTGTACCGTTATATCGATTATTCTCGGATATGCAATCGACAGACAATTAGCGAAAAGTCACGGAAGCTGGAAATCCAATACTGTCGCAGAAGGTTATGTTCTGTTACTATAATAATTAGCGTTAATTGTAAATAATATTCAAATAAATTCAATTTGTCATCTCGTTTTTCAATTCTAAATAAATTTCCAGGTTATATCAGACTAATGTTCATTCTTATTCTGGTCCAAGGTCAATGACATTCGGCCTCGGAAAAAATCAATACTTTCGCGTCTGCGCACATCTCACAATTCAGGTCAGTTCGCACATAACCATGAAAAGACCTAATTTTCAATACTTTCAAGTTAGAAATATGGTCGAGCATAAAAAGTCGTATGAAACTTGCCTATAATAGTAATTAAGACGCTCGTATGAAAATTATAAAACTCGCTTGCGCTCGTTTCATAAACAATCATACTTGCGTCTTAATTACTACCATTATAGGCTCGTTGCATAATGTACTAATATTATATTATATTATATTATATTATATTATATTATATTATATTATATTATATTATATTATATTATATTATATTATATTATATTAAAGGCATGGCTACACCTTGACTCGGACCGGGCAGGAGGTATCGACTCACTGCAGTACATCTCCGTACGGGACGTGACTAGCTTTCCGTAACAATATGACGTCGCGTTATATTGGTGTTCTCTGAAAGCGCTGCGTTGTTGAGTGTTAGTTTAATCAAAAGTGCATGCGCGTGTTGTGTTACATATTAATTTTGTGTAAAATGGCTCATACTGAGAGAACATTGAGGTCATTATTTGTAGAATTAAAACAGAACCCGTTTTCAAGTTGGACGTGTGTAACAAAATGTGCTTACAAAGATAGGAGATTGACACCACATTTACATATTAAAATAGCGGGTGGAAGAAGATAAAATAGTAATTTTCAATTTTCATTGTATAAGAAATAACCTTAGCTAACAGGGTTTTTACCTGTATTCTGTTAGGGGGTGAAAATGAGTGAACATCATCTTCTTGAGGGTCTGTGTCACAAAAAGTTTTGATAGAAAAGTCGATAAACATCTGCTCTATAAAAAGATAGAAGGTAAGCGGATTGTTTTCAGCCTACCCAGTATTTACACCTTAACTTCGCCATTGGAAAATATTAACAGAATCTTTCAGGAATCAAATTCTGCTCATCTTTGTAAGAATCTTTCCAATGACTGAGCTACGGCTGGACCGTTTATTACTCAAAACAAAGAGACACAATATTTTGTCGGACAAGCGACTCATTGTATGAGTCACTGATTTGTAATTTATCGATGTTGTAAAACTCTCTTCATAAAAATGGGCAGACATAAATCATAGACAGGCGACTGCCAGGACTCCGCATTGTGCAGCCCATCAAGCGGAGCGTTGACACAACACAGCCATTGTACACGGCTCAGCGCTGTAAACTCTGAACAAGACATTATACCCTCGTGTTCACGTTATATTCGCATTGTATCAAGCTATCTTAATAGTCCCCTGATACACTTTAAACATTTTAAAGACACATGATGCTGAATTCCTTGCACAGATGCGCTGGTTTCCGATGCGATGCATTGGGATAATCTACATTTTGATCGCTGTGACTGAAATGTCGTTTTTGGTTATTTTATAAGTCAAATGGATTCACGGTCGAGTCAGCAAAGAGTTGGAGTATTTTGATTTCCACATACAATGTGTGTTTGTTTATCTTCTTGTGTTTGTCCCATGCCTTCTGCCGTAATAACCACATACCGCTATTGGTGATGATTTAATGAGAATTAAGAACGGATCAATAGAAATCAGATGAGGATAATGCAACATACTGAATTTTTCTTAATCTATGTTCCTATCAAGTGTTTAGTGCTATGAAATTATTCGTAGTTACTTGAAAAAATAGATAATTATTTATTGTCCTTGCAAGTTATCTTGGTGGCTGTGCTCCTTAGTGCTCTATGCCTTCCACATAATTATCTGTTTTATATCTGTGGACTACATTAAAGCGTTTGATAACATATTAAGAGGAAAACTCTGGACAATAATGACTGAAAAAGGATACCCAAAACATTTTATAGATATGTTTAAAATTATGTATAAAGATACAGCAATTGCTATAGACCAATGGCGGTCATTCCTGCGGTATTGCCGCAGTGATGTCAGACCTCAGCGAAGCATCAAACTTACCCCCTACCTTCCCCTTCCCCCACTCCATGAAAATACTGCGAGTGTACGTGGCGGATTATACTGAATTGCTGTACTTCGAAGCTTCATTAGTGATACAATGTCTTTCGCAGAATCATATGAATCACACTTCCAAGAAAGGCGGTTCTTTCAGTTCTCATGTTTAGGATCAGTTACAAATATTCAGGACGCGAATTTAAGTATGTGCATTCTTAAAATAGATCACGTGTTACACGAGTTCAAAGAACACAGATTCAGTGATTTCAATATTTCTACCACTCCTTTTCATGCTTAAATTGAAAATGTTATCCCTGAATTGCTGTTAGAGGTACTGGATTTGCAGAATGATAGCCTCTTCAAAGCAGAATGTCTGCTGGGGATTAAAATTTTTTAAAAGATGTCCAGTACTACATATCCACTGCTGAGATAGTTTGCTTCAAAAATAATGAGTACCGTCATTTCCCATAACTATGGTCCTGGAACATAACTATTGTCCACGATACAACTATTCAAATTTTGTACTCCATAACGTAGTACCTCGTTTATCTATATTTTTGCTGTACTGTAGTTTGAATTCAAGTCACTGCAGCTATCTACGAACGATCTATGTTACTTCTACAGTGATCTTTGAATGGTTGTATCGTGAACCATAGTTGTGTTCCAGGACCATAGTAATGGGAAATGACGGTATGTATTCATCAACCTACCAGTGCGAACAGCTATTTTCTAAAATAAAATTTATAAAGTCCAGCCACAGATCCCGCTTAAGCGATGCTCATCTCCTTGCGCAACTGAAAACAGCATGCACAGATGATTAATTAAATATCACGTGAATGAAGTCTTCTAATTACATATGGTAGGTAGGAGTATAGTGGAACAACTGTCTGTAAATCCGTCACTGCACTGTAGAGTGCAATCCCTCCCACAGTATGTAGTTGCCATTTAAATCCTGTCTTGTGGGTTGCGTTCATTTTGTCCACCACTGCTATAGACAATGGTAATTCCACTAATTTTAAAATAGAAAAAATAAACTTAGGAGTAAGACAGGGCTGTACTCTTTCGCCGACTTTATTTAATATATACCTGGACGCAGTTGTCATAGAATGGCAAACAGAGCTAAGTGAACATTTTAAACTAGGAACTACCATTGTAGACACAATTATGTTGACACAATTATGTTCGCAGACGATCAAGTCATATGTGCAGAATCAGAGAATCAATTACAAATAGCCACACTACTGCTCAAGAAATCCATGGAGAATTATAATCTCAAAAAAAAAAAAAAAAAAAAAAAAAAAAAAAAAAAAAAAAAAAAAACTAAAACAATGGCCTTTCGAGGGAAATATGCAGTCCGATCCAAAATAGTTTTAAACGATGAAATTATCGAACAAGTACAAAGTTTTCAATATTTAGGGTGTCACATATCTTATAATTGTGAAATTTATATAAAAGAAAAAAATTACGAATTTCAAAGCATGTGTGGGACGATTAAAAGAATATTACAAGCAAAAACAACAAAAGAAACAAAACTAAGGTTTTATAAAGTAATGGCAGTTCCCATCGTGACAAATGGATCAGAAAATTGGGCCATGAATAGATCAGACAGAAGATTATTAGAACAAGTTCCTCAGATACGTTGCAGGATGTTCTCTAAAAGACCATATTCCTAGTGAAACAATAAGACAAGAACTCAAAATTTTTAATTCAAATGAAAAAATACAAAGTTGCAAACAAAAATGGCATGAACATATTTTAAGAATGGATTCTTCTAACCTAACTAAACAAGCATTATTATACAAGCCACAAGGTCACAGAGTTGTGGGACGTCCTAGAAGACGATGGGAAGACGAATTCTGAGAGCGGAACGGGCTGATGGCCTACCATGAAGATGAAGAAGAAGAAGAAGAAGAAGAAGAAGAAGAAGAAGATATGGAGCATCCATACGAGTATGTAGTTCACTGGTTCAGTATTCAATTTTGAAGTGAAAACATTTAAAATGGCTTATATGGCAACAACCGTAAGAGGGCTGAACAAGCTAGTCCACAACAATTAGGCTATACTTATCACTTTCATTCATATTATTATTATTATTATTATTATTATTATTATTATTATTATTATTATTATTATTATTATTATTATTATTATAGTAGTGGCAGTGGTATAGTAGTAATAGTATATTAGTTTTAAACCATTTGTGCAAATGGACAATCAGGAATATTGGACACAGTGCACTGGACGAGACAATAAAACGGACAACTTAATAAAGAGAACAAAGATAAATGAAGGGCATAATAAGATGTGGACCAAACTTTCAGAGGACAAAATAGCACAATGGACATTTAAGCTGTGGACGAAATAAACATGAAACACCAAAGGACGAAAAACTATATAGTGGACAGAATATCGAAGGGACATACGAAACAGTGAACGAAATATCCGTGGACATAGCGTCTAACCATGACATAAAAATCAGCCAGTTCTCCAGAATTTAAAAATTCTTATATCCTCTGGTTTCTTTTCATATGTATTATTGTATTCCACTTATATTTTATCTGTTCTTGTATTTATTTGTAATTCATTTGTTTCATCTGCAGTTCATAATTATCAGCGTAACGTTCATACAGATAAATACATAAATACCGGTGTAAATACGTGCATTAGCTCCGTATCATAGCCCAACTCGTTGGAACAAAAATAATGCTCTACGAGAATTTTTTTAAGAAATATCAAGCGCAATTCCGAGTTTATGCTTTGCATGGTCTTTACGATTAATTAAAGGAGTTGATAAAAGCAGACATATAATATATTATTTTACACTAGCCGTACCCGTGCGCTCCGCTGCACCCGTTAGAAATAAATATGGTAATTAAAATAGGACATTCGATCCAGGGAATATTCGTGTTTGATAGAAAGATAAATCGTTTAATATGTTACTTAATTTAAATTATATTTAAATAATTAAAATGGAATCATTTTGATCCACAGAGCACTCATTTGGTGCAATGACAATTCCTTTAACATGTTTCTTAGTTTTTATTACATGCATCCATAGTTCAATGAACATTGACATCATTTACATTTAATGTGTATACTTTATTTTACTTGTTATATGTTTCCATTGAATTATGGTAATAACTTAATAAAATTTTCTACGTATTCAGTAAATGGCGCTTGGCCCACTATGGTTCTGAACCCTTCAAATAACTTAAATAACTTATATTATATTATATTATATTATATTATATTATATTATATTATATTATATTATATTATATTATATTATATTATATTATATTATATTATATATTATATAAAAAGTGTGTTGATAACGGATGTACTCCGATAAGTAAGTTTTCAATTTGTTATGGGGGCTCTTGAATCTCAGGAGGGACAAATTTTATTTTACAACCGCGCAACATAATCTGCTTGGCTCATTACCCAAATTTTTTGCATTGCATTTAATGCATATGTATTTTAGCTTGATTCAATTGAGCATAGTTAAAATTTGGGTTATAAAGTAATGAAATGCTAAGCTAACGTATTATTACTGCATACTAAATCAATACACTCTCGTTGGTCGTTAATTCTCTGAGACAAACATTATTTTAAGAAATACAGGAAACGAATACACAGAATAGCCTATCAAGTTTTCTGTGCATAAGAAACTATTTTAATCTTACCTGTCCTCAATTCACTCAGAAGTTACTGTAATACCAGGGAACGGATTTATATGGACTAAAAATATATGAAATATGTAAATATATATGTAGTTATTTTTACCAAAATATGGAATTAAATATGGATTTTTACCAAAATATGGAATTAAATATGGACTTAAAATTATAAAAAAATGACTATGTACGTTAAATATTGGTACATTTTAATCAAACTAAACAAAAAATATAATGGACGTACCTTATCTTCCAATGTAGTTTCAACAAAACACAATTTTTATTGTCTGTTACCATAACAATAGGTTACAAACATTTCTTTCAAGTGCTGAAAAGTGAATCTTCTTCTATTGTCTCTGAGGATAGATTTATACTGACTAAAAGAGCGTTCGACGTCACAAGAAGTAACTGGTACATAATTCAATTTCACAATGTCTGCTGGGGATAAGTCCAAGTTAATCTTCACTGTTGATTCACCACTCATCACAGCAACAACCTTTTGTAGTTCTTCATATCCAGGGTTTTTTGAAAGTACAGTGTCCACCTTAGCTCTTACTGCATCTGCAACTTTACCTCTACCACGATTCAGTTGTTCCACAGTACTATTTATAATTTCAAAACTTTCAGATAGTGAAAGGTGCCTATTTTGGAGACTTTTGAGCGTTTTTATGATGCATGAAAATGTATGCTGAATGTGAGCTAAGTCATTCTTCACACTTATGTCACAGGTAACTGTTTTCGCAGTATCAATTGAGACTGCATCTTCAGAGTCCAATGCAAGGAGAACATTGTTAATAGAGTCTATATGTTCGGCATAATATTCAACTGCTTCTAGCCATGTACCCCATCTAGTTAAAATTGGCTTTGGTGGCAATGGAATTTCAGGGTACATTTCTTTCAACACGTTAACTCTACTGGGAGCTTTGAGAAATACTTTTTTCACTGATGAAATCAACAAATCTACTTTAGGGAAATTGTCTCTGACCACTTCTGCCACACGATGAAATGCATGCGCCACACAAGTAAAATGAGTCAATTTAGGATATACAACAGATAATGCTTGTCCAGCTTTGACCATATAAGGGGCAGCATCGCTAATAAAGAATAACACATTATCGTACATAATACCCTTTGGCCACAGGATACCCATAGCTTCGTTGAACAGTTTAACTATAGTTTTGTTATTGCACTTTTCTAGAACATCACAATGTAAAAGAATTCGTTCAGAATATTGTTCACTTAACAAACCGATAACTACATTACCAACAAGTCTACCTTCTTTGTCGGGAGTCTCATCAATGGAAACCCAAATTGAACTATCTTTAATTTCATCTCTTATCTTCTGTATTGTCTCATCGTAGATGGATGGAGCATACGTCTTCCTAAGTGTTGACTCATCCGGGATTGTATGTTGAGTATATTTTTCAAGGAATTCCCTGAAGACCTTATTCTTTAGTTTGTAGAGAGGAATATCAGCAGAGATGAGAGAACGGCACAGGTCGATGTTAAACTCAGATCTTACATTCGATGTTGTTGGTTGTGTTAAAAACAATTGTCTCTGCTTGGAATTTAGTTGTTTGTTGGCCTGATGTTTACTAGTTGTAATGTGTTGTTGCACCAGGAACTTTTGTGTAGATGATACTGCACACTGACACAAATTACAAAATAATATTTTATTGTCAGAAAGTTCAGGATAACAGGCAGGGTTTGGAATTGAACGGGTTACATCAGCTTCTTGTCTATGCGGATGACGTGAATATATTAGGAGAAAATACACAAACGATTAGGGAAAACACGGAAATTTTATTTGAAGCAAGTAGAGCGATCGGTTTGGAAGTAAATCCCGAAAAGACAAAGTATATGATTATGTCTCGTGACCAGAATATTGTACGAAATGGAAATATAAAAATTGGAGATTTATCCTTCGAAGAGGTGGAAAAATTCAAATATCTTGGAGCAACAGTAACAAATATAAATGACACACGGGAGGAAATTAAACGCAGAATAAATATGGGAAATGCGTGTTATTATTCGGTTGAGAAGCTCTTATCATCCAGTCTGCTGTCCAAAAATCTGAAAGTTAGAATTTATAAAACAGTTATATTACCGGTTCTTCTGTATGGTTGTGAAACTTGGACTCTCACTCTGAGAGAGGAACATAGGTTCAGGGTGTTTGAGAATAAGGTGCTCAGGAAAATATTTGGGGCTAAGCGGGATGAAGTTACAGGAGAATGGAGAAAGTTACACAACACAGAACTGCACGCATTGTATTCTTTACCTGACATAATTAGGAACATTAAATCCAGACGTTTGAGATGGGCAGGGCATGTAGCACGTATGGGCGAATCCAGAAATGCATATAGAGTGTTAGTTGGGAGACCGGAGGGAAAAAGACCTTTAGGGAGGCCGAGACGTAGATGGGAGGATAATATTAAAATGGATTTGAGGGAGGTGGGGTATGATGATAGAGACTGGATTAATCTTGCTCAGGATAGGGACCGCTGGCGGGCTTATGTGAGGGCGGCAATGAACCTTCGGGTTCCTTAAAAGCCATTTGTAAGTAAGTAAGTTGATAAACCATCTTCTTTAAATTCTGAAATGTAACTTGTTAGTTTTGATTTTAAATTGACTGAATGACGTACTTTTGGCATATTTACCGTCTTTATAGTATGATTTACAAAACTGAACCTATGTGTACTCTGACTGGCATTTAACTGTTGAGCTGCACAACTGAAGTCCGTTAAAAATTTTAAATTAAATTAATACAGTTTTGTAACTTACTTTCCCATTGTTGATAGGACTGCTAATTTTCAAATAACTCTGATGTTAAAGGGATTACTGAACATGTGTTTAAATCTCTATTGTTGAAATGTATTTTTAAAAGTTAATGGAATTTTGTTTTGTTTTATTGTTAAACCTAATATAATATGGACTGTTTTATATGAAATATGGAAAATATATGGAAATTAACGAAAATATGTACTAAACTCTAAAATATGGAAAAATATGGAAAATAAAAGTAGGATTTTTCAACCCTACACATTGTGAAACATAAAGATAATGCAAAATATAAATTATATTAGCTTTATAAGTAAATATGTATTTACATATAAATCCTTTCCCTGGTAATAACATTATAGCATTATATCCATACAGAGAAACTACACTTTCCAATGGTGAAATAATAATTAATTATACAAATCGGTTAATTTAGCTTCCGATATTGCTTCATACGAACACAGAAACATTTTCTGTAGGCTATGATTCATAGCTTTCGATTGGTGTTGACCAAGGCCCTTTATAGACGAAGTCATTTGTTTATTTCATTACACGGCCTTAGATGGCAGTTATTTTAATTTTAAAACTCATTTATCTCATTAAATATCAGTCCTATCAAAATTTTTGAAAGATTAAAACTTATCGGAAATGATTTTTAAAGAAATGTTTGTTATGTAACATTTTTCATAATAATCAATAATAAGCGAGATATTTCGATTTATTTAATTCAGGCCCCCTTATAACCCCCCTTTTAAATAATGTATTTTGAATGCCATATATCCTGTAATCTAAGTTACAACGAACTTAATTTATATTCCAATTTTCATCGAAATCCGTTCAGCCATTATCGCGTGAAAAGGTAACAAACATACAGACAGACAGACAGACAGACAAACAAAAATTTCAAAAAAGCGATTTTCGGTTTCAGGGTGGTTAATTATATATGTTAGGACCAATTATTTTTGAAAAATCGAAAATTACCAGAAAAATTTCGGCTACAGATTTATTATTAATATAGATTACAATACGAAAAATGTTTAGTGATTACTGAAATAAAAATTAAAATGTCAATTTTTTCGGCATTCAGTAGGATGCATAAAGCTGTCAAAATTCGGTGTACTTTAATTGCTGCCATACTGTTGTTACTCAGATTTAAGTAAAACTCCTCAAATGAGCAATACTGCTCAGCGCTTTTCTGAAAAACGGACCAAACCTCTAACCAGATACACAGCAATAATGGTGATTGGTTAAATTCTTGATAATTTCGATATCTCAAATTCTGCACCTTTTGGAACTTGCATATTCAGTTATAGAATCGTATTATATCCGTAAATCAGACGATGTCAAGTATTCCCCGTCCATTGTAGGCTATACCATCTCCTGAAACCACAGACAGTATCTAACCTCATTCTCTACATCTGCTCTCAACAGCCAGTGCACCTAACTGTATGTAGCCGAAACTTTGCTTTCTTTGTTGTCTTCTGACATGTTGATTATGAATATCCTGCCTCTTGTGCAAGGAATTTAGAAACGAATCTTACAGTTCAGCACTCTCGTCCCTCATGATTGTCTCTTACTCAGACCGGTGTGGTGGCCAATGTTTGCCGTTCTCATCGAGAAGGAAGTTCATCGTTTTCAGTTTCCGTGTCAAATCGAGTGCTGGCTTATACGGGACTTGTTATGCACCAAAGTTTGTCCTGAATTGACGTTTTGTTGCGAGAAAAGAGCCCGTAACTCAAAAGTGCGGAAAATAAACACACGTTCTTGAAAGATAAGCCACGTTATGATGAGGTATTATTGTTTAGCTGCTGCCAGCTGGTGTTCTATATGCGTGCGGAATGACGTTGCAGAATATGCCCGTCAATTCATAAATACTTCTAGATGAATGTATGTCGCTATTTATATATAAAACAACTTATGTGTTTGGTTTTATATGACGCAGTAAGGGAGTATAAGTGCCATTATTTTAACTGATGATTATTCATGTCCTAAGGAAGAAAAAATGTATGTGAATATTCCTTCTTAACTCTTTATTATGTTATTAACGTTTAAAACACAACTGCAATATTAAGAAATTTGTGTTAGTAACCTACTTTCGTTTTACAGATAATATAGATAATATCAAACAGAAAGAAGACATATAAAAATAAAGACATTAAATTTCACGTTCCATTTGAAGTTTGTGCACTACTGTTTTCTTAATGCAACAGGCTGCTTATTTCTCCTGCCATGTGTAGCGCTTGATGCCCGAGCACGACGTCAAGGTCAGAAAAATGCTCTTGCTTTGACATCACTGGTCTAGATCTTCCTCTCTGCGTACTTATTGGTGGAGTCCACTCCCATATTCGCTTTGGCCATCTCTCTTCGTGCATTATTTTTAGGTGTCCGTTTCAATTTAATCTTTTTGCGTCTATGGCCTCCATAATATCTACTTCCACCCCTATTCCTTCTCGTATGTCCTCATTTCTAATTTTGTGCCATATTGTGTATCAGCAGCATCGTCTTCAATAGCCCATCTCCATAGCTTGCAGTTTCGTATTATTTCTTCTATTCATCTCCTGCTGCATATATAGCCTACAAATCCCTTCTACAATAAAATTGTTTTGCACATTCTAATTAAATAAACATAATAATAAAATCAGAATTAATACTGATACTTATAATAAAATAGTACTTGATATTCCTAGTGTTATTTATGACTTATTTATTAATGTAGAAAAATTTGTTCCGGCACCGGGAATCGAACCCAGGACCCTCAGATTGGCGCGCTGAGTGCTCTTATCTTCTGAGCTATGCCGGGATCCGATCCACAGCGCCAACCGAACTCTCATCCTTTGTATTATCAATAAGAAGATTATATATCTTCCCAGTTTTTTTTTTCAGTCAATCACTGTTACAGTCCGAATCAGCTTACTTCATACCCTAAGGGTGAAACCTAACCATTTTTACCCCATTACTACATATTATGCTAGTGGATCATGGTGATTTTCTAGTTTGCAGGTTGAATTTTCTTTTGCTAGCTTCGTTTCGAATTTCGATATTGACAAATACTACAAATGATAGTGATTTTGTAACTAGTATATTGGCAGCTGAGACAAATATCGACAATATTAATTTGTCGGTACTGGAGTTACATGAAATTGAAATTGTGCTAGATTTATGAGCCTGTTACTGGAAGCTAGTGAAATTTGAACACACTAAAAATTAATATCAGTATTATTAATACATAATAGTTATTTTATGTGTTGCGTTGTAGTTATAATTCAAGACTATAGTCAGGTAAGTTTTCAGAGTTAGTACTAATAATTCCATGTGATCAAACAAAATACATTTTTAGGTTAGGTCTCGTGAGTCTATTGTTCAGTCAAACCAATGAATTTCGTATTGCCAGACAAAATACTTGACATGTTGATTCCTTTCTCGTATAGTTTGCCTAAGAAAATATGTTACAAATTATTGCATTATTTAGAATAACCTTCCAACGTAAAAACGGTAAGTAAATAAGTCACTTAGTACGAAGGATCGTGTGATATCTGGTAACAGTTGGCAACACTGACAAGACGTCAATGTTTGCTGTTTAGGAACTGTTCTTATGTGACCCTCACAATAATACTGGACAAAGACATGTCTTGAACACCATCTTGAGGACAATGGGACACATTACCGAAAAAGGGACGTTCCCTATTTTACGGGACGTATGGGAACTCTGTGTAAAACATACTTCTCCAACGTATATAAAATAAAAAAATACCCTTGTTAATTACCTTCCGTGTAAAGGTTAACAGGAATAGTGTTGGCAGATCAATCACTATGCAATGCGTCTACCAACTTTGGATGAAGTTTCTCACACACAAACCCACCTAAAGCTCGACTCCTCTATCATTACCATTAACTGCTGTAGTACTCTAGTACAGTGCCTAACGTACTGGCATGTATTACACCCCCCACTGCATTTTCAGTGGTACCGTGGCCTCTGCCGTTTAATCATTACACAGCATGAGTAATACATACTTATTGAACACAGCTGAAAGCGCAGCCAAGTTAAACGATTCTGCTAATTAAAATCTTAATAATTAACTCAGTAATCACTTACGAAATTACTTGGCGTCACTCCCATGCGGAGAGAGGGTTCCGTTATTTCTTTCAAGTCACTCCAAACAATTACATTATCGCAAACGTTCGCTGCGATTAAAAGCGAGTAATTACACAAGATCTCTCGAATAATAGGAAGCTTTAATCTTGTGAGGCTGCTTGATGACTTGCTCGTGTCTGGCTCCTAGCAACGGGCAAACATCGACCGTCAGCAATACGTCGTTGGAACAGGCGAATGCTATTCATGGAGCCTCACGTCTAAGCATTTCAAAATTACATAGTTTTACATATTCATTTTTATTTATCTAATCAGCAAAATGAGTACAAATTAAAAAATATACAACAAAAATGTTTCTAGCCACTACCGTAAGAGCCAGGCTCCTAATAATTGCATGTAATTCTTCAAGATGAGAAAAACTGGCATTTACTCGTATTGATTTGTGTGGATTTATATTATTCAATTTATTTACAAACTTTCTCTTTGCTTTATCATCATCGTCATCACTAATCGTCAATGTCATCACCTTTGTAGTTGTCCTCATTTCCATCACAACAGACATCCTCATCGTCATAAGAGTCATCATCGTTGACTGAATTATCATAGCCATCACGATAGCAGAAACCTTCATTATCATCAACGTTACGATCTTCATTGTCATCGTCACAATTGTCATTGTCGTCATAATCATAATCATCGCCATCGCCATCATCATCATACAATTGTCGTCTTATCTCATCATCTCCCCAATCGTCACATCATCGTCCCAAAATCGTCGTTATCATCGTCATCGTTCTATAATCGTCATAATCATACCATCATTGTCGTCGCCCCATTTAGCGTCGTGCATTACAGGCGCTATGTTCGGTTCAAGTTTGTCGAGTATGGCGAAGTTCGCTGATGTTCGCTCTGCAGGTAGAGGTCTGTCGTGTTTGTTCCACCTTGTTATAAAAATATTCGCTGTCCTCACACTCTCATCTCGTTGTTTTAACCGCTTAACGATTTTACTCCATAGCACAGATATTGCGATTAGTTTCTCTTATGAAATAAGACGAAGTTTGTAATATCTTGATTACTTCTCTCATGTTTGAACATTGCACGACACTAGCCCCATTATCATCGTCATGGCCCCATTATCATCGTTATCGTCCTATTATCGTCATCGTCCAATTAACATCGCCCCATTATTATTGTTATAGCCCCATTATCATCATCGCCCCATTAACATCGTCATGGCTCCATTATCATCGTCATCGCCCATTGACATTGTCATCGCCCCATTAACATCGTCATTGTCCCATTAACAACGTCATCGCCCCATTATCATCGTCATCGCCCCATTATCGTCGTCACCGCCTCATTAACATCGTCATAGTCCCATTAACATCGCCATAGTCCCATTATCATCATCTTTCCATTATCATCATCGTCCTATTAACATCGTCATCGCCCTATTCATCGTCATCGTCCTATTAACATCGTCATCGCCCCATTATCATGGTCCCATTAACATCGTCATCGTCCCCACCCCATTAACATTAACATCGTCATCGTCCCGTTATAATCGTCATCGCCCCATTATCATCGTCATTGCCGAATATCATCGTCATTGCCCCATTATCATCATCACCGCCCCATTAACATCGTCATCGTCCTATTAACATCGTCATTGCCCTATTATTATTGTCATCGTCCCATTAACAACGTCATCGCCACATTATCATCGTTATCGTTCCATTATCATCGTCACCATCCCATTAACATTAACATCGTCATCGTCCCATTATTGTCGTCATCGTCCCATTATCATACCCATCGCCCCATTATCGTCTATATCATCTCATATTCGTCAACATCGTCCCATCATCGTAGACATCGCCCCATTGTCGTCAACATCGCCCCATTGTCGTCAACATCGCCCAATTATCGTCTTCGTCGCATTATCGTCTTCATCGTACCATTATCGTCATCGTCTCATCACTTTCGTCACTGTCCCATCATTGTCCTACTCGTCTCATATCATCGTCCCACAATCGTCTCATCATCGTCCCATCACCGTCCTCGTCACTTCATCGTTGTCATCGTCTCGTAGTCATCATCGTTTCAATTTTCATCTGAATATCGTCATAATCATAATTCTTACCTCAGTAAATGGTGTCATGGTCATCACTATATTTTCATTACAACAATTTATTGTCAACGTCATCATCGTCATAATCATAATCTTCATCATCAACGCGTCTAAATCGACATTATCTTCACAATCCTTAATAACATCATAACCACTATAATCATTTTAAAGGTGATCGTGTTCACAACCTGTTCTCTCACAATCGTGAAGATTATCAACTTCACAGTTGCCATCTTCGTCATTGCCATCAGCATCATTAATATCGTCAATATGATCGTTATCATTGCCATCTTATCCTTCAGTTACTCCTATTACTTTTTCCCCACTTTGCAATTCCCATATTCCTTCCTTCTCGTTTTTCTTCCTCAATACAAATTTTTTGCTTTAATATTTCACTTTATTTCTCTCTATTTAAATCTTCAGCCAAAAATTGTTATTTTTGGAGTACTGTATATCTTAGAACATTGTTTTTAAATGTGCGAACCATTTCGCCATGATATTCCTAATGTTTAACTGCTATACTGTACTATTTCTTCATTTTTAAATACCATTCTTATTATTTAAGTACTTCCTTATTTACTTTTTTTTTTGCCGTAGAGTTTCATATTATATACTGAAAACACAGAATATTTCATAAAATTATAGCCCTACTTGTAGTCTATTTATATTTTCCAGTGTTTATGTTTAAATGTACGAGTTTCAGGTGCTTTATTAAACAATTTATACATAACACTAATTTATTGTATGTCATAGGCTAATTATCTCAAAAACAATACTTAAAAAAATTGCAAACCCTACTTAAAATAAGACACTTTATTTTCAAGTCGGTATTAATGAAATATTTTTCTTCACCTTTTATTGTGTATCTTGTTCTTGTTTTAATACTTTGAAATTCCCTCCTTTCATCTCCCATTTAGAGAAAGTTTATAATGCAGTGTCTTTATTTTATCCTTTTAGTTTAGGTACGTCTGTTTTCCGACTTTTCTCCTTAAAAATGTAGTATTTATTTCCTTGAACGGAAAGGTGAAAAATAGAGTGAGACAAGTGGCCAACGGGCTTGGAGTTCACATAGATTCTCCCCGTCAGCTCCAAATTCCCTTGTAAGGACGCATGTTTGTGTACCTTTCAATTGTTTCTCCTTTCATTTCCCTCTGATTTAATTACGGTATTAACAACTGATGAACCCTTGGTATTTTGTGATTCTCCTGTCACATATTATTATTATTATTATTATTATTATTATTATTATTATTATTATTATTATTATTATCATCATCTGATTCAATGTAGGGCAACATGGAAGTTGTACTGGATGCATACGTGTCACGAAGACAAATATTTGCCACCAAATAACATAAGGGAAACTTTTCAGGAAGAGATCTTGTTTCCATAACAGGACTAGAAAGTGCTACACGCTTCTGCTTGAAATTTCTCTGCAACATGTTGGAAGGCATTATTTTAATATCGATTGCTTTCATACCGCAGCAATCGTGAAATGTTTTTTTACGTACTCAGTTCCATGTCCGTGAATACCAAACAGAATATTTGACCTGAGGCTCTCTCGACATATGGGGAAAACATTATTTTAAAATCAGAGGATCCAATGTGTCTTCTAACCACTTCAGTGCCACATAAGGCCTATTTAATATACAGACAAATTGAGTCCTTACGATAAGAAACAATGTATGGACGCTCACCATATGTTATTATAGGTTCCTGAACTGATTTAAAAATTTAGATGGAAGATAAAAGTTTTGTCATAGTATTAATGGACCAATAAACGACGAGTTATGTGATGTAAATTAAAAATCTTCCTCTTCTTCTTCTTCTTCTTCTTCTTCTTCTTCTTCCAGTCAAATGATAATCTTATATGGACCTGTTCTTTCTTCTGAAGGATCTTATCTTTCTTTTGTGACTAGTTTTTCAAAATTAATTAATCTCTACCGAATTCATTCTTACTGCATGGCCACTCAAATTTTGTACGAAATTCGTCTCAAAAGTTGAAGTAAATCTGATAACTAATGTGTTGGAACGAAGCGACTCACGCAGAGATTCTACATCGTATTTCCCATGTCCACCCTTTGACACGGAAATTGGTCGCTGTTCAGGGACTATTTTCACAGTCTAGCATACACAGTCACGAAGTTTGAGTTTTGAAGGTACTAGGAACAATAGACTGTGCCGATACTATTTCGCATTGTCTGTAATGGGGCGATAGTAGCGATCCTAGTGGTTAGCAACTATCTCTGGATGCATATTTCGTACATATTGAGCTTCGTGACTGTGTATACTAGAGTGTGCTATTATTTTCCCTGTCACTTTTTAATTAGCAGATACGTCCATTTGAAGAGACAACGAAAAAAGAATGACATAGAAAATCAACGTACTCGAAGAAAACCTACTCCACGAATTGTCCAACACATTTCTCGTGTAACTTGTTCGAGGTCGAAGTCAGCTTCCTTTGCTAAGAATCTGTAATCTGAATTAATTACGAGCAGATATCTCAACAGCTATAAACTTTTTAATCTGTTACTTAAAACACTGTAACAAATATGTTGTCTACCATCAATGTAAAAATATACAGGGTAGAAGGAAAGGTAGTACATTAATTGTAGGATGTGATTCCTTAAAATATAACGAACAAGAAAAGTATAATACTATTTTGCTCGTTTTTGCGATATTTTTTAAGAAATAATACTTTTATGCCGACATTTCGATCGCGAATTTTACGAATACTGTTTAAAACACAGTTTAATTTCTTGTATAACAACGAAGAGAACGTATATTATGTTCACGTTGCAGCAGTATTTTAATTAGAAAATTCACATATTTCGAATTAATCGGTTGAAGAAACATTGGAAACATTGATTATCGAGTCACGTACAGAAGATCTAAAAATCTGGCATCGCTGTCGGGACGGCAGACGGTTTGTGTAGTATTCGCAACTGATCAGCTGTGTGATGTTTACATTGCATTAGTATGCAGTTGGACGTACAGCGATACAGTTTAATTAATTGATGAACTAGTGGAATTACTCGTGTTAAATATGTAATATTTGTCACGAGTAAGTCCACTAGTTCATCAATTAATTATATTCAAGTGTTAAAAGTGGTGTACGCAAGATTCAAAATGGATACAGTTTAGTTTATTTCAAAACTACGAGATGCCAGAATTCACAAATCGTGAGTACTTAGATATGATCCAGGCCGCGGAAGAAATTCGGAACATGAAGGACTACTGGCCAGAGTTCATCATAATTGGACTAGAAGATGTGAAAGCTGCACGTACGCTGATGGTGTACATTTTGAACAGTACCTGTAAAATGTGAGTGGAATGTGGTTTACAGTGTTTATTACTCTTTATTTCATTATTAACGCCCAGATTAATTAATGATTCGTAAAACAACAAACTGTAATGTTAATTACATCTTGTTCACAAAGTTACATCAGTTTTCTTTTTTCATTAATTGTAACTGAAACTTAAATCCCAAGTGTTTTCACTAATCTGGACATAATTTTCTGATTTTCACGTTATTTCTTGTTATTACTGTACATATTTCTTGCTTATGTTACAATTATTACGCCATATTTAGTATTGAATTATTAGTGTATTGCATTGTAAGTTGATAATTCTGTATTAATTGTTGGACTGCGCCCGAACACGCGGTATTTTGTTCATTCGGGTTATTAATTTACATTTTCTGACTAAAAAAATAACAGTTACGTCCCTATCCGGAGTTTACGTAGGCTAGATCATTTTTGCAAAGTACACGGTGAAAGGTAGTTGAACTTAACCCACCCTCTTCAAGTCACTGATCGAATGAGGTGTGGGGTACTACTTATGCGGCGTTGAGCCATCTTGCAATTGCCGTCAGCGCTTTGGAAACACTTGTGATTATCTCACTATCCGTAAGTCCTATAATTTGTTTTATTTGACAAAACTTACTCTAAATAATGAGATCTATGGCTCCTGTCAATTAATGTAGTATTATCGACGCGGCCTCATAGTTAACATGTCGGCTTTTAAAACATAATTTTGCTGACCGATTGTTGCTCTGTAGGTTTCACTCTAAGCGTCACGTTGTCACGTCTACTTCCTCGATAAGAATAAGCACTAGTTTATTATATTGTTAAATGACTATTATTATTATTATTATTATTATTATTATTATTATTATTATTATTATTATTATTATTATTATTATTATTATATGAAATTTTCATATACGAGTACGTTGACATTCTTAACTCTTAATAATAACTCTTTAATAATAATTTTTAATCACATACCTTAATTTTCGTTCTCAGCACAAGACATTGCAACCTCGGTTTTAGTCCACGTGGATTAGACAAGTAGGTGTCATTTAATAATGGAAGCAGCTTATTGATTGCAATATTGAAATTGAGGCGAGTGACTGGAGCGGCGACATAAGAAATTGAAAACTATAATACAATTAAATTTCAAAGACCTGCCGAATGTTATACACGAGGCCGCTCAAAGACCTGCCGAATGTTAACCTTGAGAGCGCGGCGATAATACCTTACCTCCCACCTTGTATAATAGCGAGATAGAATTTTAGCGAGAAACGTCCGAGGTTTTGCCAAGTGATTACCTGACAATCGCCTTAAAGTTGGAGAAAACTGTGGGGAAAGTAAAGCTCGTAGCTATTTAGTCCAAGCGAAATCCGAACCGACAATTTTGGAGCACCTACTCTTATACCGCGCCAGCGGCAATCTTTGTAAAAGAAAATAAATAGAGCTGGGGACGGAGCGAGTAGAACTGTTGAGTTACTCGGTTCTATCGGTTTATGTGCTTGGCAGCGGAGCACTGCCTAATGAACACTGCCAGTCTGAACTTATTACCGTAAGTAATAATAATAATAATAATAATAATAATAATAATAATAATAATAATAATATATTATTATATATTATTGTTATTATTATTATATTATTATTATTATATTAGAGTGTTTGATTAATATTAAAATATGTTAAAAAAGGAAATGCATTATATTTTTCTTCTATTTGTGTTTATTGTATTTGTGTTACCTCATCAGCACTGCTCATTTTATTTGTATTTATTTCTAGAATTATGTTACCTAATTACTTTAATTTATCAATAATATTACTCTTCACCAAAGAGAACATGGTTGTATTGAAGGCTAGTAATGTTATAAAATAAATAAATATTGTGTTCATCAATTTAAGATTCCACGTTTTATTGATTATTTTTTCCACTTTCCGTAATAGTAGATAATTCTGTGTGTTATTTTTAAGTGCTTTAGGCAGCGCTTCATGGAGCCCGTTTCTTTCTGTATTCTCTTTTACTTAGCTGCAGCGTTTAACGTTTACCTCATATGTTAATTTATTAGCTGTTAGTATTATAAATTATTTTATCAATTTTATTTCGTCTGTTATATATAACACTGAAAGTTAAATAGGCATTTCATACAAAATAACTCCGCAAAGAGTTGTAATCTCGCAAATGAAATTTGAAACCGCCATTTTGCAATGAAGAGAAGCACTTTTTTCTCGTCAATTGGCAAAGCGAAAGCGCTTTACTTCAACGCTTTTGAAACACGCTTGGTTTCACTTTCAAAGTATGTTCTAAAATCGACTCAATGTATCTAAATTTTAAATCTGCCGCCACAAATTTGTACTCGGTACTGTACTCGGTTCAACCGAGTAATGACGTCACAGTAACTGCTCCGAACCGAAGCGCTCCGTCCCCAGACCTAAAACGAAACAATTTCAAAATTCCACCAAATAAAACTGTGACTTTCAACTGCACAACATTCAATGTTTCAATTAACTTTTAATAACGCAGTGTAGATTGGATAATTCGAAGTTACAGGAACAGATGATTGAGAGTACACAAGCTGGCAGACCTCCCAGCCCCTGTGTCGGCTGTCGGCCACCGCTTTTTCACAAAGACTAAAGGAGTAATTACTTAAACACCTCGCGGACTACCCACGCTCGCTCATATGTCAAGATGGATGTAATACGCGACTTGCGTTAAACCGGGACGCCGCGCCGGAGTCCGGCTGACCCGTCCACTTGTCACAGAGCCCGTGTTAATGTTCACGACCTACCGGCTGCTAGGCGACGTCGTGGGGCGTCACAAGTCTCCTCCAAAGCTGGTTTCTTAAAACGAAATACGTGTTTCAAGAAATATTTCCGAGACAGAATTATAATTTACTTAATGTGCAGGTAATATTTTATTCGCCAACCGCTGTTGAACTCCGGGGGCTCTTAAGAGACGTTCGGGCGACGACAGAGTGACAACGGGACAATGGTCGAATGGAACAGTCCAATTAATTCGAGAAAATCTGATTCATAGTCGTCTATTGCAGCAGAAATCTTAAGAGCCTGCCTAAAATCAAACTCAGAACGACATTACGTAGGCCTAAGCTGTAAGTTATTGGAGGTGAGAATAGTGTTTTCCACAAACTTTAGGATTTTCAGTACTACAATGTTCCTCTTAAAATTGTAGGTATGTAACTTTCCTCCGGCGCTGACTTCACAAATGATTATTATACCTGTAATTGTTAGTTATCGCAACTCTTCAATGATGCTGAATTTATGCATTATTATTATTATTATTATTATTATTATTATTATTATTATTATTATTATTATTATTAGAACTGCTGCTGCTACTACTACTACTACTACTACTATTATTATTATTATTATTATTATTATTACCGAGCGGGCTAGCGGCGTGGTAGAGGGCTGGCCTTGCATTCGGGAGGTTCGGGGTTCGATTCCAGGGGCCGGCAATCCTGAGGTTTTTCATGGTTTCCTCAGTTATTTCTAGGCAAATGCCGGGATTGTACAATAGTGGCAAAGAAACCGGACCGACGGAATAATTAAAGCCCCCGAAATGAGCCACTGCGCATGCCACGCCCACATTCACAAGATAGCGAGTAATCTATTGAAATTGTTGTAGTTTCCACTGCTGACGTAGCCCATTTCGAAAGCCATTAGAAAATAAGCTGGTAAAATTCATGTTCTGGGAATAACAAGCTAATTAAGTAATAAAATATCGCTGCGATCGAAAAGTATTGGGAATAAATTTGAATAAGGAACAAAAAAATTTCCATCCCAGGCAGGATTCGAACCACGAAAGTCTTAGTTACCAGTCTATCGTGCTGTCACTGTGAACAAGGCTCTGAAATCAGCTAAAAAGGTCGGACCGGTTTTTTTGCCACTACTGTATCTCTTGAAAGTCCGGCCATGGAGGACGATCCTTCCCTGAATCCTTTCATATGTGTGAATGAATGCTATATAATGTCTTAAATGTTTGTGCTGTATCGGAGGTGGCCCTGGCACTGAGCTGATACCTCATCCGGGGAGGCCCTCCATATTCTTGTGTGGCCAAAAAAGTATGTATGTGATCCAATAGATTAATTCCTCTCCCGACAGGTCGCGGCCCTGTAAGGCCCAGGTGGCATGGGTCGTATAAATGAACCTAAAAGGAAGAGGTTAATCTAAGGTAAAAAAGTAGTAGTAGTAGTAGTAGTAGTAGTAGTAGTAGTTGTATTAGGCCTAGTAGTAGCCTACTATTTGGCCTTCGTAACATTTCACTGAACCAACTTCACAAATTATTTTCTCCCTGTAACATAGTTCTAGTAAACTTCTATTAAATTAATTCTCATCATTTAACCAACTCTATTTAATTATAATTCTTTACATTTGCATATAGACTGAATTGAATTACATTAGCTCATAAATTATTACTTTTCGTATAGGTTTTATCTCAAATTAAATAAACACGTAGTAGTCATTAAAACTTAACTGAAGAATATTGCTGGAGAATCTTTAGTGTATTGTAAATATTCATAACTTAAATATGTATGTCACTATTGTATTGATTAAGGCTGGTTAAATGGAAGAGAATGTCTTATGGCCTTAACTCTGTAAGCGAAAATAAAACATTCTATTCTATTCACGAGGTCCTCATTCCCGGTTCCACGAGTTACCATGAGATCAGTGGAGAGCACACGATACATAGCACTACCACAAACAACGAATGACCACATGTCCAAGTTCGGTAGCGGCCCGCAGGCGACTCTACATCGGAGCAAATCCGAAATATAGGAAAGAAACAGAGATGATGATGAAATAGAGGAAGTATAATTATGATAGTGAAATGAATCCGAGATTCAACCGTTACTCCACAGCTTTGGAGTGGACATCATGAAATTGTGACTATTTCAGTAATGTCAATAAAAAAAGTTTTCCGTCATTGAGAGATCCTAGTAATACCCCTCTTGATCCTCAGAAGGTTTGTTTTCTCAACGATAAAGCACCATGCTTTAAGACAAACGAAAAACAACAGCTTATGCGCGATAGCTACGTTCGAGTTGAAAACAAGAATGGCCTGGTAATACCCGATTTTAACGTGGCCGAGCATTTCGGGGCAATGCTGAACACAGTAGGGATTCTGAAGATGCAGGAACGAGAACGTCATAGGTATTCTCGGAACACACTGATGGCACATCCTAGCAGCAGTTTCAGACGACATGGAATGAGATACAATTAATATCTTTGTCCCACTATTACGCTCTTATTCTGAAAGATTGCCTGTTGTCCGGGAGGCAAATGGTGGACACACAACTTATTGATGTAAAATATTTATTTTTTATTTTAGTAAGTTATTTTACGACGCTTTATCAACATCTTAGGTTATTTAGCGTCTGAATGAGATGAAGGTGATAATGCCGGTGAAGTGAGTCCGGGGTCCAACACCGAAAGTTACACAGCATTTTCTCATATTGGGTTGAGGGAAAACCCCGGAAAAAACCTCAACCAGGTAACTTGCCCCGACCGGGAATCAAACCCGGGCCACCTGGTTTCGCGGCTAGACGCGCTACTCGTTACTCCACAGGTGTAGACGATGTAAAATATGTATAAAAATTAATAATTAGAAAAATTATAACAGCTAATTACTCTGGTCAACAGTCATTTGCGCCAAACATAAAATTAACAAATTCTTACTAATTTAGACTTCCTGAATTAAAAAATAAAAATAGCACGACCAGTAGAAGATCCTTATATTATTACTGGGCAAATCTTAACATTTTTATATTTCTTATACTACATTATTCACCCCATAATAACAAAATTTTGAGACAAATTAAACAATTAAAGTTAAAAAGCTTTAAAGAAAAGTGTTCCAAGTAATGTTTTGAATTCTTTATGTAAATTTATTAATAATTTATTTCATAAAATATAATGTCGTGATGGAATTAATCAGTAACTTATTGGAATAATAAATAATAACAAGCAAAATATTCCATTTAATTTGGGTTTTCGAGATGCACAACATAATTAATTTTCTATGCATTTTAATTTTAAAAATCGCCGTATTTCGTGTGTAACTGTTTTGTTTTACAAATGTGACGATCCATTATGTGAAAACAATATTAGTATAAGTAGGCCACCAAGTTAGAAGCTCTTGTAGAAACTGAAATTATTTTATTGCCCTTTTACGAGTCTATTTGGAGGGGGTGAAACAAGTTCGCGGTATGAATTCGCTTGAGTTTACCTGATTTTACTTGAGATGTGTATTTCTTTCACTGTGAGCTTTAATGGCATTACAGTAGTTTATATTTTGCAAAAGACCACCCTGTCAAAACCACTTCTAGAAGCGGAAATTGTTTTACTGCCCTTTTCGGTTCCATTTGGAGGTGGAGAAACAGGTTCGCCGTATGAAATCGCTTCAGTTTACTAGGAAGTATTTCTTTAAAATGTGATAATATTCGAAGTACGAAGGGTTTATAATTATATGCGGATTTGAAGGTTGTAGCATTGCTTCTTGGAATGCGATTAGGCCACAAAAACTTTTGCTGCTTTCTATGCGAATGGGACAGTCGCGCTCGAGATAAGCATTATAAAATAAAAGTATGGCCAGCAATACAATCACTAGAGCCGGGGAAGAAAAATATTGTACGGTAGTGGCAAAAAAAAACCAGACCGACCCTTGTAGCTGATTTCAGAACCTTGTTCACTCCAAAGCACGATAGACTGGTAACTAAGACTTTCGTGCTTCGAATCTAGCCTGGGAAGGAAACTTTTTTTTTTGTTCCTTATTCAAATTTATTCCCAATACTTTTCGATTGCTGGTAAAATTGATGTTCTGGGAATAATAAGTTAATCAACTAGTAAAATATCGCTGCAATAGGAAAGTATTGGAAATAAATTTGAATAAAGAACAAAAAAAAGTTTCCTTCTCAGGCAGGATTCGAACCACGAAAGTCTTAGTTACCAGTCTATCGTGCTCTGGAGTGAACAAGGCTCTGAAATCAGCTACAAGGGTCGTTCCGGTTTTTTTTGCCACTACTGTACATCAACCCCTTGTACCTCAAAGTAAAGTAATTTTACCCCCTTTACACATTAAGTTAGGGTTAATGAAGAATTTTTTTAGAGGGATCAATCATGAAACTGAAGCATTTAAACATATCCAGGAAAAATTTTCTGCCATTAGTGATTCAAAAATAAAAGAGGGAGTTTTCAATGGACCACAAATTTGAGATATAATGGACAATCACTTCGAATCTTTGTTGGAAGAAAAAGAGAGAGCCGCCTGTATTGCGTAATAAATTTTCTGGGTAACAGTAGGAGTGAGAACTATGATGAACTAGTACAAAATTTACTGTTGGCGTATGAATATATGGGTTATAACATATCCCTGAAAATTCACTTCCTTCACTCCCATCTTGACTTTTTCCTCGACAATTTTGGCGATTTCAGTGATGAGCATGGTGAGCGCTTTCATCAAGAAATTTCAACCATGGAAAAAAGATACCAACAACACTGGAGTACCAATATGATAGCAGACTATTGTTGAACTTCAGCTCATGATGGGTACCTGATGCCCAGTATATAAGAAAATGAAGAAAAAGAAAGTTGTAATCGTCTGAAAATGAGTATTTAACCTTATTGTCATTATATAAAGCAGTATTTTGAATAGATATAAATTCGAAAATTTCTCAAAACCGTAACCAACAACAGTTTGTTTTTTTATTTCCATATTAATATTCAGGAGGTTCAAATTATATAGAAAATATGTATCACATGCCCAGCGCAAAAAAAAAAGTTAAAAATTGTTACGCAATGCTATGATTATATGGATTTGCTTCTACGTTGGAACCTAGGCAAAAGGTTAACCAACCCCATGTGTCCGTCACTCTGGGAGGTTCAAAGTAGACCTCTCCCTTAATAACCTCGCTCCGCTTATAAACACACATTGCATTACAAACTGATGATGCTGTTAATTTCATCGTTATAATTGAAGCCGCGTTTTAATCAGACTGGTTTCATCACGGTTGCATTGTATTAAGATATGTTCTCAAATTATTTCGGACTGATCGATTCGAAGAATTGTGCTGCTACGAGGCTCCTTACAAATAAATTGCACGAATAACATACGGAAGTGTAACTATTAAAGTGTCAGCACGTTCTGTGTGTCCGTAGAAATTCCGCTGAGTCATACAGCCTAATAGGTATTGAATAAATTAATATCTGATATTTCAAAGTCGCAGAGTTCACGGATCCACGCTCAAGTACTGCTTGTGGATCTGCATGTGTAATCTTCAAAGCAAGAACAGAATCTTCCCCTGCAGTGTTCTATTCTCTGTTTCTTCACTGTTTCATTCTATTATCGGGTTTGCTCTCAGTTAATTTCGGGCTCTCTAACTTTCACTAGACTAATCCTTGATACAAAGTTCACACGACGTAACCCAACTGCGACAAAATTGAATATACAGTGGAGTCCCTCCGTTGGAATCTTCTGTTATGAAAACTTCTTACGTAGAAAGCTAGCTGACTTCAGGCACACCACTCAATACGTTACTGATAAGGCGATTGCGCTTTGCTCATGCTCGACGTCAACATCAAAACATACAGTAAAGAAGAAGAAAGAAATTTATTTTCACTTATACATGAAAATACAAACTTAAATAAGAACTATTTTAGCATGTAAATATGTAGACATACAAATATGAGAAGATTTTTAGTAACACATACAAATATAATTACAGTGGCAACTCGTCTAAATAAAATAACTGTTTAAAAATTAACAACAAAAACATTTTTAAATAATTTAAATTGATATCCTTTTATAATACATTTACTAAGACAAAAAATTAAGTTGAAACTTGTAGGAAATCTGCTGCGTGGTCCCTTCAACGCTTAAAGACAAGAACATCATCCTCAGTAATAAGCAATATTAAAATGTAAATAGTGTTTGTACTCACCCGGCTGCTTACACGATGTCCTGTCTACGAGTCACTGAGCTCATCGCTAGGCAGTGGTTGCATCGCCGAGGTAGGGGCGGACCAATAACATAGTACAAATAGTAAGTACAGACGTGTTAAATGACCTTTGATTGGCTAATAGTTTTGATCCCTATTTATAACAAACGAAGAGACTCCACTGTAATATTAATAATGCATAAAAATGTGTGTCCTATCACACGCTCGTGTCCATTACATAACTCGTTGTGTGATATTCCTATTAAATTTATATTTCTATAATTCAAAGAAAGTTCACGTTTTGTTTTTCTTTGAACGCATTAAAATTTTGTTACAATATGAGCTTTTCTGAGTGAGTGAGTGAGTGAGTGAGTGAGTGAGTGAGTGAGTGAGTGAGTGAGTGAGTGGGTGAGTGAACATTCTAAGCTTATAGGATCAGTAACTCAATACTAACACAAGAATTCAAAAGCAATATTGTAACAGATACAGCTATCCACTAAGAGTAAGTAATTCTTTTATTGGTTGAGAATACTAACAGCAGTGTAGTGGAAATACAGTACTAACGCAAGGCATCCATTGTAAGATTCGAATCTTATTTACGTAATTTCACGTTTATCCATTGTGATTGTGGTTCTAATAATAATAATAATAATAATAATAATAATAATAATAATAATAATAATAGTAGTAGTAGTAGTAGTAGTAATAATAATAATAATAATAATAATAATAATAATAATAATAATAATAATAATAATGGCTCTTTTTTCTCCTTCCAAAGACTAGGTTTCAAATCTCTCTATGTATGTTTCAAATTTATTAAGATATTTTAAATGTATTATCATGCAATGTTATTGGTTTTAATGTAAATTTAAATTTCTCTGTAATTTAGCTTTATTAGTCAGTCAAATTGAAAGTATTTTACATAAACTTAATATGTGGCTAGTGTACTGCAATAACTCATGATACTAAATTCAGAGTGACACGTTATAAGTGATCTTTTTAATATCATACAAAATATTACTGTGTGTAATTTCTCTTATACAGACTATAAGATATGAATGTATTTATGAACAACGCAACCAGTCATTCAACGGGGAGCATTTCCAGTGGGCTGTCATGTTTGTCACGGCCTTACTGATAGTGCGAGACGTGACAGAGTGTTTGGCCACTCGTATATTTTTAAAACTACCGTAAAATTCTGTAACGTAGTAGGAATAGAACAATGTTATATCACACTATCTAGAGTAAACCGTAGTTCACAGGAGTAGATCCGCACTCTTCAAGAGACTCAAGACAAATTACTTAATCCCTATTCTAACCTCTGCGCACTTTGGAACGTTTGGTCCCCAACTATACAGCACATCAAATGTTCAATCCTGATTCGTAACCGTCTTGGACAGGCACTAAACTGCGTCCGAGAACGCCTTGGTTATCATTAGAGCCCGGATGTTAGGCAAAATGCCTTTTTTTAAACTGAGTGTTTGTATGAAAGACCTATTAGAGATAAACACGTTTCCATATATTTGGGGACAATAGACACAATTTTTATTTTGTCTTTTTGCCTATTTTAGTTCCCGTTGCCTATTTTAAGGTTAAATACCTTTTTTAGACTTTTACGTCGTTATTGTACATTTTCTATATTTTTAATTCATTTAAAACCGCACATAAATTATATATATATATATATATATATATATATATAAATAAACAAAAAAGAACGGTTGTACAAATTAAAAAATATATATTCACCTCACAAAAATATTTGATGAGAATCTTATTCTCCAGCAATACACATGTTTCCAAGAAGTAGTAAACTTTTCTCCCCTACCAATTCCATCTGTTATGTCACTTAACAAAGATGTTTGAATAGTATAACCCTCAGTGCTCCGGTCACTTCGGGGTTTACCAGCGAAAGAAAGCGGATGAGGGAAGTATTAAAAGCAAGTTTCCAGGTCCCGTTTCTGTTGTCGCTTGCACGCACAAGTCACGCGTACTTTCAAGTCTCTAATCCCATCTCACATCCCTCTGTTTAAGACAATACACAGTAGGTTTTCCCCAATCTCTGAAAGAAAGTAGAGACAGTCCTTCTAAAATAAGTTGTTTTAAGTTTGCTCCAACAATCACTTGAGTAGAAGTAGAAAGATCTTTTTCCACCAAAAAAAAAAAGTTCTCTCTGACAGGTGGCTCACTATGACAGTTGACAACTTAAAAAAGCATCTTGTTGTGACATGTAACCAAGGAAAGTGAGTACCGTGTAGGATAGTTATTAAGTATTTGTCTATTTTTCACCTGATTTTTTTTATAATATATGCCTGTTTCACTGCCTATTTTTACTATTCTTAGTGCCTATATGCCTGCCTATTTTAACCAAAATAAATACCTAAACATCCGGGCTCTAATTATCATACTTGCCTCACGAACCTGTTGGCAGCTGCACGCCACTGAAGCGCGGCGAGTTGCGGACAAACACAGCGCCATTATGAAGACGACACTGGCAGCAATACTGTGCATTGCAAAACAGAGAAGACTCGACTCATTCAAGCGAACATGACTCATCTCCGTGGCGGCTGCAGGAAGACAGGTCACGTCCCATCTGTCACATGTTCGCCCATGATTAGCAATTACGGGGACTTTATGGTGGCAGCAGCGGCGTGATATATGCGTGCGGAGTGCTTGGTGTAATTGCCACAATAATTTGTTGCTTTGTGAAATCCCCCCGCTAATGCTGGCCAAATTATTCCCCTATCACCTGAGCTGTCAATTACAAACGCAAGAGGGGTCCTTTGTCCTGCGCCTTGCTGTACGCAACTGTCGAACCGACGAGTTTAACCTTCGCTCCAAGTGGAAGGTCGCGACTTCAGTACCGAGAAATTTTTTGTCCGTTCTTTCTTCTTATTTTCCTTCAATTTAATGATTCCATTGTATATCGTTTGTTTATATACTTATTATTATCAATTTATCTATTTTCTTTTACTTATAACTGGTCCAATAATATTTAACATACTTAAGAACAGTTCCTAAATAGCAAATATTGCCGTCTTGTCAGTGTTTCCAACTGTTACCAGATATCACACGATCCTACGTACTAAATGACTTATTTACTTACCGTATTTTATGTTGGAAGGTTATTCTAAATAATTCAATAATTTGTAATATATTTTCGTAGGCAAACTATACGGGAAAGCAAGGGAAAGGAATCAACATGTCAAGTATTTTGTCTGGCAATAGGAAAGTCATTGGTTTAACTAGACAATTGACTCACGAAACCTAACCTGAAAATGTATTTTGTTTGATCACTTGAAATGATTAGTACTAACTCCGAAAACTTACCTGACTATAGTCTTGAATTATAACCACAACGCAACACATAAAATAACTATTATGTATTAATATTAATACTGATATTAATTAATTATTAGTATGTTCAGATTTCACTAGCTTCCAGTAAACGGCTCAGATATCTAGTACAATTTTAATTTCATGGAACTCCAGTACCGACAAATATTGTCGATATTTGTCTCAGCTGCCAATATACCAGTTACAAAATCACTACCATTTGTAGTATTTGTCAGTGTCGACATTCGAAACTAAGTTGGTAAAATAAAATTCAACCTGCAAACTAGAAAATCACCACAATCCATTAGCACATGTAGTAATGGGGAGAAAATGGTTAGGTTTCACCCTTCGGGTATGAAGTAAGCTGATCCGGACTATAGTATTCACTAAATAATTCTATTTATGTCGCCTTAGCACAGATATTTTATTACATCTCTGCTGGTGACTGGCAGTTGAGTTTAAAGTGGCCTATCTTGGTCGTGGGCGTCAGAGTACTAAAATGCAAAACAAAAGTTATCTGCTTGCCTTCATTCCAGTTCTTTGGTCACAGCTTGCTTGCTTGCTTTTCTCACAGATTAGGCCTAATACAATATTTTGCTATCTCTCAACACAAACTGTGGCATTACAAAGAGGCAGAGACACAATATGAGATCTATAGCAATGACTTACGATGACTGAGAATCTCGGTGATGATAGAATCATATTTGTGATGAAGAAAGTCAAGGCTACTGAGGAATTTTTCCCGGAGTTCTCGTGTTTTCCTCCTTCATTCCACCCTCATTCTCTTTTTAAATAGTCATAATAATTTAAATAGTAGGCTATCTACTCAAAACGGTGCATCGTCATGTAGTATTGTGTGGCCTGCAGATGGCATCTGTCTGCGGAGGCGTAGTATGATCTGAAGGAATGAAAGTGCACTCTAGTGAGACTTCATCGGGCTTTGAGCCTCCTCGGCTAAATAAACAGATGGCACCACATAGCTGAGTCCCGATATGTACAAATAAAACGGTCGTTCGGACTCAACAATCATTCCTACATAAAGAAACGGTAAGATAGACCTATAATAATCCCGGTTGATGTTGAGATTCGAGTCTTCTGGCCCCTTCTCCGTACAAAGGGAAATAATATTTGTATTTCATTGAACTAATTGTTTATACATCTATACCTGATTTGTTTATATTCTAATTTTCAGATATATATTTACTTGTACAGGGACAGCATTTTATTTTTACTTCAATTTTTATTGTACCTGAGTTTTTGAATGTACTTCACTCCCACCCCTTCTACTAAGGAAGTTCCAACTCCACACAGAACCAAGACCGCAGATAGTAAGCAGTACTGAGTTACTGAGTATAGTACGTTCCAGAAATATGTTCGCGTTTTCCAGTGACGAAAGAATTTTCAATATTGAATCATATTTTCGCACAGGTACTGTCCGTTTGCCTACGTCGCATCCCGATTTCCCCCACCTGCTTCTGCTCGCCCCTCTGTAAAAGCTGGGCTGTCTTAGCTCCTTTTTGAAAACATTAATTTCTCTTAGGAATTGGACGTTTACGTAATATTATACAGCTGTTTAATTTAACTTAAATAAAAGGGCCTCGTTAAGTAATTAACTGTCACGTGATTTCCTCCCTTTCTACAATCCTGCGGCATAACCACTTGGACGGACAGTAGATAGCATGTCTGAGTAATTTTATATTTTCGGGTCGGGTAGAAGTGAAGATTGAATTCACAGTACGTAGAGTAGGTACAGAATTATTTCAACATGAGTTACTAGTATGAAGGACGAAACTGGCAATTGGAATTAGATGCAATAGTCTATAGTGCGATAATATGCACAAAAGAACTGAAGCCTATATCGAAATGAACGGCCACCATTTTCAAAATTGTGTTTAAATATTCATATTATGATTATTTTTCAATTTAACTTCTTTCTCTATATTGTACGCTAATGTGCTGTAGACAGTATACAATGCATAATGAATACGTTCGCATGGATAACTCACTTCGTGAGTAAAAACACTTATTCTTAATACAGTACTGTACTGTGATTAAAGAAAAACCTAATGAAAATTATCAAACTCAAAATCGCGATATTTCCTAGTTTACGTAAATGGATGAACTACTTTTCTTCCATCCTATACCTAGTAGAGTGATTTGTGTTTTACGCCAGTATCATCGAACTCCAGTCTTGGAGGGGGGAGCAAGCGGTGTTTCCGGTTCTCTAAAGGTATAGACAGGTTAATATTAAAAACGTTAGCAAAAATAAAATGATGTCCCTGTATATTATAAACTGTCAGTTTATTTTTACACTTCAAACAGTATAAATCGATTATTCCAGCAGGAGTTAACGAATTTCCAGGTTGAACGGATAATATCATATTATCTTAATGCTTTCTATCATCTAATATTTTCTTCTGCCTCGAACTTTTCTTCCGTTCACCATTCCTTCATGTGCATCTTTCAGTAGGCAGTTTCTTCTTAGCCAATGGCCCAGCCAATTTCTTTTTCTCTTCCTGATCAGTTTAACCCTTCTGCTACCAAGAGGAGTAATAGGAGTGGCCCACTGATGATTTTTCAATATTATTTTCATTTTCTCCCCATACTTCTTTTTGAAATTCCATGTATTTTTTCCGTTACATGTCTACTAACAATTTGAATTAAGAATAACATAAATAATGAATTTATTTTAAGATGCAATTCACATTATTCAACTGAGGAGATCTTGTTACCTCCCTTAGTAGTCCGTGTCATGAAATATTCCAGGATATAAAATTAAGTATGTAGCACAATTTTCTTTATTTCCAAGTTTGTCTGCTTCTAAATTATTTTATTTTGTGTTATTTATAACAATTGTTGTATTTTTCTTTATATTATCGTGACCTTTTCCTCCATTTTTTATATATTTTTTTATTTCTCTGTGTTATGTTCTTTTTCTGAAAGTGATTTTGTTAGAAATAATTATTAGTGGAGTCTTTTTTCGAGATGTTCATTGTAGTATAGGTGGTGTTCGAATATTTGAATTTCAACAAAGAACTAAAATTTGAATTACTGTATTAGTTTTACATATTTATTTATTTCATTTTTAGAACTTCAATTGTTTTAATTTTATTTTATTATAAACAAATGTTTCTGAGATGCTCATGGTTGTATATATGGATTCTAATATTTAAATTTCAAGAATTAAATGAAATGATTTCCAATTTATGGTATTAGTCAATGCTTGTAAATGTGTTTTCCACTATATCAAAACTATAGCATTGAGGAATTCGTCTTGAAGTGGAAGGTAGGCAAATTTAAATTTACTATATATGTTACCTCATACTGTCACCAGTAACATATCTGAAGTTAATTAATTTTGGTGTACGTTTTCATAAAAATGGAACAGAACTTTTGAATTACTCTGTATTTTTAAACATAGAATGGTTATTTTACGTTTTTGCATTTTCTGTAAGTCTGTAATCAATAACAAAAAAAAATTGTTTATATTTCAAATGCTTAAAAAATCGGTAGTCCTATATCATTTTGATTGGGGTAATTGTATTAACCTCCTTGGTAGCAGGAGGGTTAAGCATTATCCTTTCTTCATCCACTCTTTCTAGTACAGTTACATTTCTTATTCCAAACGCTTTATTCTTCTCCATATACAGAGAGAGAGAGAGAGAGAGAGAGAGCGGGAGTGGAAGAGAGAGAGTGTGTGTGTGTGTGTGTCTGTGTGTGTCTGTGTATCTAAAGTATATTAAGACTTTTAAACTGCCCACACCAATTATGGCCTATAATACACAATTACTTACTTACTTACTTACTTACTTACTTACTGGCTTTTAAGGAACCCGGAGGTTCATTGCCGCCCTCACATAAGCCCGCCATTGGTACCTATCCTGAGCAAGATTAATCCAGTCTCTACCATCATATCCCACCTCCCTCAAATCCATTTTAATATTATCTTCCCACCTACGTCTCGGCCTCCCCAAAGGTCTTTTTCCCTCCGGCCTCCCAACTAACACTCTATATGCATTTTTGGATTCGCCCATACGTGCTACATGTCCTGCACATCTCAAACGTCTGGATTTTATGTTCCTAATTATGTCAGGTGAAGAATACAATGCGTGAAGCTCTCCATTGTGTAACTTTCTCCATTCTCCTGTAACTTCATCCCTCTTAGCCCCAAATATTTTCCTAAGAACCTTATTCTCAAACACCCTTAATCTCTGTTCCTCTCTCAAAGTGAGAGTCCAAGTTTCACAACCATACAGAACAGCCGGTAATATAACTGTTTTATAAATTTTAACTTTCAGATTTTTTGGCAATGACAATTTTTTGATAATACACAATTACCATTTGGAAGTATAATTCTTAAATAAGTACACACATACGGATATGGCCCTTCGCTTAGATCTTCTCACAGATGTTGAATGGAAGAGCACATCTGAAAATTTCCATCTCTTCTTTAACAGAAACTTACAGACACTTACAGTACTGGAGCTTAGAATTCCTTTCTTCTTTTGCAGGAAGTTTCTCACAATGGAACCTTAAATTTGTATGTCTAACTAACGAATCGGGTTTGAGTCCTGTGACTGAGATTGAAGACGCTGGGCGCCGCCTTGATGATGTGTTGCAATAAATTCAGATAATAATAAACTCTATAGGAATCCTCTTGCGTTTTTGTGACCCCCAAGAGTTCCTAGTCAATTACGTTGACAGCCTCAGTCTCCTCGTTACCTCACTACAGCAGCGTATGTACACAGAGATGCCGGAGAGGAAAACCTTTCACGCTCCTATTTCCCGTAAGTTAACCCAAAGAGTTCTCTGCACAAACTGGAACAAGTTGGTATCGTCTTTGTTACTTCATAATAAATCGGCGAAATTACAGCACTTCCCTTTCGTCAGCATTGCCAATCGCATTAAAATTTATTGTACTGACATTTTAGTAACTTCAGGTTACATTATTTTTAGAGGTGGAAATAATATTGTGTTAAGTATATTTAACCGAATACTTTACTCGTACTCAGGAGTACCAAAAACGTAACAGAGGATTTACGAAATCTCTTAATTTGCGTAAAACATCTTAATTATTGACATGCAGTTTTAAGTAAGGTAATAATGAATTCAACAAATACCACCACAGCACAGGCAGGATGAGTACATTCTATCCAATAATTATTAGATATTTATTTTATTTTATTGGGTTATTTTACGACGCTGTATCAACGTCTAGGTTATTTAGCGTCTGAATGAGATGAAGGTGATAATGCCGGTGAAATGAGTCCGGGGTCCAGCACCGAAAGTTACCCAGCATTTGCTCGTATTGGGTTGAGGGAAAACCCCGGAAAAAACCTCAACCAAGTAACTTGCCACGACCGGGATTCGAAACCGGCCCACCTAGTTTCGCGGCCAGACGCGCTAACCGTTACTCTGCAGGTGTGGACATTATTAGATAAGTAATGGAGCGAGATAGATCCTGTGGAATGACCAATTAAAGAAGGGGAAATGGGAGAAGAAATACTTAAAATATACGTGATCGCACGTTCTTGTAAGGGAATTTGGGGCTGTATATGAGCTCCAAGTTTTTTGACCATTTGTCTCATCGTTCCGTTGAAGGACCTTTAGAAAATTATGAAGAGGAAAAGTCGAAAATGGGCATAACAGGAAACAGTACGTAACATTCCGCATTGAGCACTCTGAGTATTTTATTAGTCACTCTGGCGTACCACAAGGCTCTATTTAGGGCCCCTTTTACTATCGCTTATAATTAATGACTTACCTGAAGTAATAATCCAATCAAACTGCCTTTTATGTGCTGACGATTTAAAACTATTCAAAACAACATATATCCGATGCAATAGATGAAGCGAATTTGCAAATACACATTAATAATGTTGTATCTTGGTGTAAAAAGAATTGCCTGTTGTTTAACCCAAATAAATATCAATATACGAGTTTTTCGCGGAAAAGAGGTGGAGAAACTATTGATTATTTTATAAACGGCGTACGTTTAGAATCAATATTAACAATTAAGTATTTAGGCATAATACTTATCAAAACTTTAAATTTTAAGTCGCATATTACATCAGTTGTTAATTCTGCTTAAAAAGTACTTGGATTTGTTATACGAAATTCAAAACTGTTTAATACCTGCAGTCCTGACTCTACTATACAACAGTACAGTTAGAAGTAAATTAGAATATGTCTCAATCATTTGGGACCCAATGCGTAAAGATCAACAACATGTGGTTGAAATTATTCAGAATTAATTTTTAAGATTTATGTATTTTAAATCGGTTAAAAACTGTTGCCCTATTCGGACACCAACATTGCATCTAAAATCAATGTTTAATATGAAATCCCTCCAACATAGGAGATCAGTATGCACAATTTTATTTCCTTGGAGAATACTTATTACCAGGGAAAGGATTTATATGTAAATACATATTTACTTATAAAGCTAATATAATTTATATTTTGCATTATCTTTATGTTTCACAATGTGTAGGGTTGAAAAATCCTACTTTTATTTTCCATATTTTTCCATATTTTAGAGTTTAGTACATATTTTCGTTAATTTCCATATATTTTCCATATTTCATATAAAACAGTCCATATTATATTAGGTTTAACAATAAAACAAAACAAAATTCCATTAACTTTTAAAAATACATTTCAACAATAGAGATTTAAACACATGTTCAGTAATCCCTTTAACATCAGAGTTATTTGAAAATTAGCAGTCCTATCAACAATGGGAAAGTAAGTTACAAAACTGTATTAATTTAATTTAAAATTTTTAACAGACTTCAGTTGTGCAGCTCAACAGTTAAATGCCAGTCAGAGTACACATAGGTTCAGTTTTGTAAATCATACTATAAAGACGGTAAATATGCCAAAAGTACGTCATTCAGTCAATTTAAAATCAAAACTAACAAGTTACATTTCAGAATTTAAAGAAGATGGTTTATCAACTGACAATAAAATATTATTTTGTAATTTGTGTCAGTGTGCAGTATCATCTACACAAAAGTTCCTGGTGCAACAACACATTACAACTAGTAAACATCAGGCCAACAAACAACTAAATTCCAAGCAGAGACAATTGTTTTTAACACAACCAACAACATCGAATGTAAGATCTGAGTTTAACATCGACCTGTGCCGTTCTCTCATCTCTGCTGATATTCCTCTCTACAAACTAAAGAATAAGGTCTTCAGGGAATTCCTTGAAAAATATACTCAACATACAATCCCGGATGAGTCAACACTTAGGAAGACGTATGCTCCATCCATCTACGATGAGACAATACAGAAGATAAGAGATGAAATTAAAGATAGTTCAATTTGGGTTTCCATTGATGAGACTCCCGACAAAGAAGGTAGACTTGTTGGTAATGTAGTTATCGGTTTGTTAAGTGAACAATATTCTGAACGAATTCTTTTACATTGTGATGTTCTAGAAAAGTGCAATAACAAAACTATAGTTAAACTGTTCAACGAAGCTATGGGTATCCTGTGGCCAAAGGGTATTATGTACGATAATGTGTTATTCTTTATTAGCGATGCTGCCCCTTATATGGTCAAAGCTGGACAAGCATTATCTGTTGTATATCCTAAATTGACTCATTTTACTTGTGTGGCGCATGCATTTCATCGTGTGGCAGAAGTGGTCAGAGACAATTTCCCTAAAGTAGATTTGTTGATTTCATCAGTGAAAAAAGTATTTCTCAAAGCTCCCAGTAGAGTTAACGTGTTGAAAGAAATGTACCCTGAAATTCCATTGCCACCAAAGCCAATTTTAACTAGATGGGGTACATGGCTAGAAGCAGTTGAATATTATGCCGAACATATAGACTCTATTAACAATGTTCTCCTTGCATTGGACTCTGAAGATGCAGTCTCAATTGATACTGCGAAAACAGTTACCTGTGACATAAGTGTGAAGAATGACTTAGCTCACATTCAGCATACATTTTCATGCATCATAAAAACGCTCAAAAGTCTCCAAAATAGGCACCTTTCACTATCTGAAAGTTTTGAAATTATAAATAGTACTGTGGAACAACTGAATCGTGGTAGAGGTAAAGTTGCAGATGCAGTAAGAGCTAAGGTGGACACTGTACTTTCAAAAAACCCTGGATATGAAGAACTACAAAAGGTTGTTGCTGTGATGAGTGGTGAATCAACAGTGAAGATTAACTTGGACTTATCCCCAGCAGACATTGTGAAATTGAATTATGTACCAGTTACTTCTTGTGACGTCGAACGCTCTTTTAGTCAGTATAAATCTATCCTCAGAGACAATAGAAGAAGATTCACTTTTCAGCACTTGAAAGAAATGTTTGTAACCTATTGTTATGGTAACAGACAATAAAAATTGTGTTTTGTTGAAACTACATTGGAAGATAAGGTACGTCCATTATATTTTTTGTTTAGTTTGATTAAAATGTACCAATATTTAACGTACATAGTCATTTTTTTATAATTTTAAGTCCATATTTAATTCCATATTTTGGTAAAAATCCATATTTAATTCCATATTTTGGTAAAAATAACTACATATATATTTACATATTTCATATATTTTTAGTCCATATAAATCCGTTCCCTGCTTATTACTTATGGCTTTTAAGGAACCCGGAGGTTCGTTACCGCCCTCACCATAAGTCCGCCATCGGTCCCTATCCTGAGCAAGATTAATCCAGTCTCTACAATCATATCCCACATCCTTGAAATCCATTTTAATATTATCCTCCCATCTACGTTTCGGCCTCCCCAAAGGTCTTTTTCCCTCCGGCCTCCCAGCTAACACTCTATATGCATTTCTTGATTTGCTCATACGTGTTACATACCCTGCTAATCTCAAACGTTCAGGAGAATGCTAACAAACAAAATCAACTCTTCTGATATATTGAAATTAATTTATTTTTATGCTCCATTCGTTAAGACACGTAAAATAGTGATATACGTTACAAGAGCGGTATGTTGACGTTTTCATGGTCGAGGAAAAGATTGAAAAAGCGAAACATAGTTGAGCTTTTTTAATTTCCGAGAACATGAAAACAAACATACCGCTCGTGTATCGTACATTATTTTGTTCGAAGTTCGTTTATTAATGCCTGAAAGACGAATTTCTAATTAGTTGCAATGAAATCTCCATCTTGGTTTCTGTTTAATGACGGCAACTTCGGAAAACCAAAATATCTTTCTTCAACATTGTTGCTATAAAATGTTTTCTGTGTTTACTATACTCCGGCAGGCCGTGATATACGTCTGTTTTTTTTTCCCCCCCAGTCTATAAATGCGAACTTAAAACAAACGGTAAGGTTATGTAATGATTTATTTTTCATTTTAATATTTTAACAATATTATTTATATAACATATTGCAGTAATAACATCCGCATCTGGAATCTTGTTGATTTTTTTCACGGCTTCCTTAATGTTACTTGTATCAGGAATGCAATAAGTTTCGTGGAGTAGTAGACTTTACTTAATTTTTGTAATTATTTAAAAACAATAATTAACATTACAATTTAGGTGAAATTGCAGTGGTTAATTTTCCAATTTATAATTATAACTATGTTAAACGTCTCTAAAAATAATATGTTAAAAGCGTAAAGCAGTAAAATGAATGTCGCGCTTAAGCGGTAAGAAGAGGGAAATTATTATGTGTGTTACGTTGAGAATACTGAATGTGGTATTTCACACTTACCGCGGAAAACAAGCAAATACGGACTATCTCGCACAAAAGTACTTTTCCATATTCCTAGATCAAAGACGTCGGTCATAAAAATTCATTCCTAATCATAATGTTGTCCCTTTATAATATGTTAAATAATTCCAGTGATTGATTTATTTTCAGGAACAGATTATATATTTAAGAAATACGTTTATGAAAATTTGGTTTAAGTAAGAAGCTACTTCTATTTCTGTCTCAATATATTCAGATTATTCACTTTACTCATTGTATATGTTATTAATGCTCTGCTCCAAATATAAATTTGTTTTACATTATTAACTATTTTCTTTTAAGATAAAAATGTTAAAAAGGCGAGTTTATGGGCAACAATGTCTGTGTACTTATAAATAAATAAATAAATAAATAAATAAATAAATAAATAAATAAATAAATAAATAAATAAATAAATAAGTGACGAAAGAAGTAAAGAAAGAAATAAATAAAGAAATGAATAAATAAATAAATCTATACATAAATAATTAAATAAATAAGAAACTAAATAAATAATTAAATAAATAACTAAATAAATAATTAAATAAATAACTAAATAAATAAATAACTAAATAAATAACTAACTGAATAAATAAATAAATAAATTAATAATAAATAACTAAATAAATCAATAAATAAATCAATCAATAAATAATAAATAAATAAGTAGATAAATAAATAAATAAATAAGTAAATAAATAAAATGAATAAATAACTAATCCAACAACTACCACAGTGAGAAAAAGATAGTGCATCCCGAGGCACAATAAATGATAATAATTGAATGAGATGGAGGAATAAAGTGCATCTTACACTTCTGTTTCCGTGGTATCGCGAGTGAGGTTAGCGTACACACTTTTTATGTCAACACGTTACAATTTTTGTTCCCTTGTAGATCAAACATTGACGTTTCACATGAAACGGATGTGAAGATAAATATGATGATGGTTAGGACAAAGAGAAAGAATAGTGGGAAAAGAAAGAAAAGGAAGAGATAGAAGGGGAAAGGGAAAAAAATCTGAGAGAAGAAATTGAGAGAAGAAACACAAAAAAAAGTAATCTCTAGGGAAAGTTATTTTACAAAATCATATTTGCAAACATCTGTATCGGTGTGACATTACAGTTGTGATTAATGTTGAATTCGACAATTGCATACCGTAACAAATCTTTTATCCCCATGAAAAGGAACGAATAGAAATGTTTGTTGTATAATGCGAATGGACAAAGTTTAACAGCTTCCATCTTACGATATTATCTGAGGTTTACTGTGTGCTTGACCCGCGTTTTACAGGCTATAACGAAATCATCTCCTCTTGTTACCGACCATTCATTGCGTAACGGGTCTTTCATAACATATCCGACTGAAAAATGAATACAGTGAAAGTGAAATGGCTTAATCAATAAAGAAAAGCAGGAAATGGGCTTGCTACTCTGATGACCAACCCAACAATCCCTTACATAAGCTTTTAAGGGCTTTGGATCTACATGATTTTAAAATTTAAGTTGGAAGTATGTATTTTGTGTGCTACATCAATTTTACTAGCCCATAAGTCACTATAGTCTTGTCCTCACATCAAAATGCAATATCTTCAATCATGAATGTTCGAAATTATTCCTGTAAAATGATTAGGCCTAAACTCATCATTAGTAGTAGTAGTAGTATAGTTTACAGAACTTTTAAAATTATTTTCTTTGTATTTCTGGTAGTGTGGAAGAGAGGGTCTGATGGCCTTAACTATACCAGAATATAATTATATAGCCGAAGTTAATTTAAAAAGTAGTAGAACGTAAGGCACATTATGAAATATTTTCTTTTCGGTGCCTGATTTACAGCTGTTTACTCTTGCAGGCATTTGGATAAGAAGTTCATTAATTCGCAAGTGACGCTATGTAAATATTCATCTTTATGGACGAGGAAAGTCTAGTAAAGACAATTCATTTTGGTTGTCTATAGTTGACTTTCTGAGGATTCCGAAAAGTCTAACGACCAACTTAACTAAAAATATAAGCAAAAAGGAAAACCCGGGCAACGCCAGGTGCTTTCAGCTAATAATAATAATAATAATAATAATAATAATAATAATAATAATAATAATAATAATAATAAAAATAATAATTTCAGTGTTCTGTCCAAGGGCAGATCTTTCACTGCAAACCCAGCCTTCTCCAATCTTTCCTATTTTCTGCCTTCCTCTTCGTCCCCTCATATGATCCATATATTATCTTAATGACTTCTATTATCTGATATATTCTTCTACCCGAACTCTTCTCCCGATCACCATTCCTTCCAGTGCATCCTTCAGTAGGCAGTTTCTTCTCAGCCAGTGATCCAGCCAATTCCTTTTCCCCTTCCGGATCAGTTTTAGCATTTTTTTCTTCACCCATTCTTTCCAACACAGCTTCATTTCTTATTGCGTGTCCAATTCACACGTTCCATTCTTCTTCATATTCACATTTCAAATGCTTCTATTCGCTTCTCTTCACTTCATTGTAATGTCCATGTTTCTGCTCCATACAATGTCACGCTCCATATAAAACACTAGTATCTTCCTTAGTTCTTTTTCCAGAGGTCCGCAGAAGTTGCTCCTTTTTCTATTGAAAGCTTTCTTGGCAATTGCTATCCTCCTTTTGACTTCCTGGCAGCAGCTCATTTTACTGCTTATAGTGCACCCCAAGTATTTTAAGCTGTTCACTTGATCTGTTGCCTCATTTAGAATTCGTAAGTTTACCTTATTTATTTTTCTTCCTATGGCCATGGTTTTAGTCTTATTTGCATTGCGACGGTTGGCCCCACGTTGGGCGCCAAAATATGAGGCGGTAGGCGGTGGTCGTTGGGGCGCCAGAATCTGCGACGGTCGGCGGTCGTCGTTGTTGCCCACGATGCCTTTCCTTGCCCTCGGCTGCCAGCTCCGTCGTATATGGAAAGTATCTCAAGGAGGCACGTCGATGTCAATAATTAACTATGTACACTGATTAATTTGGGCGCCAGCCTCCTCGAGATTACTCCGGTAGAGGATGAGGTCCCAGGTCAGCTGCAAAAAACGGTCGGGACATGGGGTTTGGGAGACGTGCTCGTAGATTGAAATGACGTAGGCGCACACCAGAAGTTGTTGGTAATAACTATGAGAACGTTTATTATTATTATTATTAAGTGTTCGTTACAGATTAGCAGAAATGCGCGTCCAAGTGTATAATTTACTGCTCTCACTTCCTACAAGTTGGTAGACCAATTTCTGAGTTCACGTAATTATATATTTTGTACTATAAAACACCAGTAATATAACTGACAGTTGATAACGTGATGGGAGAAAAGAATTCAGACATATAATAATAATGCAACACACGACTTCTTACTACACCCACTAAAAATTCTAAGTCCGTAAATTGTTATACTTCCGAGTTAGGTTTGCCGAGAATATGTGAAGTGCGACCTCTCCGTACGCTGTCTATCTGCCTTCTGTCCTCTACTTTCAACCACCAAACATACAATTTCGCCCTCCTATCTATATATCACGTGTCTCTATTAAGAATCCTGATTGGCCATGATTACACTTACGTCACTTAAGACGCGTTCTTCAAAAATTGTTCGTTAACTAGAACATCCCCTTACTTCCGGCGTCCTGACAATTCTCTGACATATACCAGATCATCTCTTTTGGAACCTGGCTTGGCGTCATCTTGCTGACCACCCGCAGGCAAAGTCCACGCATTCCCTCATCGGTCAAATCTACGCCTGGACACATGTTTCCTTTCCGCGTAGCGTCGCTTCAGCCTTCCTGTCCACCTGTTACTTCCGCCTCACATTCTGAAACTTACTTACACGTCCGCGCTTCCTATCCATATAAGAATATTAACACGAAATACTAATCTAATGAAAATCTCCTTATCCTATACGAGGAACCGTCTCAGCATACACCTTCATCCTCACTCCTCACAGCTGTCATTTAGCTCCAGTAATAACAATAATAATAATAATAATAATAATAATAATAATAATAATAATAATAATAATAATAATAGTCCAGAATTCAAAATGTGCGTGTAGTTTCTTCCTTTCCGTCCTCACTTCTGTAAGCATGCTGAACCAACGCCAGATATTGAAAAGTAACGATCTTCTTGTTGCACGGTGTGCTGCTGTAAGGCCAGTCCTTAAGACAACACAGAACAACCGCAATACAAGGGACATACACACCAGGCTCACGGGAGAGAGTTTTAAATCTCTGCTTCTCTGCCATGAATCGAACCCGGATTAACTTAGAAATCCTACTGCTTCAGCCACAGAGAAGGGTAACTAATTACCATAAAACCATTATTACACTGAAGAAAAAATATGAAACGTCGAGTCTCAAACCAATTGCACGATTATACTGGATTACCTAGGAGTTGTGTTTGCATTGTCTTATGTTTACATGCGGCCAACGAATTCAATTATTGTCTTGTGCAAACCACAATTACACAACAAATGAGCTCGTTGTGATTTCAATACATGTGTTCTTGTCCGTTCAGAGACGAGTGGGAGCCATCAATCCAGACGCGAGGGCAGAACTGTCAGAAGGAGCCGATGCCGGTCGCTCGTTCCCACGACCCACTTGTCGCGCTGTCCGCTCCACGCACGCGCGCTGACCCGCCCTGGCCACGTCCCCTGCGAATGGGAACTGAGCCGTGTAAACAATACGTAGCTGGGAACCGATACTCTCTGACGCGCGGTCGGTCTTTCCTTACAACTCATGCTGTAACTAATATTATTGATTACATAATATCTCGTCTGCCGATATCTAAATCTGGATATATATATATATATCCTAAGTTTCCTTTTTATCACTGCCGAAGTCCTATTTTATTTATCCCATATATATATATATATATATATATATATATATATATATATATATATATATATATATATATATACATACGGTAGAATCTCTATTATCCGTGGTAATGAAGGGGATGGACCTAAGGGTTGATTGAAAAAATTGGATAATCCGTACCATGAAAAAGTTGTAATTTCCTCCATAGTCTTATATTTAACTCGCTAAGTAGTGAATCACAAGTTCACTAATTTAAGTCTGGTTGTCAACGACGGGTTTTTAAGGGGCAAGGAAGCCATTTGTAATGACTGTCTCAGGAAAGATAGGAAAAAAGGAGGTCTCATGTTGTAGATTTGCATATTTTTTACACTTTGTCCTTGTTTTTTTTATTAAATCGCGCAGTTGTAACTCCAATCTCGTATTCTGATGCGAGATGAGCCACAGTTTCTCTTTCTCAAACCAATTATTTCCATTTTTTCGATACTTAGCACAACACGTTTCCTGTTAACACCCGTGGAAGACATTTTATATGCTATAAAAGTTATATTATAGAACCGAAATTCGATCAGTAGACAATACTGTGTAACGATAAAGGCTTGTAATAACACTCTAGTAAGAGAAATATGTAGAACCTACTAATATGATGTACAAAACAGTACTTCAAATAAGTTATTTATTTCTGAAGAAAAAAAAAAGGATCGAGAAATAGACAGTCGGATAATACCACAGTCTACTATATACAGTCGCGAAGCTTGAGGTGTTTTTTTGCAAATCTCGTGATAAAGCGCTCCAGCGGTTAGCAACTAGAAACAATAGACTGTCCATGGTCGACTTTGGACTGTGTCACATTTCTATCGAGTGTTAGCTCGTTGCGTATTTCACATTGATGCTTGTGAAATGTTCGTTATTGGTTATAATGAAAATGTTAATGGCTAAAATATAATAATTGGAATAATAATATGGACAAGGAGGAGACGTTTGTAGTGCTATAAATTGTAGCAACAGTAAGAGAAAGAGGCCAGAGTTATCCTTTTTCCGATTTCCGAAAGATTCAGAAAGGTTCCTGGGTTTCCATAAGAATGCTGTGCAGAAACAAAACTGTTAATTTGAAGTTCTTTGTGACTGTTAGAATACATTATATCCTTAAATTTCACAATGAAATGTTTCAGTCTAACCGAAAGAACATTAGATACCGGTTAAAGTTCTGTCACTTAGGCTGCTAAATTTCCAGAGAAATAAAGGTTAGGTCTACTTTTTTTTCAGAGGATATATTTTTAATTGTAGCTATTAATTTTGTTATTATTTTTATGTGTTATTTTACTAAAGACGTAGAAAAATTAAGTTTGTTTTAATGAAATTTATTGATCACGTTTTATTTTCAATTCTGGTGGGATTATTATTGCTTAGGCCTACTTTTTTCTTCAAAGGATATGTTTTTAATTATAGCTGTTAATTTTGTTGTTATTTTTATTTGTTGCTTTACTAGAGACGTAGAAAAAGTCTGTTACAATAAAATTTATTGATCACGTTTTATTTCCAATTCTGGTGTGATTATTATTGCTTAACCTCATCCCACTTTGTTAGCTACGTAAGCCTACACTACAAGTACCGGTACACGTAAGTTACTCCATTAATTCATATTTCCATTATTATTGTTGTAAAGAGAAATGCAAATTAATATTTAATGGTTTCATAGTTAATTATCGCTATAATCTTGAATGAGTGAAGCTATTATAGTAAATTTCAGTTCGTTTTACACAAACAAAAATTATATTAACTTATTTCTTGCACGTATCTTCGAGTTTATGTTGGAATTTAATATACTTCATTAAAATAATAAATTAACTTTATGCATTTAATATTTCAATAATGGAAGGAAGCTGTTAATTTTTCCAAAAGAACACGACAACGAAAGTGTAACATATTTTGTCGGCTGCTAGGAGAGAGATCTGCGATTATGAGGCGATAGTAGCGATCCTAGTGGTGGGCAACTACCCATGTTTGCATTTTTACTACATATTGAGCTTCGCGACTGTATATAGTAGACTGTGATAATACGCCAATCGGTTAATAAGGTGACGGATAATCGAGGTTCTATTGTACATACATACATACGTGTTCTGCCCACGGGCAGGCCTTCCACTGCAAACCCAGCATTATCCGATCTTATATGTTTTCTGCCTTGCTCTAAGTCTCCGCATATAAGCCACACACACACACATATATATATATATATATATATATATATATATATATAGACATAACATGCGGATTCAAAAAGACGCAGTGAAACAAGTGGGTAACTTCAAATTCTTCGAGTTTACCTACTATGAGTATATAACATGAGCTCCTGCCAGGAAATCATGAGGATAATAACAATGGCAAAGGGAGCTTTTAATAGAAAAGGAGCATCTTCTGCCTCTGGAGAAAAAACTAAGGAAGAGACTAGTGAAGTGCTTTGTGTGGAGTGTAGCATTGTATGGGGCAGAAACCTGGACATTAAGACGAAGTGAAGAGAAGCGAATACAGTAGAAGCCTTTGAAATGTGGATATGGAGAATGATGGAGCGTGTAAAGTGGACAGACATAATAAGAAACGAAGCTGTGTTGGAAAGAGTGGATTAAGAAAGAATGAT